>NW_012267325.1:6544758-6641155 GCF_000151885.1 Dipodomys ordii
TGCAATATCTAGTATATGTATGAGTCAAGCGGAAAAGGTCAGATAACGTGATGTCAGGATAATGAACCCTTAGATGTGTATTTTAACGTTTTTTTATTTCATGCATGTGTTTCTGATGCATTTATAAGATTATCTCTTTGTTGCTTTGTATGTCCCTCCCCCACAGTATAACCCCTGCTTTCACTATGTTTGATGTCAGTATAACTTGAGGAGGAGATAGGGTAAAACCAGTTGTTTAAGGATACAGGTGGACCTATTGCAACAATGAGAAGTACAAGTTGTCATGTCCAAAACGAGCTTTACAATGTCGTTTGGGGGGGGAGGGGGGAAGGCGGGGAAGGAGAAGTATTGGGATTGGGGGGGGAGGGGGGAGGCTGGAAAGGGATGTGAAGGGTAAACAAAGGAGGGGGATGCAATGCTTGGTAAGAAATGTACGCATTATCCTGCCCATGCAATTGTAACACCTCTGTACAGTATATTCACAAATAAAATTAAATTAAATTTAAAAAAATAGAAATAAAAAAAAAGAATAAGATGTATTAGCTGGGTGCCAGTGACTCACACTTGTAATCCTAGCTACTCAGGAGGCTGAGATCTGAGGATCACGTTTCACAGCCAGCCTGGTAAAGAAAAGTTCATCCATGAGACTCTTATCTCCAATAAACCACTCAGAAAAGCAGAAGTGGCACTGTGGCTCAAGTGATAGAGCGCTAGCCTTGAGCTGAAGAGCCTAGGCCCAGAGTTCAAGCCCTGTGACTAAACAAAAAAAAAAATCCTTGCAGAAACATGGATAAAAATTGTTTCCAAAATGTTTTTATGAGCCATTAATTGTGTAGGAAGGAGCCTGGGTAAAGGTATGTCTAATGGGGGGACTTATTTATATTTTTGTATGAAATTATGTGATGTGCAGAAAAAAATAAATGGAATTGGAGATCATCATGTTAAGTAAGAGAAAGTCAAATATCACTTGTTTTCTCTCATATATGTAATTCAAGAAAAAGAAGAGCATAAAATGAGACTGCTTGAGAAAGAAAACCAATAGGAATTGGGAACAAGGGAGGAAAAGATGGGTAGATAATTGTGATGATTAAGAGAAATATTTTGTATGTATAGGTGAAAAAAGAATAATAACAACTGATAAAAATGGGCTTAAATGAAGGGAAGAAAAAGGAAATGTGATATTTGCAGTATATTCAATCAAAGTATAATAGATACAATTATGGAAATACCACAATGAAATGCCTTTAGATAATTAATATAAAATACTTAAATGATCTATTTTGTATCATGTTACCCCACTTTGTATTTGTAATCAATTAATATTTTGTAGATATGATTGAAATTTTTTCACTAACATGCCTCAAATAACATTTAACTAGATATCTGAGTATACCTTAACCCAGCTGACACATAAAATTAACCATTATTAAATTGTTCAACATCATTATAAAGATGTTCAATGTTATAAATAGTAAAAATCTTATCTAAGAATAATGAAGATGAGATTAGGATTAAATATATTTACACATTTTTCATGAAATTATATTATTATGGAAGTATATGGACTGAGAAGCGTCAGTTGTATATTCTGCAATTTTCATTTCACCTCAGAAAGTTTTGTTACACTTTAATGTCTAGAAAAATCATGGCCAAATTGCTGTTTTAAGGTTTAGCTTTGAAAACATACTGTTGCCACTTCAAGTATAATTTTGCCTAAGCTTTCATCAATACATTTCTTTCTTTTCATTGTCCTTCTAGGGTAAAACCCTGGCCACTTCACTATGACTTTTTCTTATCTTTTCACTGGGCCTGTCTTCTCTTGCAAAAACAATTTCTCTCACTTATTATTATTGCTATTCGGTTCATTTTCATTGTTCTTAGAAATTACATTTAGAATGTGTATCAAAGCAATACCCAGAAGAATAATGATCACTTAAAAAAGAGAAAAAGGAAAAGATTATGTGGCATAGTTCACTCAACTGACATTTTCCCTTTTGTTTGAGGCAGGTGACTATAAGAGTTAATAGCTTCATTGTATCCTAAATGAACTTTTAAAGTGCTATAATAATGTTTAATGGCTTTATATGTATTTTTTTTCTTTTTTTAAATAAGTTTTTATTGTGAAAATACTGTACAGAGGGGTTACAATCACATGAGCAAGATAATGAGTACATTCTCCTCCTTTGTTTTCCCCCTACCATCCCTTCCCTCCTATTGCCACAACTATATTCCTCCCCCTCCTCCATCCCTCCTCCCTCCCCCTAAATTGTAAAGTTCGTTTTTCAACATAGCGTCTTGGACATCCCATAGTTGCAATGGGTCAACTTGTTTCCCTATTTAAACAATTTGCTTTTTTTCCATTCCACTCCCCAAATTATACCAACATCAAATATAGTGAAAACGGGTTATGCCATGGAGGAGGGACATAGAAAACAAAATAAAACAAAAGTCACATGGCACCGTATAAATACGTTAGAAACAATAGCAAGCAAGAAAAAAAAACACTAGTCTCCCTATCTTGGGGTACATTTCACTTAACATCATCTTATCTGACCTTTTCTGCTTGTTTCCTATATATACTAATTATTGCAAATAAGGGGAACCATGGGACCTCTGTTTCTTTGCGCCCGGCTTACTTCACTTAATATAATTTTTTTCCAAGTCTTTCCATTTCCTAACAAACAGGGCAATGTCATTCTTTCTGATGGAGGCATAGAATTCCATTGTATATATGCCACATTTTCTTGATCTATTCATCTACAGAGGGGCATCTGGTGGCCAATAGAAACATGAAGAAGTGCTCAACCTCTCTAGCCATAAAAGAAATACAAATCAAAACAACATTGAGATTATATATAATCAAGAACTCTAATAACAACAGATGCTGGAGGGGATGTGGACAGAAGGGAACCTTACTACAATGTTGGTGGGAGTGTAAACTTGTTCAACCACTATGGAAAGTAGTATGGAGGTTCCTCTAAAGACTCCACATAGAGCTCCCCTATGACCCGGCAATCATACTTTTGGACATGATCACAAACAAGACCATACTAAAGCTATTAAAACAACTATGTTTGTTGCAGCATTATTTTTTTATTATTGTGAAAATACCATACAGAAGAATTACAATTACATGGGCAAGATAATGAGTACATATCTTATCAAACATTGTTGCCTCCTCCTTTGTTTCCCCATACCATCCCTTCCCCTCTCCACCCCCATCCCCACACCTCCCTACCACCCCCACCCCCCCACCCCACCAAAGTTGTAAAGTTCATTTTTCGACATAATGTCTTGTACATCTCATTGTTGCAATGGGTTCACCTGTAACTCTATTTAAACAGCTTGTTTTTTCCCTTCCCCTCTACAAATTATATCAATATCAAATACAGTGAAAGCATGGCTTATCCCCTGGGGGAGGTACATACAAAGCAACAAAGAAATCATCTTATAAATATGTTGAAAACAATCGCAAGAAAGAAAAAAACAACATTTGAACACTTATCTTGGGGTTCGTTTTGCCTAACATCAACTTGTCTGACAGCATTATTTACCATAGCTAAGATATGGCTTTATATGTTTGTCAGCTTATTATTCCAACTCTTCTTTCTTTTCTTTCTTTATGATTTAATTTTGGTGGTTCATGACATCTGGAAAATATTGTACTTAATTAATGTGAAAATATGAACAATCATTTTGTATTTCTTCAACTACAGATACAATTTAAGTTTCAACATCATGATGATAGAAGTATCTCCCCTTATCTCCTTCATTGCGTTCAAAGCACCTAGGTCCAAGTATATACGCAAATTTTCAGGACTATTTTTTTATACTAGTTCTGGGGCTTGAACTCTGGGCCTGGGTGCTGTCCCTAAGCTTATTTTGCTCAAAGCCAGTGCTCTACCGCTTGAGCCACAGTGCCACTTTTGGCTTTTTTGAGATAAGAGGGGACTACATTTTTTTTTACTAAAATAATCCTTGTGCTTATCCTATACATTCAAACAGCTCAATATACATTTGTATTTTATGGCTATTTAATGTTTCAAAATGGAACAATTTATTTCCTGTATTGTAAATGTGTTTTCATTTTTCTAGGTTTCCAGTTGTCTTCCATGTTTGCATTTTCTAATTCTCTCTGGAACTCTTTAAGGTCTTTTCTTTAACATTCCTTTTATTATATAAAGGAGAAAGATTACAAATTTAAGTTGAATAACATTGAAACAAGAATAGTTAAGTGGTTTCTGCTTCTGTATGAGCTGAAATAGAAGAGGAGCTTAAATAACAATAGTGGCTTTAGAATCAGCTCCAATCCATCATGATTGAGTAGATCAGCTAGAAGCACATGCTCCATATAGTGTGTCATGGACATTATTATGCATAGGAAGTATCATACAATGACTATTTCCTATTATGCAAGTTCAATATTAGAGATGATGAAACTACTCCAGGTCACAGATACTTCACAGTTGACAAGTGTGATAAGCATACACAAATAAACATATACATACTTATTCACATAGCTATTAAATTATTGTTAAAATATAGTTATATTAAATTATTGTTATGTTGTTATATGTTATATTATAGTTCTGTTTTATTTTTCATAGCTATACTAAGACTTTCATTAGCTTGATAGTTTTAAAGTCATGGTGGTAAATCTCCCCATGTTATAGGGAAATGAATTTTTTCTGGATATGTATCTTTAACAGAAAATAACTAATTGGAGCATGCACACATTGAGGATGTAGTGTATGACCTTGACATGGTTTGTGAGACTTCCAAAACAATTACTGCAGTCACAGATGGGAAACAATGGGAAAATAGTGAGGACTGCTTGAATTAGCTCAAATCATACACATTACTAAGCAGCATTAGATGACAGTTAACTTTTAATGAAGGAAGACGGGAGGTAATTAAATCTTGACATACAATTATGAAAGAAAATATCAGGTAACAATCTTGCACTGCAATAGAAAAGAAGAAAAGACATTTTCAGAAAACTTGCCTGATGCTCTGTCATCTGAAACTATTCTTTATGAGTGCAGGGTGAAGGTCAAGGAGGTATCTCAACTCCATCAATCCTTTGGACAGTTACAAATGACCTTTCTCTTTCCATAAGACATTCAATATTCTGAATTGGAGAGATACATTTTTCTGTGTTTAGAAAATGGCAAAATTGAAACCTTTCTTATTGTGAGAGGCACACTTCTGTTGACTCTTAAGACTGCCTGTTCATTTCCAGACTGGTTGAGGCTATGATCTCATTTGCATGAACTACAAATCTAAAAAAAAATGGTTTTATACTGTAACAGGGATTGTTTTACTTGCTGAATAACTTTTCTTCAGTTTTTAAGAAGCAGTTTTTAAAACAAACATTGGTCAATTAGAGAAAGAAATACCTTCTAAAATACTTGAGTGATTTGTACCTTCTGAGAAGGAATCCGTGAATTTCACATTTAAATTAAAACCTAGCAAGGAGAGTGAAAATGAGATTTTTAACTCCTGATTATTTTCTACTCCAGTATTCCTTAAAACATCTATTTTAGCAATAGATAGAAAATATAAGGAAATTATTTAGTTCAGAAATGAAATTTCTTGCTATCATGAAGATTTTAAGACTACTTTTTGTTTGTTTTCTATATAAGACTACATGGTGATCAAGTTTTTATCAGCTTGTGAAATATATAGCAGAAGTTATTAACTAAAATTCTATTGATAATTGCCTTAAGACAATATAAGATTTATACCACCCTTATGAGTATGTGCACTGTTGTATACAATATACATACATACTCACAATTGCAAAGCTATATGTTTTAAAATGTACTGGACACCAGTTTCAAACACTCAAGTATTTTATTTTCCATTTATTTATTTAATTATTTCATATAAGGGTGGTATGTCTCTGCTCTGTATTGCAGAAAACTCTAGACAACTCTTGCTATGTACAACTCAATGTACATAACAAGACAATACATGTTCTCTTGTGGAGTTTCCATTGAGAAGGGAAGAGTGAGTATACAGGTAAATGATCAGATCAAAGTATTTGCTAAATCTATTGAAAAAATAAAGTTGCATAATGGATTACACACTGTCAAGTTGGGGCAGAGGAGTATATTTTTAGTGTGGTCAGGCAAACTTTGAATAAAGTGTGCACTTTTGCCTGTGAGGTTATTGTACTTGAGAACAAATATATGACATTTAACAAGTAATTGATTGAGGGTTTGGTCACTGATTGCTTTCTTCCCAAAGCATTTCCTCAACTGAAGTATTCATACTGATTTTTTTCTTTTCTCATTATTTATTCTTTTAAAAAGGAAAGGCAGTATTTTATCATAGACTAATCTTATAGATTGCAGCATAAAAGGATTTCTTTAAATTTATTATAGTGTCTGCAGTACAAGTATAAATAAATCAATGATTTTCTTGGAATAATTTTGAAAGCTTAAGTTTTAAAGCAATTAAATCTAGTTAAAAAAGCAATTAAATCTAGCTAAATCTAAATTAAACCAACTTTATCTAGTAAATATTGCCTTGACATTTATTGATATCTAAAGAACCTGGTAGAAAATTATTAGTTAAATTATCCCAAATTCCATCATATGTGGCACAAGCGTATGAATACCTTTTTTTTTTTTTTTTTTTGGTCCGTCGTGGGGCTTGAAATCTGGGCTTGGGCGCTGTCCGTCAGCTCTTCAGCTCAAGCCAAGCGCTCTACCACTTGAGCCACAGCACCACTTCCGGCATCCTAGTGGTTTATTGGATATAAAAGTCTCACAGACTTTCCTGCCCGGGCTGGCTTTGAACCATGATCCTCAGATCTCAGTCTCCCGAGTAGCTAGGATTACAGGCGTGAGCCACTGGCGCCGGCTTGAATAACATTTTTATCAGTTTTTTTTTTTTAACTATAACTTGGATTTCTGTAGAATAGGCTGTGTACATTGAACAGATAAAGACAGTTAACCACAGTAAGTTGACAAAGCAGGAGAAAAAGAAAAGAAAAAAGGATTAATTAAAAATTATTTAGGGGGCTGGGAAGGTAGCTCAGTGGTAGAGTGCTTGCCTTGCATACTTGAGGCCCTGGGTTCGATTCCTCAGCACCACATAAGCAAAAAGAAAAAAGCCGGAAGTGCGCTGTGGCTCAAGTGGTAGAGCACTAGCCTTGAGCTGAAGATCACTGAGGGACAGCGCCCAAGCTCAGAGTTCAGGCCCCACGACTGGACCCCCCAAAAATTATTTATAGTTATGAAAAATTAGTTTTGAAATACAATACAGAAAAAGTGGTTTATTATGTTGTACATTATGATTAAATCTAGTTAGAATGTAGTTAGTTTCATGTTGATTTAATGATTTTTATGGAAAGATGAATATATTTCTGTTGCTTATAAAGTTTTCATGGAAAATTGAATATAGTTAAGGGAAATAATAAACTTTAGGATTTCAATTTAATCATAACAGCATCTGTTTTAACAGGTAAACTTGCTTTATTTCTTAAACTTAAAGTTTCTACTTGTAAAACAAATTGACTTCCCACCTACAAATAACAACTTTGCCTTTGCACACTGCAAACTGAAATGTAAAATATCTTATTGTCAAATGAGATTTGTGAGAATCAGAAAAATTAGCCAGTGTTTCACTTTCCAATTAGTTTAAGGAGAAACATCTAAGGCATAAGTCAAGGTGGCAGAGGTTGGAGATCTCCAGTTCCTCTTCCTGGTTTGATCCTGCTATATCGATTTACTCTGACCCAGATTAACCTGGAGATATTTAATGATGCTTTCGACCACACCACTTACACAGAAGGATGCATTGGGCCATGAAACATCTCCATTTTACACTGAGTTACATAGCTTACATACATTTTCCAGGAACCATGTGGATTCCTGCCACACACAGGCTCAGATTACAGGTTTGGTTTAGGGTCAGCAATTCTTGTCAAGCCGGTTTGTCCTAGTGCATCCACAGATAAGATTCGCCTGTTAGCAAATATCATTAGCCTATTTGGAGAATTTTACTGTGTCACATTCACTTTATCTTGGGAGCATTATCCTAACACCCTCTCTATTAGACATAAAATGGAAATGAAGGCTTTTGTTAAACCATTTATTTCCCATTAGCAAAAGTGTTAAGCTCACTTCAATTTACTCATTTCATGTTCATAAACATCAAGAGAGGAGCCATTCTGTCATGGATTATTAAAGAGTATTTCCACCAGCAAATATTTGAAGGAGAAAGGAAGAGCCACGAGGAAATACACAATGTCAAAATATTATTTTATTGTACAAACAGTATAGTAAATCCCAATGTCCCATTTTTTCTGGTTTAAAAAAATAGTGACATCATTACTTTATATTGAAATTTAGATAACAGTTTTATGATAATAAAAGGTAGAATCTTTGAGATAAAATTAGATCCTAAGGATTCTGACCTCTTGAATGGATTAACATCATTATTGTTGTAATGGGTTAAGGAGTTGAGATCCTAATTTAAAAACACAAAGTTAATCCTCCGTTCTTTTTTTTTTATGTTCTCTTACCATTATGTATTTTCCACACAACATAATGTAGCAGGAGGGACTTCTCTAGATATATCCCTTGACCTTAGACTTGCCAGTATCAAAACTATAAGCCACATAGAAGTTCATTAAATTAAATTTCCAAGTCTACAATATTTTCTTATAGCAAAGAAAATGGACTAAGATATCAGATAACATTATTGTATAGTGCAGAGTAGCAGGGGTATAATAGCAGAAGTAAACTATCAATTAAATATGAGCTATAAATTGGATGATTCTACTACTGAAAAAGTATTGATCTTTTTAAGGAATTTGATGACATCTTTGAAGGAAAATTATAGAGTAGCATTTCATTCTTATAGAATCTAAGAGGAATTTTGTTCTTTATTCGGTGGAACTGTGGTTGATTATTCATATATGTAGTTTATTTTGGGAGTAATGGAGTTGACTACAAAAAGTGCTCATGATGTGTTCTATCAGAGCAAAAATCATTCAAAAGTGACTGTTCTTAACTAAATTTTCCGAAGTTCCCTTCCAACAAAACATCTAGAAAATACCAGTAGAGCTTTTAAGCTTGATTTCTTTGTTAAAAGAAATGGTTAACATAATGTAGAATAAATAGATTAAATTGTAGTCATAGCTACTGAGAGCACATTTTTCAGCTTCTATTGGATTCAGTTTTTGCTTTCCTATTCTGAAAGATGTGTTTAGTGAAAATTCCTCATGTTAGTTTTTAAAATGGGTAAAACATTTCATTATGACATTGATCTTGTCAGGAAATTCCATTTCCACATTTCATTCAAATGATATAACTCAGTTAGAGATAAATTAAAATGCCTAAATCTATCATTTGAAGGTCAATACATTGTGTTTTTTAATGCTGACAATTATATATCCGCATTTATTAGGAGGTAAGTAAGTGGCTTGATCAATGACAGCTTAACTCCCAATACATTGATTTTACTTTTTATTCTCTGGAGGAAAAAATACTCTGATACATGTATTATCTATTGCTGCATAACAAATCACAATACACTTAGCTCCCTAAAAAAGCATCAATTTGCTATCTCCAAGTTTCTGTACAATAGAAATCTATGCAAAGCTTGGTTGAATTCTCATTTTAAGGTCTCATAAGATGGCAATCCAAGTCTCTTCTATAGAAGTTTGATTGGGGAAGAATATGAAGCTAATTTGCTTCTAGAAAACATATATTATTACCATGTACCTGGAAGGATTTTTTGTTATTATTTTGTTTTTACTTCAGATTTTTCTTTGTTTTTTTTTATTTTGTATTGTTTTTATTTTTGTTATTTTCTGGTTTTGTTTTTGTTTTTGCTTACAGTCTTCCAGAGGTAGCTCCCAGCTTCTAGAGACCATGCTGTTTTGGGTGTTTTTGTATACAATCTTGTGAAGTGTTATGAATAGGTTGGCCTTCATTTTGTGATATATATTCTCCAAGTAATTAGGATTCAGTCTTGAGAAACAAACAATGCTTTGTTAGAAACGCTCTCTTTAATTGATTTAAGATAAGTGTACTGCACAGATACCAGAGAAGGCCTGCTGCATTCCCTAGCTAGCTAACTAATGCTCTTAAGGAGAATCATCACTGAAGAGGGCCAAAAGCCAAATAAATGGGCTGAGGATAGCGGAAGACAATGTATTTTCATATTTTCAAACAGAGACCTCTCTTTTTCTACTTGATAAGCAAATAATCAAGTAGGACCATCAGTGTGGACCCAGGAAACTGATTATAACAGAGATCTAGAGACATAAATATACATGAGTAGGAAACACACATAGGAAAGTTGAGGGTCCAAGTACTAGGGCAACTGGTAAAATGAAGTGAGCCTTCAGGGAGTGAATATGCGTGAGGTATCAGGACAGAGATCTATGAGACCAGGGCAAATTGGGTTAGTCATGGTTTGCCTGGCCAGTTGCAGACAGCTGTGGTCTTACTGCCTTGTGTGTTCTTAGAGTGAGGTCCAGAAAAATGGTTGGAAACAGATGATGTTAAGCAATTTAAGAAAGACCCACAGACAGATCACTCAGAAGCTAGAAAGCATCCAACACATTCTTCCTAAGGATAAACAGATAGGAATAGTTTGAGGGCATCTTCTGTACTACCTGTATTAGGACTGAAAGTGAAGAAACAATGACAAAAAGAAACAGGACTGAGTTCAGCCTACAAACATCTTTCTTGTTTAACTTGTTTGAACTTCAGAGAGACTAGAGTTCCTCTCCACACCAAGTAAACTGCACAAGACAAGTAAGCCTGGGGCAAAAATCCACCCTCTTTTCCTCATGATGGTTACAGTATTATCTTTATTATTACATCTTTACCTCTTCTCTCTAGTATTTTTACACCTTCATCCTGTATAGTTATCCTGTCTCTACTATCTTGATCTTTCTGCTTTTGCATTTACTAAATCTATTTTTACATTTATTTTTTGCTTTCATAATTTTAAGATGATTAACTTAATACATAAGTATCTTAATTCTTTTATTCTTAAGGTTGTTGTATATACAGAGGTTTTCAATGTTTTACTACAGCTTAATATCTATTTTTTAATTTTTATACCTGTTTTGTCTCTTCTGAGTGATAGTAGGGATTTTAACCACAAAAGAAAGATGTTCACAAAAAGTTATCTTCCCCACAATATATATACATGTATATAATATATATATAGATATACGCACAATGTGTGAAATGTACACATTGAAAGATAGAATATAATAAATTTTAAAATAAAGTCAATATGTGTCTTTTAAGGGCTTAAAACTCCTAACACTGAAATATAGTGAAATGGGTCAAGTTCTAGAGAAAAAAAATTAAAATCTACCTCAAAAGGTCATACATAAAAAGATGAATGAAGCAGCACAGTTATTCAGTATCTGTACAAGAAAGTCAAAAATGTAGGAGCATGATAAACTAAATAGGACTCTAAACATTCACATAGTGAAACCAAAGGAGAATATTCTTAGGAGAAGATCACAAGGGCTCAATAGCTATGTGCATATGATCATATAAAATGATGCTTATTGAAACTCCCAGAAATGGAAACAAGGCATTTTTATTATACTGTTTGTAGTTCTTTTTTCTTCTGTATTTTCTTTTTGTCACTGTTTTTGATTTCTGTACCCTTTGTCTTATATGTAATCTTATCTGATTTAGAGAGAGGAAGAGGAAGCACAATGGTGAGACAAAGATGAATAATTCAGCAGTGATACTCAACTGACATTTTCTTGTAAATAAACTCTAGAACTTGGGGAGGATATGGCTCATGAGGGAAACAACTGGGAGAAAATGAGGGAAGGGTAACACTGTTCAGAAGAAAATGTACTCATTACTTGATTTATATAACTGTAACCCCTCTGTACATCACCTATATAATAAAAATAAAAATTCAAATTTTCAAAAAATAAAATGAAAAAAAGTTGGAAAAGCAGAAACTTAATAAGTCAAATATAAAACACAGTGGAAGGCATCACCAATCAATTAGATCAAGCAGTAAGAAGAATGTTAGAATTGAAGAAAACACAAGTAAAACAAGATGTCAGACAATATTAAGTTAATCAATTAATTCATTAGGTAAATAAACTACCATGGTCACAACAAATACAATGCAATAGGTAGGTGAAATGCAAATTTAAAGCATAGAAAATCTGTTCATTCATAATGTAGAAGAAAATTTCCCAAATATGGAGACAGATATGGACATCAAATAAAAGAAATATTTTGAACCTCAAATAGGCATAGCCAGAAATAATCTTTCCACATCATAGTATAGCTAATATGAAGAATGTCCAGCTACAGCACACTCTATTTATCTATTGAAATATTGCATTGAAACTATCCCATATTGTTAATATATGCTAATTCAAAAATAAAATTAAAATGACAAACAGTATTTGAATAGAGGAAAAATTCCAACAAAATACCTCTCAATAATATTGCATAATATTAATGATTGTAATTCTCAAGTTAAAAACATCTAGCTGAGTGTGTTATAAAAGACAAACATGTTGGGTGCTGG
This sequence comes from Dipodomys ordii, assembly GCF_000151885.1. Classification (NCBI taxonomy): domain Eukaryota; kingdom Metazoa; phylum Chordata; class Mammalia; order Rodentia; family Heteromyidae; genus Dipodomys; species Dipodomys ordii. The sequence goes on from NW_012267325.1 coordinate 6,557,308, forward strand.
TGGCTCATACCTGCAATCCTAAACTCTCAGAGGTTAGATCTGAGATTGCAGTTCAAAGTTTTTGGAAGTTTGTGAGAGATTGTTACCTCCACTTAACTACCAAAAAGAAGCTGGATGTATATCTGTGGCTCAAGTGGTAGAGCACTGGCTTCAACAAAAGAAGCTCATGGACAGAGGGACAGAGCTCATGCCCTGAGTTCAAGACCCAGGATCAACATAAGAAATAATAATAATAACAATAGTAATAATAATAATAATGAAAAAAAAGAAAAAAAAACCTAGTCTACAATAAACATACCTCACTGGCAAAATAAAGGTAGATTGAAAATGAAAAGACTTAATGGAATTTAACAATGAATAAAATAAAACAAGTGATAGTAACTGCATTCACACTTGACAAAATAGAATTAAAGCCAAATTTAGCAGTAGATATAAAGAAAACAATCCTTCTAGAAGACATAGTTCTTATGAATTATGAATGCATCAGACATTGGGACAACTACTTTTATCAGATAAAGACTTCTAAGCACAAAATTCTACTAAAGTTGCTAGATCACACAGCTAAGAATTGTAACAAATTCACATTTAATTTGTGGCTAGATGAAATAGACTTAAAAACATGGACAAAATTTTCAATCACTCATCTGTATAATTAAAATTTGTCTCGGAAAATTCTTTATTTACTTCTTCTCCCTCTGCTCTCCCCCAGCTCTCAGCAAGGGCAGACAAAGCTGAAACATTCTTTTCTTTTCTTTCTTTTTTTCTTTTTTGCCAGTCCTGGGGCTTGACCTCAGGGCCTAGGTGTTGTCTCGGAGCTCAAGGCTATTACTCTACCACTTGAGCCACAGGAGCACTTCTGGATTTTTCTGTTTATGTGGTACTGAGGAATCGAACCCAGGCTTCATGCATGCTAGTCAATCATTCTACCACTAAGCCATATTCCCAGTCCTATATTTACTTGTTTCCCTTCATGAGTAGTGAAACATATTTCTATGAAGCTGAAGTTTGCATTTTCTCTCTTCTTTGTGTCTCTCTTCATGTTGTCTTGAATTTCTGAAAAAGATGTGGTGTTATAGAGCTTCTTACTCCCAAACTTTTGTGTAAATTACATATATCAGAGAACAAATTCAGTATTGTTCACAGTATGCTACATTCTCCATATAAGCCAACCCTGTTGTGTTGTTCAGTTTATATTCAGGGAAGATTTACCATCCATGAAGGTCTGATTTAAAAATTTCACTACTTTAAATTACAAACTGCAAGCAGTTGTTGATGAACATAAAACTAGACAGCTACACTGGAATATATAGAAGTATATATTTTTATAAATTTAACTGTGTACAAATACTTGCTATATATATAAATAATTTTTACAATGTCTATTAGGTACTTGCAAATAAAAGTATTGATTTTGAAATACTTGTTGTGCACATTATATTTTACTTATGCATCATTAAAAAGAATGTATTTTAAAGAAATAGTTAATCCTTGAGTAAGAAGAATTACTTCAAGTAATAATCCATAGAAAGACTTAAAAATAAAACAATTAAAATCAAACAGCAAGCACTCTTCACTACCTGCTTCTTAACATTTGTCTCTTTTAACATCAAACACGGAAAGCTTTTAAGTACTCTAATCCAAATGGTTAAAGGAACTACCCCAAAGACAGCACACTCAATTAGGAAGAAAATACGAAATTGATCTTAATAAGTTGGCTATTTTCTGGAAACTTCAAGTAAAATGAATTGGTTTCAATTCAATATCAATAGTTATAATATTTGTTATTTTTTAGAAAAAAATAGTAAATTTGCATTTTCCTTGGCTGAAATTTTCCATTCTTATTCCTCAATTGTGTTTCTTTTTTCTTTTTCTTTTTTTCTTTTTGCCAGTCATTGGGCCTTAACTCTGGGCCTGGGCGCTGTTGCTCAGCTCTTCAGCTCAAGGCTAACGCTCTACCACTTGAGCCACAGTGCCACTTTTGGCTTTTCTGCTTATGTGGTTCTAAGGAATCGAACCCAGGTCCTCATGCATGTAAGGAAAGCACTCTACCACTGAGCCATCTTCCCAGCCCCTGTGTTTTATGTTTTTCTAAAGGAATTGTAAAACATAAATTTCAACTTAGCTAAATAGTTCCAATATAAACTAGGCCAAAGGTGGAAAATTATATGTCTCTATAAAGAGTTACTTTCCCTGGAAGCAAAAGGATATGAGTCATGTTCCTAACCATATGAACAAATATAAAGGAATAAAATCCTGAGATGTGCTATAGCATTTCTAGATTCATAAATACTATACCCTGTGAATGAAGACAAGAATGAAAGACTGTCTATTTTGTAAGTATTTATATAAAATGTCCCCCAAATCTTTATCAACGTAATAGTCAATTAGTATGCATTTAAGTCTGAGGGTACAGAGGATGTGACTCTAAGTGGGTCCAAATTTTCCTTTCAGGGTGAAGAAATGTTCTAAAATCAGATGGTAGTAATAGTTGTATAAATATATCATGGGAAAGTTTTTACATGGTAAAGTTTATTGTAATTTATATATAACATAGATCAATTTCATATTATTTAAATTGTATTTCAATAAAAGATGTATCTTACCGCTTCTCCTTGATTCCCTTTTGTTTTGCTTTAGTCATCTTTCAGTTAATTCTTGAATTTTGTTGCTGCTATCATACCTTAGATCTAGATCCTTCTAGAACCCATGTCCCCTGATATGTGGGATAGGACATCCAATCCACTATGTCTGGCTGGTTAGTTGTGATGGGGTTCTACTTTCTCCTTGAGCTAGCCTCTAATCATGATCCTCCTGATCTCTGTTATCTGAGTAGATGTGGTTACTGCCATAAAGCAGCACAACTGGCATTCTATTAGACTGATAAGCAAAAGAGGGATAGTGGGTTTTAGGAAAATGAATGTAGCTAAGAGTGTCCATCTGATTTATATACTCTCCATACATGTGTAAACCACCACTGTGAATCTCTTCTGGCATACATTTAAAAAATGAATGAAGTGAATATAAAAATCAGTACTGTCAATTGTGTGGGTATTAATGGTAAGGAAAAAGTAAAATGAAAATGAATATGGTTAAAATAGTTTAAATATGTCTGTTTTATATATGTGTTAAAATTGGTTTGGGAATAGGGAGAGAGGATTAGGAAAAGAGATATAGTGGATGAGTCTGATACATTGTGTGTATATATGGACATGTCAGAGCAAAATCCTCTGGCAAGCTAATTGATGCAAATAAAATGTGGGAAAAGAATAATTGGGAAAAGAGAAACTGTAGGTGGATATTGATGGATTTCCAACTATGAGAAATTAATTGTAAAATTAAATGAGAAATATTAATTTCTGAAATTTGTATAGCCCATAGTTAGAATGATACGTTTATTAGAATTTTTCAACTGAAAAATAGTAGATGGATTTTTTTTTGTCAGTCGTGGGGCTTGAACTCCCTGGCCTGAGTGCTGGCCCTGAGATCTTCAGATCAAGGAGAGTGTTCTACGCCTTGAGCCACAGCACTGCTTCCATTTTCTGGTGATTAATTGCACATAAGAGTCTCATGGATTTTCCTGCCTGGGTTGGCTTTGAATAGCAATCCTCAGATCTCAGCCTCCTGAGTAGCTAGGATTGCAGGTGTAAACCACTGGAGTCCAGCAAATGGCTTTTTTAAAATAAGAAAATAAAAGAATTGAATATGAAAAAGGAAATAGAATATAAAACACTTGTTGCCTCAAGAAGTATTCTGTGTATGTGTGTGTGTGTGTGTTTGTGTGTGTGTCCTCTTAAGGTCAGAGCATAAGCATAAGTAGATGTGCTAACAGAGTGATACTTCATGTAGTTTAAGTTGTGATACTTTATAAGAATCAGAATCTTAATTTTCCTAGAGAAGTGAGTTAATAAAAAACACAGGTAACAGATAGATGAGAAAATTGGGTAGTTGACTAATAGAGTTTTAAAGTAAATAATGTTTATGAACTCCCATAATTTCTCAAGTGTCTCACAAACATAGAGTACTGAATCTGATTGTTCATTAATCCAACTCCACAGTGAGAAATTCACTTGCTGAAGTAGGGTAAATTCTCTCCTCTCCAAATACATAGGATCCACTACACTAATGTACTGAAAGTGCTCATTTACCAATTGCCATTCTAATACTTTGAAGTTAATCTACTTTAGATGTTTTAAATGTGTCTATCTAGTGACAATTTATATTAGATAATGCTATTTTTCATGTAATATTTACATTGAAAATCTTTGTGTTGGTAGATTTATATTGTTGTGTTTTATAACATGTAGACTAATTGAAAACTGTTAATAAATAGGTAGGCTTTGCAGTTAATACTATTATAATGAACTTTTATAATAGGTCTTCCAAGGTAACAATTGTTCCACTGTCAGAAAGAAGATAAATATTTAAAAAATTAAAGCCAACAGCACTAACATATTTATTGCAGCATTGTTTGCCATAGCCAAGATATGGAAGCAACCTAGATGTCGTTCAGTGGATGAAGTGATCAAGAAAATGTGTTATATATACACAATGGAATTCTACTAATCAATCAGAAAGAATGATGTTGTACCATTTGTAAGGACATGGAAAGATATGGAAAATATATTATGTGATGAAAGCCAGAATCAAAGAAGTAAAAGCTGCATGCTTTTCCTCACTTGTGGTAACTAGAAGGTATCTATAAATCTACAAGTAAACACACTGAGTGACTAAAATAAATACATAAAATTGGGACATGATAAATTATATAGGACCTTAGTCATTAACATATAGAGGCCAAAGGAGGCTGTACATAGGAGTTGTGGGCAAAGGCTCAATAGCTATGGACAGGTGGTCATACAAAATAATATTCTATGAAATGAACTCTAAGAAAAGTAAACAAGAGACATTCTTTTTCTCCTATCTATCTATCTATCTATCTATCTATCTATCTATCTATCTATCTATCTATCTATCTATCTATCTATCTATCTATGGTTTTATTGTAAAAATACTGTACAGAGGGGTTACAGTTACATGAGTAAGGTAATGAGTACATATCCTATTGAGACTTGTTACCTCATCCTTTGTTTTTCCCCTACCATCCCTTCCTTCTCCACCTCCCCAATTCCTCCCTCCTCCCCCACCGAACTTGCAAAGTTTGTTTTCAACACTGTCTTGTACATCTCATTGTTACAATGGGTCAAACTGTACCCTTATTTAAGCATTTTGTTATATCCCTTCCCCTCCCCAAATTATAAAAAGTGTATTTACATGATGCAGGGAACCAGAATCAAATACAGTGAAAACAGGGGTTATACAGTTGGGGAAGAACATACAAAAGAAACAAAATAATCACATAATACATTATAGGTACATTAAAAACGATAGCAAGAAAGAAGAGTTCCCCTATGACTCAGCAATCCCACTCTTGGGTATTTACCCAAATGATCAAAAACAAGACAAGACCATACTAAAGCTACCAGGACAACTATGTTTATTGCAGCATTATTCATCATAGCTAAGTTATGGAAGCAACCCAGATGCCCCTCAGTAGATGAATGGGTCAAGAAAATGTTATACACACACACACACACACACAATTGAATTCTGTGCCTCCATCAGAAAGAATGGCATTGCCCCATTTGTTAGGAAATGGAAAGACTTGGAAAAAATTATATTAAGTGAAGTAAGCCAGGCCCAAAGAAACATAGGTCCCGGGCTGGGAAGGTGGCTCAGTGGTAGAGCGCTTGCCTTGCATGCATGAGGCCCTGGGTTCAATTCCTCAGCACCACATAAGCAGAAAATTAAAAAAAAAAAAAAGCCGGAAGTGGCACTGTGGCTCAAGTGGTAGAGCTAGAGTGCTAGCCTTGAGCTGAAGAGCTGAGGGACAGCGCTCAGGCTCCACGACCGGACTCCAAAAAAAAAAAAAAAAGAAACATAGGTCCCATTGTTTCCCTTATTTGCAATAACTAGTATATGTCTGAGTCAAGCAGAAAAGGTCAGGTAAGTTGATGTTAGGGAAATGAACCCTAAGATATGTATTCAAATGTTTTTTTTTTTCATGCGATTGTTTCTAACACATTTATAAGATTAATTCTTTGTTGCTTTGTATGTCCCTCACCCACGGTATAACCCCTGCTTTCACTGTATTTGATGTTGTTATAATTTGTGGAGGGGAAGGGAAAAAACAAATCGTTTAAATAGGGATACAGGTGGACCCATTGCAACAATGAGATGTACAAGTCGTTATGTCGAAAACGAACTTTACAACTTTGGTGAGGGTGGGGAGAGGAGGATTGGGTGGAGAGGTGGGAGGAGGAAGGAAAGGGATGGGAAGGGGAAACCAAGGAGGAAACTACAATGCTTGATAAGAATTGTACTCATTATCTTGCCCATGTAATTGTAACCCCTATGTACAGTATTTTCACAATAAAAAATTATTCAGAAAAATTATATTAAATGAAGTAAGCTAGGCCCAGAGAAACATAGGTCCCATGGTTTCCATTATTTGCAATAACTAGTATATGTCTAGGACAAGCATAAAAGGTCAAAAACTATGTACATATGACCATATAAAATGATGTTAAGTGAAATGAACCACAAGAGACATTCTTTAGTTTCCATTGTTGCTGTTTTGTTTTGTTTTCCTTTTGTCTTGTTTGTTATTTTGTTTATATTTGGGAGGATAAGGGAGGGCACATAAAAAGTGAGACAAGGATGACCAAATACAACAGTGATACTCATTATATGGAAAATGAACTGGATATCTTAGGGTTGCAATGGGAGGGAAAGAATGGGAGAAAGCAATGCAAGGGGAGACATGGTTCAAACAGAATTATACTGATTGTACCTGATTCATGTAACTGTACCCCACTGTGTATCAACTATATCAATACAACAAAAAAAATTTAAAAAACATTTTAAAAGGATCTTGAGCAGAAAATACATAGTTACTTGCCATTTTATAAAATTTTCTAGATAGGAGTGTTAATTACATTAATGGAAGAAGCAATTTTAGACTATAATCAAGATTAAACCTTCATAAGTCTCTTCATTTTTTCTGTTATTATAATTTTATGTAATTAATATAAGTCTTCTCTTACACCAACTAACTGCCTGGATATTACAAATAGAACATTATTCTGTAGCTCTAGGTAAGGATTAAATTAAGAACATATGAAGTCTTATTAACAGTCTTCTCTTACAATGTTCATAATTATAAAATATTAGGGGTAAATAAATATAGAAGATGTGAAAGCACATAGGAAAATCTATTCTGAAAAATACTTTGTGATTTCTCTGAAGTTACATTAAACATACATTTGCACAGCGAATCTAAAAATGAACTGTAATGTAAGAATCAGATACCTATCCATTAAAGCATGACCAAAAAAAATGCCAAAATAGACACTCCAAATCTACTGAATTCTATCATTTTAATTGTGGCTCTTATTCATGATATGTGAAATTATTGCCATTTTCACAAGCACAGTGAAATACACAATCAATTCATTTGTAGTGTTGTGGGTTTTCTTTTTAATTGTGGGACAAGAAAGAGGTTGCCAGTGGTCACTTCCTAAGATAAAAGGTGATATGAGATCTGGGGTGTTGCTTTCTTTTCCTTAGTAGTTTTTATTTTGCTTTCTTATAATATACATATATTTTATGGATTGAAAATAAATAAGTACATTCACAAATAATTGTGATAATTTCATTGTGGGAATGGAAATATTCCTGTTATTTCAAGTCAAACAGCTAACAGCTAAATGTTTTGAATGGTATTAAATCTTCTACGGGCCTAATATATATCTTCACTAATAAATCAAAATAAACATTTATTTATAAATTGATTTTGCTTAAAAATGAAGGAAATGATAGAACAGGATGCTGTAATAAAAATAAGAAAAGTATTATTTCCATCTAATTAATAGCCAGAATATAAAAATCTTATGTCCAAATTTTCTTTCATTACACTAAGGGCAGTAACACAAATTATTAAAATTATGTGCACATACTTTAAAAAATATAGACTAATGATCTAACACCTCAAATTGTAAATTTCTCCCAAAAGGACATATGGAATAATGACAAATATAATGGAGTCATGTTTCTAGAAAATTCAATGCTGTGTACTAGATATTAATATGAAGGTATGTTGTTGTACTCTGTAGGTATTTTCACAATAATAAAAAAGGGAAAAAAAACTTATTTTTGAAAAAATCTTTAACAATAGATTATCTCTAGAACAATGTCTATTGCTTTCATTCATAAAAATTTATAAATTCTGAAACCTGACATGATTATATTTATTAAATAAAAATGATTAATGTAAGGACAAAAATGTGATAAGTTGTTTTTATTTTTGTCAGTCCTAGGACTTGAACTCAGGACCTGAGAACTGTCCCTGAGCTTCTTTTACTCAAGGCTAACACTTTACCAATTGAGTCACAACTCTACTTTTGGCTTCTTCTGTTTATATGGTACTGGGGAATTGAACATAGGGCTTTATTAATGCTAGGCAAGCACTCTACCGCTAAGCCATATTCTCAGCCTAAGAATGTTCTTCTAAAAATCAAAAACTTCAAATAAGTGTTACCATATGTAGTAACAAATCTTTGTTAAACAATGTCTATGTAAGGGTAGCTATCCTTTTATCTATCGAATCTGTGTATCAATTTAGGAACTCATATGATGGTTCAATGATAAAACTATAATATGCTTTATGCATTTATCGAGTCATGGGCAAAATTTGTGCAGGTACATTTTCACTTTCTGTTTTACCAAAATTGTAAAGTATCTGTCAGGTTATTTTTAAAGAATAAGAAGATTGTTAAAGTTTAGGAATTTATTGCTCTTCAAGGACTACGAAAGGGGAAACAATGTGAGCTTTTTCAGCTTGTAAAACATCGAAAATTATACATTGCTAATATTTAGGGTTGACTCACTGGGGCAGTTTCAGGTTTCTTGCTAAACCTAGTAGAATAATAAAATATCTACACTTTACATTGGAGTTGTTCTGTCACTGAAGAGTATCAGAATATACTAAGTTTAAAAGAATATCAAAGAATAGTAGAAGCAAATGAAATAAAAAAAATCAGTGGCTTCATGAAAAATAAGCAAGTGAATAGAAAATAGCTAAAATATTTTATTTACTTTATTATAAATACATTAAATTAAATATTTGTGAGAAGCTGGAAGATTTTCATTTCAAATAAAGTGTATTTTCATAAAAAATAAAGAGTAAGGGATGAGTCAAATATTGAAATTGAATTTCAACAACTTTTCTGTATTCTTTTGTATTTCTGTTAGGAGCAAACATGTATTCTTTATTGTATATGAAACATTAGTGAATAAGCTAAGTAGCTAAGTATGCTATTATAAAAAGCAAGACTGAATAAAATATTTATACACCTAGACATTCTTTTTTAAATAGTTTCAAAGTCCAAACTTTACATATTAAGACTTCACATATTTTAAAGTATTATTACCAGAGATCATGAAGGTTGCCTGTCCAATTTAATAATTTATGTTTTCTCAACTAAGATTCAGAACATTATAAGGGAATACTTATCAAACCTTTACACAAATAAGTTTGAGACCCTGAAAGAAATGGATGGATTTGTAGCAAATATTGACATGCCCAAACTAAATCAAGATGAGTTAAACCAACAGAATCATATCAAGCATCAAAATAGAAACAACAATAAGAGACCTCCCACCCAAGAAAAGCCCAAGACCAGATGGATTTACAGCAGAATTCTACAAGGTCTTCAAAGCAGAACTCACACCAATGCTCCTTCAAGTTTTCAATGAAATTGAAAGTGAAAATTTACTACTCCTTCTATGAAGCCATCAAAACCCTCATCTCCAAACCAGGCAGGGACTCATCAAAGAAAGAGAACTATAGACCCATTTCTTTGATGAACTTTGATGCAAAATGTCTGAACAAAATTTTGGCCAATCAACTTCAACAATTCATCAAAAAAATCATATAACACAATCAAAAAGGATTCATTTCAGGGAGCAAACCTGGTTCAATATACATACATCGACTAATATAATTCATCACATCAACAAGAGCAGGGATAAGAACCACATGATTATCTCAATAGATGCAGAAAAAGCATTCGACAAGATCCAACACCCTTTATGATGAAAGCTCTGGAAAAACTAGGAATTTGTGGAACATTCCTCAATATAATAAGGGCAAACCTACAGCCAACATTATACTTAATGGTGAAAAGCAAAAGCCATTTCATCTAAATTCAGGAATGAGAAAAGGATGTCCACTCCCTCCACTTCTCTTCAATTTAGTATAGAATGCCTAGCAAGAGCAATATGAAATGGCTATAATCAAGAACTCTAATAACAGCAGATGCTGGAGGGGATGTGGACAGAAGGGAACCTTACTGCATTGTTGATGGGAGTGCAAACTTATTCAACCACTTTGGAAAGTAGTATGGAAGTTCTTCAAAAGACTCCACATAGAGCTCCCCTATGACCCAGCAATCCCACTTTTGGGTGTTTACTCAAATGATCACAAACAAGATGATACTAAAGCTACCAGCACAACCATGTTTATTGCAGCATTATTTACCATAGCTAAGATATGGAACTAACCCAGATGCCCCTCAGTAGATGAATGGAACAAGAAAATGTGGTACATATACACAAAGGAATTCTATGCCTCCATCAGAAAGAATGACACTGCCCCATTTGTTAAGAAATGGAAAGACTTGGACAAAATTAAATTAAGTGAAGTAAGCCAGGCCCAAAGAAACATAGGTCCCATAGTTTCCTTTATTTGCAATAACTAGTATATGTTGACAACAAGCAGAAGAGCTCAAAAGCTATGTACATATGACCATATAACCTGATGCTAAGTGAAATGAACCCCAAGATAGGGACGCAAGAGATTTTATCTATCTTGTTGTTTTTTAATATACTTATAATATGCTATGTGATTTTTTTGTTTCTTTGCATGTCTTTCTCCATAGCACAACCCCTGTTGTCACTGTATTTGAATCTCATTTCCTACATCTTGTATATACATTTTTCTAATTTGGGGAGGGGAAGGGAAATAACAAATTGCTGAAATAAGGATATAGAGTGACTCAATGTAACAATGAGATGTGCAAAACACTATGCTGAAAACATACTTTACAAGGAGGAAGGGAATTGGGGAAGTGGGGAACAAAGGAACAGTGGGGGAAAAACAAGGGAGGAGGTAACAATGCTCAATGGAATTGGACTGATTACCTCACTCATGTAATGGTAACCCCTTTGTACAGTATTTTCACAATAAAAATAATACAAAGATAATTTGTATTTCCAGTGGTTGTGAGCTTTATTGATTATTGACATTTTATTTTATTGTAATAATACACTGTTTCATAAAATAAATGTTTAATTCTACATGTTCATGTAATTATCCTAGGTTCTACATCTAAGACAAGAATAGAACATTCTACAATAAGTTAGAGTTCATAAAGGCATTTGAGATATGGATTATTATTTGTAGATAAGCATGTATTGTTTGTCATTATTTCTCTTTAAACACAATATTTTGATATTTGCATTCCATTGTGTATCCATATTTAAAATAATATTTTTTCATTTCTATGTTTAACTGTTTTTCATATATACGGTCAATCTTTACTTTGATGCATTTCTATATTTTTGGTATTATCTTAGCCTTATCTCAATAAACGTATATTATATTACTTGTCCTACTATAATAAAATTCCCTACATAAGTGTTTTAAGTAGATGTTTGTTGATTCTTAGTGCTGAAGGCCTGACATGAAGTGTTTGAGGTCAAGACTTAAAGTATGTGAGGTAACAAATTTCAGAGGTATAGCTCCAGCATGTGGCCAGTATGGAACCAGCTCATGCCAGTTTGATAACAATCCTTGTTTATTACTTAGCTACATTACCCCATCTACATTTTCATATGGTCTGACTGGTAAGTTTGTGTTCAAATTTTCCCTTTTTGAGGGCATCACCCATTTTGGAGTAGGAGTTAACTTGGTGTGACTTCATCCTAAATAATTATGTTTGCATTGACCTCACTTCCAATAAAGTCATGTGCTGAAGTATTCAGGGGTTAGAATGAAAAGTGTGGATCTGAGAATGTCAATGTTCAACACATAAGAGTAACAATATCTTTTAAATTTAAGATAAATTGATGGAGAATATATTTTACAGGCCTTTCCCAGACTGAAATTGTTTGAAACTTTCCTTGAATTAAAAATAGTTTTGATTATTATAAAAATTTGAATCACTTTTCAATTATAAAAAATTAGACCATTTATATTTGGCTTTGAAGTCAGACTAATTGTAGTTTTGTGGATAACATTTTCTTCCTGTCCATGTATTTAAAGACTGTTTTTCATTATTACTGATAATCATTTGAAATAAACTTACCTGCCACAAATTAAGACAATTTAGCTTGAAATCTGATGTTAGCTAGAATGATAATTTTTGTTACTGAAACATACAGTTATAGCTCTCAAGAGCTCAAATAGTATAGAAATTCAAATCTCTTCCATAAAAACATTTGGTATGTTATTAAGCTAGGCACTAGTGGGTCACACATATATTCCTAGCTAATCTGGAGGCAGAGATCTGAGGATCTCCATTAAAATACAGCCTGGGCAGGAAACCTTTGAAATTTGTTATCTCCAATTAACCACCAAAAAGCCAAAAGTGGAACAGTGGCCAAGTAATAGAGCTCAGGGACAGCATCCAGGCTCTGAGTTCAAATGTCAGTACAGGCCACACACACACACACACACACACACACACACACACACAAATACATTCTCCTATTAGGGTTCTGTACTTGAATTCATCACGATTCAGGTTGACTCTATATATCTGCAAGCTACTTTTTAATAATATAGCATTAATTTTTGGTATGAAATATTTGCTCCAATTCCTGCCATTCTACCTATTCCAATGATAGAAAGTAGAAATAGATAAGGGCAATGACATTTTACTAATCACTTTTCTATACTATGGGATAGAAGGTAAACATTCAAATAAATTATTTTACAGGTAATTCTGAGAAGTGTGCTTTACTTGAGATCCTTGGGCCCAACTAAAAATTCTATATATATGGAAGACAGGAAAATATTAGAAGCAACTCCTAGGATCTGCTACTTGTTTCTATTCAATATATACTTACAGGTGTGAATAGAGCTTGCCTCCATTTTGTTTCCAAAATATTTTTCTTCAAGAAATGTTATTAGCTTTATTTGTAATATTTTAATATATACTATCCATATTATACATGTATAAAGTACTTCTAACTATATTCATTTTCACTCATTCTCAATTATCTCACTCCCTCTCAGTAATATAATTTCTTATAATTTCCTATGTGTTTTTATTCTACATTTGCATAAAAGAACTAGTAATCCCACAAAAGCTTTAAGCAAACTCTCAACAATCAAAGTCCATAGACTGAGATTGAGGAACTTTAGTTTAGAAAATTCTGAGATTTTCTAAGTTTTTCAGAATAATTTCTTAAATTGTTTTGTTTTCACAAATTATTATACTTTAAAAACTATTCTTACATGTATTTGGAGTCCAAATATTCACAGAAGAGATAGACCTTTGTTTAGCTCTTACCATGGTTTGAATCTGTATGTCTCTCAAAATTTCATTTGAAACATGATCTTCTATGCAGTAATTGAACTAATAGGTAAGACCTTTCCAAGGTGAATCAGTTATGTTGCTCTAGTCCCATAGGTGGCAATGGCATCTGATAAAATTCTCACGAGAGGGCTGGGAATGTGACTCAGTGGTAGAGTGCTTGCCTAGCATGCATGAAGCCCTAGGTTCAAGTCCTCTGTACCACACAAACAGAAAAAGCCAGAAGTGGAGTGTGGCTCAAGAGGTAGAGTGCTAGCTTTGAGCAAAAGAAGCTCAGGGACAGAGCCCAAGCCTTGAATTCAAGCCCCAGAACTGGCAGAAAAAAAATTCTACAGAGAATTTTTATTGTCAAGGTGATGTACAGAGGGGGTTACAGTTATATAAGTAGTGATTACATTTCTTGTCTAACTTGTTACCCTCTCCCCCATTTTCCCCCCTCCCTGCCTCTCTAATCCCCCCCCCAAGTTTTAGAGATCATTTCCAACATACTGTCTTGTATCACTGTTGCATAGTTTCCCCTTTGTACTTTGTCTAACCATTTTGTTGTTCCGCTTCCCTTCCTTAGTTCAGATAAACATATATACAATATCCAGGGTGCCTAAATAGAATGCAGTGACAATAGCGGATAAACCATAGGGGAGAAAAACACAAAAGATAAAAGAAATCACATAGTACATTGAGTACAACAACAAAGAAAAAACTCTTGTGTCCAGTTCTTGGAATTCATTTCACTTAACATCATTATACATGGTCATATGTACATAGCTATTGAGTTATTCTGCTTTGTTTGATATAAAAGCATATCAGACACACCTAAAGAAAGGATTAATGAATTTAAAAATATCACAGAAAGAACAAAACTTCATTTGAAGAAACACTAGCTAAAACCATGCAAAAGTATTGTTTAAGATATCAACTTATATGAACTCCAAAAAATTATAACCAAAATAATAACCATATAGAGAAATAGTGATCACCACATACATCAAAAGGGCATAGTGGAATTAAGTAAGAAAATTAGTACACTTTTGCACAATATTATTTACATTTGCAATGTTTAAAATGAATGATTATCAAATTATAATAAATATAAACTTCCATAATCTGATAATGGACATACATATTTAAAAATATATATTTACAAGCATTATGCTATAAAATATCTAAAATGCTTTCTTCAAGATCAAAAATATCTATCATAAATACTTCTATCAGACATAGCTCTAGAAGGCCTAACTAGAGTAAAAATATCTGCCATGATTACCTCGGTTTGACACTGGTCTAGAATACCTCACATAAACAGACCAAAACAAACAAGTTTGAATGATACAGTCAGTTGAAAAGTAGACAATTTTTTTCATTGTGAAAATACTGTACAGAGGGGTTACGATTACATGGGCAAGATGAGTACATTTCTTATCAAGCATTATAGCCTCCTCCTTTTTTTCCCCTTCCCATCCCTTCCCAGCCTACCCCCTCCCTCACCAAAGTTGTAAAGTTCATTTTCGACATGAAAACTTGTACTTTTCATTGTTGCAACCGGTCCACCTGTATCATTATTTAAACCACTTGTTTTTCCCCTTCTCCTCCACAAATTATACCGACATCAAATACAGTGAAAGCAGGGGTTATACTGTGGGGGAGGGACATACAAAGCAACAAAGAAATAATCTTATAAATGCGTTAGAAACAAATGCATGAAAGAAAAAATAATTTAAATACATATCTTAGGGTTTATTTTTCTAACATCACCTTATCTGACCTTTTCTGCTTGACTCATACATATACTAGATATTGCAAATAAGTGAAACCATGGGACCTATGTTTCTTTGGGCTTGGCTTACTTCACTTAAGATAATTTTTTCCAAGTCTTTCATTTCCTAACAAATGGGACAATGTCATTCTTTCTGATGGAGGCATAGAATTCCATTGTGTATATATACCACATTTTCTTGATCCATTCATCTACTGAGGGGCATCTGGGTTGGTTCAATATCTTAGCTATAGTAAATAATGCTGCAATAAACATAGTTGTGCTGGTAGCTTTAGTGTGGTCTTGTTTGTAAGCATTTGGGTAAATGCCCAAAAGTGGGGTTGCTGGGTCATAGGGGAGCTCTATGTGGAATCTTTGGAGGAACCTCCATACTGCTTTCCAAAGTGGTTGAACAAGTTTACATTCCCACCAACAATGAAGAAAGGTTCCCTTCTGTCCACATCCCCTCCAGCATCTGTTGTTATTAGAGTTCTTGATTTTTGCCATTCTTACTGGGGTGAGGTGGTATCTTAATGTTGTTTTGATTTGCATTGCTTTTATGGCTAGGGAGGTTGAGCATTTCTTCATGTGTCTATTGGCCATCCTTCTTTCTTCTTCAGAGAAGTTTCTCTTTAAGTCTTTAGCCCACTTATTTACTGGGCAGTTGTTTCTTTGAGGATTTGTTGTTGGGGGATTTAATTTTTTGAGTTCCAAGTACATTTTAGATATGAGACCCTTGTCTGTTGTATGGCTAGTGAAGATCTTCTCCCAATCCGTAGGCTTTCTATTGATCTTGCTAGCTATGTCTTTTGCCATGAAGAAGCTCTGCAACTTCATGCAATCCCATTTGTCCAACCTTTCTTTGATTTGTTGTGTTTCCGGGTCTCTATTAAGAAAATTTCGGCCTGCGCCAAGGAGACCTAGGGTTTCTGCTATTCCATCCTCTAATGTTTTCAGAGTGTCTGGAAAAATAGACAAATTTTTAATTAAATAACAGGTGCCTGGTTGTAATTATTATACATGTCTAGAAGCCTTACCATACTTAATATATAATAGTAAATTAATAATTATGCTACTTGAAGTGAATACATACAGTTATATATAGTTGCTGACTAGGAACAAAAATTTAAAAATAAAATTATAAAAATTGCCATTACCAATATTAAGAAAAACAGTGGAACTGGGCACGAATAGTGCACATCTATAATGCCAACTACTCAGGGAGCTGAGATCTGAAGATTGTATTCAAAGAGAACCTGAGTAGCCAAGATGATGCCATTTGGAAATGGGGCCTTTGGAAACTGCTTGGGATTTCAGAGTAGAGCCTCGTGAATATTAGTGTTATTATAAAATTCCTTTGGTTGCTCTCATCTTTCTGCTTAGTCATTCATGCACTAGAAAATGAGCCCTGAAATTCTTCTAATTTGGGGCACTGCAACCCCCAGAATGATGAGAAATTAATTTTTATATATACTGGTTGTTATAGTAGTCAAGACAAACTAATAAAAGAAATCAGAATCATGCAATAGAGACATTGGCAGGAGAGGCAATGAAAAGAAAGTAAAATAGATGATGATGATGATGAAGAGATGATGATGATCAAGATAGATACTGATGAATACATTTACATATATATATGAATATACACTCATGTGTCTATGAAGTTTCATATTACTTTTCTTTTGATACATAGTATATTAAGAAAAATTGAGAAATTCATAATCTGACAGTTTTTCTGGGTTAAGGATCTGACAAATGCTTAGTGGGGCCTTTTGCTCAGTGCCTCACAAAATATAATCCATTAATTAATTAGAGGTGGGGATTTGATTGAGTTCAGGACACTTCTAAACCAATTTGGTTCTTTGAAAAACTAGGATATTTGTAGCTGCATAATCTATGACAATTTGTTTCTTCAGAATCAAAAGGAGTGTGAAACATGGAGAGAGACAAAGAGAGAGACAGAGAGAGAAGAGAGAGAGAGAGAGCGAGAATCTCTCCCACTCCCTTCTAATATCCGTTTTAAAGGTTTTACCTGATTAGATCTGGCTCACCTAGCATAATCTCCTATTTGATTATCTCCATCAACTGATTAGGAATCTTGATTGCATCTACATCTTGGTCATATTAACATAGCCTAATTCTAGGACTATGATCAATTTTATTCATAGGCCCCATCAACACACAATGGGAGAATATTTTGCAGTGAATTAAGAATGCAGTTAATCCTTTCTTGTGGGGAAGGCCCACCAATTTTACTAATCTTTATTAGTCATTAGGGAAATATAAGATGAATTGTCTGTAGAAATATTACAGTAAACTCACAAGAAAAGTATAATTTTGAGATATATATATTATTTTTGAAAGTTTATGAAGAATATAAATTTGTCTATATGGCTGGTAGGCATTTAAATTGCTACAGTCATTGAGAATATTGAAGAGTGGGGTGCTGGCTATTGAAACCATGTGTATGCTATGACTCAGAGGACCAGCTAGACTGGTGAGCATGCATGCAATGATGTATTTGTGATCTATTTTTTTGTAAGCAACAGAGTCAATCAATATACAAGTATGGATTGGGACTCTGATCACTTTTTGTGGAAATAGCAGCAGTTGAGAAAAGTTTCTGGACCTTTGGTTAATTTTGTATTTTGAGCTCCTTTTCTGAGAATTCATGGAACTATTGCATTTATGATCTTTCACAATTTCTTAATGTTTTCTTGCAACAAACTTTATAAAAGGTTTTTAAAAGTTAAGCTTTGTGATCTCTCATTTTCTTATGAGAAATTCTTGCTAAGTAAAGTAATTAACAGTATCTAAGGCTTTGGAATTATGTCCTCAGAGATGTTGTTGTGAATTTTGTTTCAACAATATAAGCCACCTCTCTACATTGATTATCATTACTCCCCTCTTCCCCCATTCCCACCTTCTGCCGAAAGGACACTTTATCGGACAGCAATCAAGCGTACTTGGCCACACTCTCCAGTTCATCGTTCTTCTTGATGGCATAGGAGGTGGCAGAGCCCTTGGCAGCATTGATAAGCTCATCCTTAAGGCATTCAGAGATGGTCTTGATGTTCTGGAAGGCAGCCTCACGGGCACCAGTGCACAGCAGCCAGGTGGCCTGATTTACCCAGCACAGTGGAGACACCTCCACAGCCTGCCATCTCACTGTTCCAGCTCGCCCAACGCACTGAGTCCTCACGGGGCCCACTGTAGATGATGACATTCACCAGAACCTGCAGAGGGTTCTCAC
The DNA here is from genome assembly GCF_000151885.1 of Dipodomys ordii. Taxonomy (NCBI): domain Eukaryota; kingdom Metazoa; phylum Chordata; class Mammalia; order Rodentia; family Heteromyidae; genus Dipodomys; species Dipodomys ordii. The sequence continues at coordinate 6,575,972 of NW_012267325.1, forward strand.
CAGTGAGCAGGTGGATGATCTCAAAGGCATGCTTGATGATGTGAACAGTCATGAGCTTCTTGCCGTGCATAATCATGGAGTTCGTGAGACGCTCCACCATGGGGCACTGAGCCTTGCGGAAGTGCTTGGCAGCATACCATCCTGCACTGTGGGGCAGGTACTTGGCATACCTCTCTTTCACTCCAATGTAATCCTATGGAGAAATGTCATTGATCTGTACATCATTGGTGCTCCACTTCCCAAAAAACTTAATGTCAGGGGTTTCTGCAACAGCTGCCGTGGCTGCCTCCCACTGGGCCATCCTGAGGGCTCACCTGGAGCTTTCTGTCCACTCAGCATGGTCTGTGCGCTGCCTGGGCACAGAAGGGAAGAGCTCATGATCATTTCTAAACATTCTATTTTTATTTTTTCCATGTCAGTAATGTATGTGTGTATTTATGCATGCATGCATGTATGCATGCATGTGTGTGTGCATGTATATGTATGTATTTATGTATGTATGTGGGTCCTGAGGTTTGAACTGAAGGCCTGGGTGCTGTTCCTCAGCTTTTAATCTAAAGACTAGCACTTTACCACTTGAGCTACAGCTCTACTTCTGGCCTTTGGCTATTTAATTGGAGACAAGAGTCTTACCGACTTCCCTTCCTCAGCTGGCTTTGAATCACAATCCTCAAACCTCAGTTTCATGAGTAGCTAGGATTACACGCATGAGCTTTAGGCTCCTGCCCAGAAGTTTACTTTTAACTGTAAACATTACATTGGGCATTGCTGAGTATACCTCAAAGTCCATTGCTTACTATCTCAAGGTGCAGTTTCTGATGTGGAGAACATTTCTACTTAATGCTAATGTTATCGGATAGTGTAATTTTAAAAGGCACCTATTTGTGGGTTAATTTCTGAGACCCTATAGATATGTGCCACTCAATTTTATATATCAAAATATTAATTTGAATGTTATGGCCCATTTCTGTTCTCTTAGTAAATAAAACGATGTTATGTGTCTGGTGTTCTGTAAACTAGCCACTTTCCATGATGGAATTTCATTGAACTCAATTTCTCCAACCTGAGTACTATATTTGGAAAAACAGTAAGATAGAGTTTAACAAATTTAGTAAAATTAATATTTTAATGTAATATTTTATTTCAATTTTATATTATATGATATAAGCTAAGTTAATGTAAAAATCACATTCCTTATAAATATTGTGATTTTAGACTCACATGTCTTCTTATACTTTAAATTGCTCCAAAACTTCAGAGAATTTCTTGAGAAGTAGATTCAGAATAAAAGTGCTCATTAAAATTAAAAATTTTAAAAATTTTTGTACATTGATTGTTAAATGTTACAGAAAAAAAACTCACTGTTTTCTCCACAGAATATTTTTGTAACAACAGAAAATGACTATGAAGTTGAACATCTAATTTCAATGGGTTTAGACTTTAGGAAGGAAATTAACGGTCTATGATATGTTAATGGAAATAAAACAGCAAAAATAAATAGATTAGTCATCAACTGAATAAGTTAGATATTATAAAATTAACATAAGGAGAAATGAAAAAGCAATGAAGAAGCAATACATAATCAATCTACAGGTGATATGTTGCAAATACAGGCAGTTTATTCTGAAAGTTATATGTACTGTATTTTAATTCCAAAAGGTTCCTACATTAAAATGTAATTCATATATTTTACACAGTGACAGATTGATAGCTAACAATAGATAGGTCAATTATAATAATAGTAATAAACATTATTTGAATATGGCAATGTCTTTCATCTCATTTTATTTTCAGTGTAAATAAAACCTCATACTTTTCACCTTTTCAGACTTGGAAACTTGCCTTTGACATACCAAGTTACCAGTATTACTATACTGGTGTACTGTACTTGTACTTTCAGCCCATTAAAAAGCCAAATAAAGCAGGACACTGTTGCATTAGGCCTGTAACACTTAGCTAGGCAGGAGGCTGGGATCTGAGAATCGCGATTCAAAGCCAACCTGAGCAGGGACGTCCAGGAGACTCTTACCTCCAATTAACCACCAGAAAAAAGAAAGTGGCATTTGTGGCTCAAGTGGTAGAGCTCAGGGACAGTGCGCAGGCCCAGAGTTCAAGCCCCATGACCGGGAAAAAAAAAGCTGAATAAAACCACCAGAGGCATTTTGATAAACAAGATGACCAATCCAGCTCTTGAAAATGAATAGGCTAGGGTGCATACACTGGGCAAAGGGCTAATTTTTTCTATTGAAAAAATTAATGAGGCAGTTTAAAAGTTTGTCCTTTAAAAGTTTGTTACTCAGAATGACATACCATTTGAAACAGGTTCTGGTGGCTCCTGCGTGTAATCCTAACTGCTCAAAAGGACACTTTCTGAGGATCATGGTTTGAAGCCAGTTAGAGCAAGAAAATCTGTGAAACTTTTATCTTCAATTAATTATTGAAAAGCTGGAAGTGAAGTTGTAACTCAAGTGGTAAAACTCCAGCCTTGAGCAAAAAAGATCAAAGACTGAGCCCAAACCCTCAGTTCAAGCCCTAGAACTGGCCCTAAATAAATAAATAAATAACTTAAGAGTATTATTTCTAGAATTTCCATTTAATATTTTCAGAGGTTTTTTAAATATGGGTTACTGTAATTGCAGATGTGGGCAGACTTCCAAGGTATTGAAAAAAACATAAATGAAGTATAATTCATTTAGGGAGTTTACCATCATCTTACCAGAAGTTGTATAATTTAGAAGGGGAAAAACTTAAAACAAGGATAAATGATAATACACTATGTGCTGTGCTGTCTGAAATACCATAAGCAATCTGGATAGACTTACCAAGTGTACCAGTTTAGATATTAATAGATAATGACAGTATCAGAGAAAATAGTCAAGATTAATATTTTATAAGTTGTTTTTATCAAGATATGTTAATTGTGATCTTCCAATGAAGATTATTAACTGGTGCACTTGTTATGAAAGTATATTTAACTCTTAAATACAATTTGATGTTTATTCATTCATGGTTCTCAGGTATCATATGTACTTGTAACTTCAGGTATCCTTTATCTTTGTTAGTGTGCAGTGAAGGACTTCATCACATAATTCTTTAGGTCCTCTTTCAGTGAGTCACAGGTATACATGTGTTTTAACTTCCTTTGCATTTTCTTAGCTCTTTACCTCATCTTTGTGATATAGTTGTGAGAGAAGGCAGAAAACTGTTGGATATTACAACAAATACTATTTAGTTTTATTTTTTAGTGTGGAAATACTGTACAGAGGAGTTACAATTACATGGGCAAGATAATGAGTACATTTCTTATCAAGCATTGTTACTTCTTCCTTTGTTTCTCCTTCCCATCCCTTTCCATCTTCCCAACCCCCCTCCCCACCCCCTCACTGGGCCAAAGTTGTAAAGTTCATTTTTTGACATAACAACTTGTACTATTTAGTTTTATACACAATTTACTTAGTTAAGGTTTATTGTTGCTACATCTGCATCAAATGCAATTTATAGTAACTTACTCTATGGTTGTTTTTGCATAAAAATAAAAAAACTAGCTGGGTACTGGTGACTACAGTTGCAATCCTTGCTATTCAGGAAGCTGAGATCTGAGGATCATAATTCAAAGCTAGTCTGGGCAGGAAAGTCCATAAAACTCTATCTCCAATTGACCAACAAAAACAAAAAGCTAAATGTGGAGCATTAGCTCAAGTGGTAGAGCACCAGCCCTCAGAATAAAAGCTTAAAAACAGTGCTTAGGCTGGCAATTCAAGCCCCAGGACCAGCACAAAAATAAAAACAACAGCAACAACAACTCAAATAAAACACCAATCTAATAAGTAAACACAATATTTGTTTTTCAAATTGGAAGAATAAACTTTCTTAGAAAGCTCATTTATTTAGTAGTCCAATCCAAATCAAGACATATTAAAGCCAATGTTATCTAGAACAAATAACATTTTCATTTCTGACATTTTTCCCTCTCATCACAATCAACTTGTTACATTTGTCTACCTATCTTTGTCTAGGGCTGTTATCCAACAATTTCCTGAATTTTTCTTAACATTCTGGCTACATATGAGACTTAAATAGGCTTTTAGAGTGAGTTGGACGTTCAGGTTCCTTTCTGAGGGTAATAGACAGGACCAAATTATGTTTCTAATGGAAAGCAAATGCTTGTCCTGATTTTGAAGAAAATACCATTGCATTGTACATTTTCTGTTCTTATTGAAAGAAGGAGTAAGATTGGAGTAAGTGCTATTGGAAGGAACTAGAAATAAGGTAATTCTTTTTAGGTCTTGCCTGGACAAGCATAAAGAAGCCTTGGATAAGGTGTGAGACAAGGTGTTAGGGAAGCACCTAATTAAAGGTAGGCTGCCAGGAGGGAGCAGAGGGGACACTGTGGCTTCTGAGCAGTGAAGTAGCAAGTCCAGACTTACAGAAATTCAGATACCTGAGGGCTGGAGCAGTCAAACCAGCTTGAGGCCATCTATCACCATAGCAGTTAGTGGCTGCAGGGGCTGTTTGAACCCAAGATTCCTGGAGAGAGTACAATACCAGAGTGACTACATCACAGAGCTTCTGACCCTGAGATCCGGTAAGTAGATGTTCATAAAGCAAGGATCAAGAGGTTTGGTTCTCCCTAGGCACTTAGCCCTGTTGGCGAACAAGCATTCATTAGAGAGATAAGGCTCAAGTTTGAGAGATAGGTCTTAAGTATTAGCAAGAGCCTGTCTGAGGCATGTTAAAGCAAAAACAGCAGCCCTCTTCGACCTCCACTACAGCAGAGAGGCCTCAAAGAAGGCATAGCTGTGGATTCTGGAGAAGACTATGACCAAAGATGAAAATTTACTATAAACGGTACTGTCTTTGCAAAAGTAAAATATGTTATATGAGATAAATATTCATTATTCCTATTCTCAAGTTAGATGAGATCACCATTTCTGTAGACTGATCTTTTGTATACATCTGTGTTTATTGTTAACTATCATAAGTGATGTGACATCATTTCAATAAAAAATATTTGTATGCAAATATTAAAATTAGGCTTTGAAAACTTTAAAACTAGGGATGACTAGCGAAATGATATATTTTTCTATTTACTCACAAAGAAAACAAATTCCAAATGAGAAGTATGGCACTTACAGAGATTTTCTAATTGTGGAAAATTTTTCCTAGACTCATTCAAGGAAAGAAAGAATTAATATTCAAGGTGCTGATTTAAATCTCAGTTATTTTCATTATGCTGTATGGAATCTCTTTTCTAGTAAAACATTAACATACTAAACGGATCCACCAAACTAGAATTTTGATGATTTGAAACTGCAGAAATACAAGTCATATCTTGTATAGACAGGATAGTGTATGTGTATATATGCATACACACATACACAGATATACCTAAGTAAGTACATATAAAGATATGTTTGCATATACATGTCCCATAATCCAGAAGGAAAATCATTAGTTCAAGGTAAATCTAGCAAATGTCAATGGGAAACTATATCGAAAACAACATTGATGGACCTATAGCACAAATGGTATAGCACTTGGCTAAAATATATGTGGTCCTGGATTCAATTCCCTGTAATTAAAAATAAGATAAAATAAAATGTATTTATTTAGCTTACAGTTAGAAAGGGCAAATGTCCAAACAGGATGGTTCCCATTATACTTAGAATCTCACTTCAGACACATGGCATTATAGTGGATGGCTTTATGATGGGAACATGTGTAAGAAGCACAGAGCACATGAGGAGGCAGGGTCTGAGAGATCTAGATGTCAGATTTGTTTGTTCACAGTCACCTTGCATTAAGAAATAACCAGGGAGCCATGGCAGTGCTATAACAATGACACCAATGTATTTCAGTGGGCAGTGGCTTTAGTTACTCTAGTGGTTGCCATTAGACTCCACTTCTGAAAGGTTCCACCACCTCTTAACATCATCAACTAAGTTATTAACACAGGAATCATTGGGGGACAAACTCAAATCATATTCAGAGCATATTCATGGTGAGCCCCAACTTTCTTGCAGCTGCCCAGATGTAGCTGCTTCAGCTCCTGACTCAGCAGTCACTATCCCATTGAGAAAGACAGTGTTAGGAACAGCTGGGAACATGGAGGGGGACATGGAACTCTCCAGCTACCTGGTGCAAAATTTGGGATTAAAATGTCAGTCTTTAATTTCCATGTATAAATCAAATCTTTTACTTTAATAAAAATGGTTACTTTTACTGAGAAATATCTGTGTATATAAGAGAATGTGAGATGGAATGAGAGAGAACTAGGGGAAATATGAAAAAGTGTCTCTATTGAGAATTGATAGGAGGAAATAAGCATTACATATGTGTACAGAAGTTACACTATTCGAATACTAATACGTAGAAATACATCTCAATTTTTACACCAAGCAAGACCATTGAGAAGAAAACAGCTCTCTTATTTGACAAAGAATTCTCAATTACATAGTAGAAACAATATGGAAAAATAGGTTTTTAAATTACATTACTTTCTTATGTGTAAAATCCATGAGTTAAGCAATTTAGAAATTTATTTTAACTATTTAATAACCTATTTTTCCTATTTACCAGCATGACATTCTTCTGCTGTGTGGTAACCTTGGTTAACTTCTTCATTTTATTTATTTTTATAACCAATTGATATTTCCTTTTTAGGCTTTGAAATAACAGTACTTGACATATATTGTGTAAGTATATATTCAATAAAATATATAATTACTTTAAAATACATTGGAGGGGAGATATGGGGGGGGCAAGTGGGGGGAGATGGGAAGGGTTAGGAAGGGGAACAAAGGAGGAGGCAACAATGCTTGATAAGAAATGTATTCATTATCTTGCCCATGTAATTGTAACTCCTCTGTACAGTATTTTCACAATAAAAAAGGGAAAAAATACATCGTAAATGGATATAGAAGTAGCAAGTCCAAAATTAAACAGTTTTTCAACTCTATTTTTTCATAGAAATAACTTTTTTCTCTCTCTGATTTATCTCTGGCCAGGGCATAGTTCTAAGTCCTATAACTTCACCAATAAGAAAATACAATAACAAAAAATTCCAAAGGATATATTAAAATAATAACTTTTGGAGAATTTTGGTTTGGACTGAGATAAAAATCACCTCTTTTTCCACTCTATTCCTCCTTTGAATAACCCAAAAACTTAAACATACTAAAAGAACTGGACACAGAAAGAAGGCTCCATAGTGGAATTTGAGACCTGGCTGTAGAACATGGATTCTGAGGACTAGTGATGGCCTGTCTCCATGCTGCTTCTCATCTATCCAGTAGGAGACACTGCAAAGAGCTGAAACCTACAACCACCAAAAGATACATAAACAAAACAGAACAACACAAGAAATGTTTGCTTCCCTGGCCAAGGAATAACTAGGATAACCTATTAGAGCAGCAGAGTTCTTTAAAAAAGAAAAAGTCTTAGTAAGACCTTAGACCTGGTATTACTGAGATCAAGCATAGAACCAGCTGTTCATCACTAGCACTGCAAGAGCGAGCTATGTTTGGAATATTCTTCCAGAAGCACTTTATTGGGTTTGGGCAAGGAGACAAATTTTTACACTGCAGTGCAGGAACATGGCAGAATAACTCTTCTCATGGCATACCAAGGAAGGAAAAGATAAAAGAATAAAAATGTAAGCAAAGACCTATAGCTCAAAATTTTCCAATTTTTCTTAAACACATAATTCTTCAGCTTGAGGATGTTGAGAAAATCCAAAGCAAAATCCAAAGAAATCTACATTAAGACATATTATGAAGTAGCTACTTAAAAATAAGAGACAAAAATATTGAATGTAAGGTGGTGGTGGTGAGGGGATATGGGGAGGGATGGGAAGGGGATACAAAGGAGGAGGCAACAATACTTGATAAGAAATGTACTCATTATCTTGCCCATGTAATTGTAACCCCTCTGTATGGTATTTTCACAATAAAAATATTGAATATAGTTAAAGAGAAAATCATTTTCCTGTGTATAATGATAGGTAACTATTCTGAATCACAACAAAGTCTTATTCAAACTAGGGAGTTAGAAAGAAGTGCATATCCTTAACCAAGCCCTATAAAACAAGAACAACCTTCAGTTGTATAATCCATAGACATATTTTTCAGGAATAAATGTACTCTTAGAAAAGGAAAATGTTTGACGAAATGTGTTACTTACTTTAAAATATTTATTTTTTCTGTAGGGGAAAGTGAGGGACAAATGAAAAGGTGAAGGAGGAGAGAATGCAGTCAAGAATCAAATGTATATCCGACAAAGTTGAAGGAGAGTGAATGAAGGGATTTGGGGAGGGATAGTTGAGATGGTGAAATGGTTGACAGTGATCAAGATACATTCATAAAGTGTTTTGTATGACTAATTAAACATGATAAACAAATTTTACAAAGGAAGAAGCATTCTAAATAAAAACAAATTGAAAGAGAAAGTAAAATTGACTTTGCCTTGGCAGAGAAGAAAAATCTCACTTCATTCTATGTTGGAGGCATGACAAAGTGTTATCCTACTTTCAGTCTCTACTACATCCCCCAAACACAGAATTCTGAGCTGCCACCTTGACTGTCAAAGGCCCAGGGCTGGCTATAGCTGTCTACTGCCACTCCTACTTTCAAACAAGCATTGAGGACCCAGAAACATTCTTTTCACCTATCTACCTACTTTTTCTGATGATTTATTTTTTGTGTGTTTTGTTGTTTTTATTGTAAAAATAGTGTATTGAGAGGTTACAGTTACATGAGTAGGGTAATGAGTATATTTCCTATCGAGCATTGTTACCTCCTCCTTTGTTTTTCCCCTACTATCCCTTCCTTCCCCACCTCCCCAACTTCTCTCTTCCCCTAAAGTTGTATAGTACGTTTTGACCATAATAATGTCTTGTACATCTCCGTGTTGCAATAGGTCATCCTGTATCCTTGTTTCAGCATTTTATTTCCCTTCCACTCCCCAATTAGAAAAATGTATATATAAAATGCAAGGCACCAGAATCAAATACAGTGAAAACAGGGGTCATACCATAGGGGGAAGAACATACAAGAGAAACAAAAAAAATCACATAGTACATTTTAGATACATTAAAAACAATAGCAAGCAAGAAAAAAAAAGTTGTGTCCCTATCTTGGGGTTCATTTCACTTAACATCATCTTATATGGTCATATGTACAGTAAACAGCTTTTGACTTTTTTTGCTTGTCCTAGACTTATACTAGTTATTGCAAATAAGGGAAACCATGGGATCTATATTTCTTTGGGCCTGGATTACCTCACATAATATAATCTTTTTCCAAGTCTTTCCATTTCCTAACAAATAAGGTGATGCCATTCTTTCTGATGGAGGCATAGAATTCCATTGTACATATGTATCACATTTTCTTGACCCATTCATCTACTGAGGGACATCTGGGATGCTTCCATAACTTAGCTATGGTGAACAATGCTGCCACAAATATAGCTGTGCTGGTAGCTTTAGTATGGCCTTGTTGGTGATCATTTGGGTAAATGCCCAAGAGTGGGATTGCTGGGTCATAGGGGAGCTCTATGTGGAGTCTTTTGAGGAACCTCCATACTGCTTTCCAAAGTGGTTGAACAAGTTTACACTCCCACCAACAAGGCAGTAGGGTTCCCTTCTGTCCATATCCCCTCCAGCATCTGTTGTTATTAGAGTTCTTGATTATAGCCATTCTAACTGGGGTGAGGTGGAATCTCAACGTTGTTTTGATTTGCATTTGATTTGCTAGAGAAGTTGGGCATTTCTTCATGTGTCTATTGGTCATTCTTCTTTCCTCTTCAGAGAAGTTTCTTTTTAAGTCTTTAGCCCACTTATTTATCAGGCAGCTGTTTCTTTGAGGATTTGTTGTTGGAGAACTTAGTTTTTTGAGTTCTAAATTTATTTTAGATATGAAACCCTTGTCTGATGTATAACTACTGAAGATCTCCTAATTTGTTGGTTTTCTATTGATCTTGCTAGCTATGTCCTTTGCCATGCAGAAGCTCTGCAATTTTCATGCAATCCCATTTGTCCAACCTTTCTTTGATTTGTTGTGTTTCTGGGTCTTTATTAGGAAATTTTCAGCCTGTACCAAGGAGCTCTGGAGTTTCTCCTATTCCTTCCCCTGTAATGTTTTCAGGGTGTCTGCTTTGACTCCGAGGTCTTTGATCCATTTGGAGTTGATTCTGGTGCAGGGTGATATATAAGAATTTAGCTTTAGTTTTCTACAGGTGTTTAACTAATTTTGCCAGCACCGTTTACGGAAGCAGCTGTCTTTCCTCCATTGTACTTCTTTAGCTCCCTTATCCAAGGTTAAGTGGCTATAGGTCTTTGGGTTCATTTCTGGGTCTTCAGTTCTATTTCATTGGTCTTCAGGTCTGTTCTTGTGGCAGTACCAAGCTGTTTTGATGACTATAGCTTTGTAGTAGAGTTTGAAATTTGATCAATTCATGAAGAGATTTTTCAAAAACATACTAAATGGACGCAGAAATCCTACTACGGATAAATTCCCCTGAAAATGCAGTCCACAGCTACAGTATAAATAATAAAAATTGCTTTTTTCGAAACAAATAAATTCCTTTGCATCTGTAGATAAGCTAAGGCATGAGTTGTTCCAGTAAAGGATTTCTGGAGAGCTCTTGGTGACATATACATATGAACAATCATTATATTTCCTTTTCAGAATTTAGGTAGTATTAAAAAAAATAATGCTGGTACTTGTGCTCGAATTTAGGACCTTTCTAACTTGGTTTCCTTGCTCACTGTTAGCCCTCTGCCAGTTGAGCCACTCAGGCTCAGGCTTTTTGCTGGACCTTTCTGCCTTGGCTGGCTTCAAATCATGATAATTTGATCTCAGCCTTCTGAGAAGTATAGGATTACAGGCATGAGCCAAAGAAACTGGCTAAGTCACTTTTTATTTTCCCAAAATTTATTGCATATTTAAGAAAGAACGTTACTGATTATAACTAAAGTTACACATTTTGCTTTCTCATTTCCAAAATTGGAAATTCTGAATGATGCTTAATTTAATGACAAAATCCTAATTATTCACTTATAATACAATTTTGTGTGGGACATCATTTTCCAATTTAAAAAGCAGTATATGTTTAATGTGCTGCTATCACTATTACTATGGCTGCTGCAACCCCTATCCAATACAACAGACATTCATAATATACATTATAAACTATATATGCTATATTAACTCAAGAGCAGAGTTAAAGCCATTGACTATAACACAGAAAAGGTAGTTCATGTTGTCAGTAAATTAATGATCTAATTCTAGTACATTTACATAGCTAGAGTTTAGAAGAATATTTTTGAAATTTAATAATAAAGATAATCAAAACATCCTAATGATAGAATAGAGAAAATTCTAACTTTCTAATTGTTTTTGCAGATTATGTAGCAGCAAGTTGGAATTAGGGTTCTCTAAAATGAAATTTTAGAGGAAGATTCCTTTGCCTTGTTCCTTATGGTATTTGGCTGTAACTATTTCAGTCTACTATGTTATTTTCTGTGAATAGTCTCCTGTCCTTTGTATCTAATGATCTTTGTTTCATGGGTAGTTTCCTATATATTAACAGTTGTTTAGGTCTCTTTGACTTCTTCATAATTAAGTTTATTAGTGTATCTTCTTACTACCTTTCTAATAAATCAATCAAAATATAATTATTAATAGCCAACGGGGTTGTAAAGATTGCATTTCAATACTAAGGACATCATACACTAATTCTTCATTGCATTATGAATTTACACAAAAATACTGATAACAAAGAGAAGAGAAAGAGAGAGAATATGAAAGAGAACTTTTTCAACTGTGAAGTAAACATTGTAATTGTCTTAAAAAACAGATTAACTTTAAGGATAATAGAAATTTCATATCACCTGGTAAATCTTAAGAATGACTTCAAATCATTATGTTTGCAATTTTTAAATTTATATTCACTATATTACCACTATCACCATTTAAATTTGTTATTATTATTATATTAATTCATATTTTCATTATAAATGTCATTAACCTGATAATATTTGCCCCCAAAAGCATAACAATACAGTCAAAAGGATAAAAGATGTGGAGTTTAGTGTTGAGGATTTGTCTACAAATGAATAATTCTGCTTTATAAGTTTACAGTATGGTTCAAATGTGATGATCCATATAATACTTTCATTAAATACAAATGAATTTTTGAATTTAATTTAGGGTTCTGCAATTCATTGTAATAATAAGAAGCCAAGTTTCTTGTGCATATTGGAATGAGAGATGATGAATATGTTGGTTATATAAAACAAGACTTTAGTTTTTCTAGCTTGTTGCGGACATATGATAGCTTGATTCTCTAAGATGTGTAAATAGCATATTTGAAATCACCCCAGGCTAAGATAATTAGTTTCACTTTGATATTCCTCCCTTTCTAAATTTACATTAGCTGCACTACCAGAGAGACATGCCTGTTTATTTTTTCCTGCGTTGGTCTACAATAATATTTAGAGACTATAATGAACAGAATGTATCTTGTATCATGAACATTAATTCCTCATTTTAACCATGATCTTAAAGGCAATGCAAAGCTCAATGAAAGTGTGAGAATGTGATGAGAGACAGAGGAAGAGGCTGAAAAGGCTAATAACTGAGGCATATGTTGAGGACAAGGCTGTTGTTACAATTGGAAAACTAAGGAAGACCTTGTTGTCACTTTGTACTTTAGAACTTCCCATGCAGATCTGCAAAGTGAAACTTGCTCAGCTAGAGAGATATATTAGACTGGCTTCCTAGGTGCTGGAAAACTAGTCAGAAGGATCAACTATACCACTGAGTAGGTGAAAATGTGGAAAACATGGTGAATGCTGGTGGTGCATGTCTGTAAGTCTAGCTATTCACAGGAGACAGATCTAAAGGATTTTGGTTCAAATCCAGCCTGAGCAGAAAAGTTCATAAGATTCCACATCCAAGATAACCACAAAAATGATGGGCTGGAAAGCATAGTTCAAGTGGGAGATTGCCAGAGAAGTAAGCTGAGTAAACAAGATACCTTAAATTCTGTGGAAAGAAGGAAGGAAGGCAGGCAGGCAAGCAGGAGGGAGGGAAAAAAGGAAGAAAAGAAGACAGGCAGGCAGGCAGGCAGGCAGGAAGGTAGGAAGGTAGGAAGGAAGGAAGGCAGGAAGGAAGGAAAGAAAGGGAGGAAGAAAGAAGGAAGGATGGGAAGATTGGATGGATGGAAGATAGGATGGATGGGAGAAAGAAAGTAAATGTGGAAACAGATATTATTCAGAAGTTACATTACTGTTGATCAGAAATAAGAATTAGAATCTCAATTAGCATATTTTTCTAAATTATTGAGCAATATTTAATTTTGTTGAATCCATCCTTCATGTGGTATTTATCTCTAAATGAATTCTATACTTTGTTGCTAATAGAAAATGACATCAACATTCATTTAGAGATTTAACGTGAAATAAAAATGTTATCTCAAATAATGCCTATAGATGGCATAAAAGAAGTCTAAAAAAAGAGAAGTCTTCCACACAGATAAATCTTTACTTGTTAGTGGTAGAATGTTTATTGAAAAAGATAGTTGGTTTTATAAAGTTAAGTTTACATGCATTCTTTGTAAAGAAAAATATGTTTTCAAGTTATGCAAATATTCGTGACCCATTCATCTATAAATACTATTGAGTACTTATTCATACCAAATGTAAATTTGGGATGCTAAGAATATAAGAAAAAAAATTGTATGTTTCATGTTGGGATGATTGTTGTTTTGATATTTTTGATTTTATTTTTAGTGAATTAAAGTAAACAAGTATTTTAAAACAAAATATAAAAAAGAATTCCATTGTATATGTGTATATACACATATGTATGTATATATGTACATATGTATGTATATATATACATACACACACACACATATATATACATATATATATATATATATATATATATATACATACAACATTTTCTTGATCTATTCATCTACTGAGGGGCATCTGGGTTGGTTCCATATCTTAGCTATGGTAAATAATGCTGCAATAAACATAGTTGTGCTGGTAGCCTTAGTATGGCATTGTTTGTGATCATTTGGGTAATTGCTCAAAAGTGAGATTGCTGGATCATAGGGGAGTTCTATGTGGAGTCTTTGGAATTCTATGCCTCCATCAGAAAGAATGACATTGCCCCATTTGTTAGGAAATGGAAAGACTTGGAAAAAATTATATTAAGTGAAGTAAGCTAGACCCAAAGAAACATAGGTTCCATAGTTTCCCTTATTTGCAATAACTAGTACTGGTGTAGGACAAGCAGAAAAGGCCAAAAGCTATGCTCATATGAGCATATAAGATGATGTTAAGTGAAGTGAACCCCAAGCTAGGGACACAAATATCTTTTTTTCTTTCTTGCTGTTGTTTCTAATGTATTTATAATATACCATGTGATTTTTTTTTGTTTCTTTGTATATTCCTCCCCCACGGTATAACCCCTGTTTTCACTTTATTTGAAGTCAGTGCTCTGAATCTTGTATATATACTTCTGTAATTCAGGGAGGATAAAGGAAAAAAAACAAAATGCTTGAATAACGAAACAGATTGACCCATTGTAACAATGAGATGTACAAACCACTATGTTGAAAACAAACTTAACATCTTCGGCCTGTGTGGGTGGGGAGGGGTAGTTGTGGAGGTGGGAGGGAAGGGATGGAAGGAGAAATCAAAGGAGGCAACAATGCTCAATAGGAAATGTACCTTGCTTGTGTTACTGTAACCCCTCTGTACAGCATTTTTAAAATAAAAAAACATACAACAAAAAAGAAGTCTGTCAAAATTGTAAGTACACATTCTTCTATATTGTTTACATTTCAGAGACAAAATAAGTCACACATTATTCTTTGTGGAAAAAGGACCCGAGTTTGACATGGGAAATTAACAATTTTATTCCACTAAAATGACTAAGCATTTGTTATTTAGATAAAACCCTCTACAGAATCTGCACTAGAGCTGGATAACATGTAAAGAGAGGTAGACTCATGTCCCTGTTTACCCACAGCTAATCTCTTAGTGGAGGATAAGCAGACACACAGGTGACAGCTATGTGTTTCACTGGTAATTATATGCATTTTAAAGTATTCAATTCTCACTATTCATTGAAACAAAAATTAATTTCCTAATTTAAGATAAATTTTATATAAAATATATTAAAATATTATGTGTCCTAGAGCTTTCCAACTTGAAACTTAAAAAAATTAATAAAACCATAGTAATGATTTCTCTTTCTTTAGATTTTTCAAACTCATATTACATGTTTGACATAATAACATCACCCTCCTTGTTTTTTTTAGTAGTATTAAGATTTGAATTCAAGGCCTTATAGTTAGCTAGTCAGGCACTCCATTTTGTGATATGGTATTGATTCTTGCCCAAGTATAGGTCTGGATCATGGTTAGCTTGTTTTAGGTGTCTACCATAGCTGAGATGACAGTTGTGTACTAATATGTCCAGCTTCCTTCTGTTGGGTCTTACTGACTTTTCTGGCCAAGATGGCCTGTAACTATGATCCTTGCACACTTAGCCTTCCATGAAGCCTAATTTGACAGACACACACCACCATGTTCAGCTATGGACTGGTCTCAAAAGGCCATCTTTTTCTCAGGATCTGAAACAGGATCATAGGCATGAGCCAACAATGCTTGGCTAATATCTATTTTTGAATATGTATATTTGAATATGTACATTTAATATGTATATTTTGATTATGTATATTTTTAATATAATCAGAACCAGTGGTTGAGAGTTCTAGAATCTGTAAATTTTCAAATATATAAACACACATAATCTAATTGGTAATTGTAAGAACATTGTGAAATACTTTATTATGTCTACCTTACATAATAAAGCTATTATCATATATTCAAGAATATGAATATATCCTTGACTGTAGTTTGCAGTTCAACATTTCATTAGGGAAAAGTCATTTAGAATTGAATGAGCTTAAATCCGTATTTTAGTAGTAATGACTGAAGTTATGGGTTTTCATGATGGAAAATACATAGGAGATATTGCATGCCATTTGCTAAGTTTTGTACACCTGAGAAAATATGTTAATATAAATAATTGTTGTATTAAAATTATAGCCAAACATATCTGCAGGTTTTAAGCTGTCTAAAGTAATTTTAAGTTCTCAATGAATAATGTTTAACATTTGAACCAAAAACAGTTCGGCAGGAATAATTAAAGGCTTAAGTTAAATACATAGACAGTCATTTAAATTTAGATCTGCAATAACATTTACTATTATTCTCCAAGGCTTTGACTGCTTGACAGAAACAAAGTACTCTGGGATTAATTTCAAGAAATGGTGCCAACTGTGCTGCAATTTGCTGTAATTAAGACATGAAAGAACACTAAATATTCAGATTAAAAAAGCATGATGGAGCATGATAGAGAGTCAAGGTCTGGCAGGGAGCCAATAAAGAAAAGTTCAGGAATACCATATCGATGGATATGAAAACATACAATCAAAATGTAGTAACATTTCTTTTAAAGAATCACATGCATTTTCCATTTTAATCTTTGTTGCATTTCATATTGTTCCTTTAAAGTCTCAGCCTGAGACAATATGTATTAGAAAGATAATAAAACAGAAAGATAAAATGGCAAACACAGTATAGTCTTAAAGCTAATGAGTTTAAGGGATGGAAAGAAGTCATTATGAAGGTAACATAATTATCTCATGGTGGTGGGATTTCCCTGTGTGTTACATTAATGTAGTTTTCTTAGAGATAAATGAAAGAGCTATGTAGGTGTTAACTCAAAGAGATTAAATACACTTTTTGTATTCATTAGATTCCTCTTTATATTTTAAAGAGAAAGAATTCATTTTCATTCAACTAGTCTCCTTTTTTATCTTCTAAGAATGATGGGAGATATTACACTTTTGCCTTTGAACTTTTATGTATTGATTAACACTATATTTAGGCTAATGGTGACTCTTCCTTCCAACTGACTTTTTTTTTTTTTTTTGAGATACAGACCCGTTAAGGTTTTGATCTTAGAAGAGATGTGGATACTTGACCCAGTTGTTAATGGGGGGGCTGTATAATCTCCAATATCCTATAGCTCAAAATAGCAGGATGCAATATAAAAAGTCCATCATAAAAAGCACTATCGGAATGCTTTTTGTCTTCACAGGCAATATGCAAAAGATAGAACTTTCTAAGAAAGCCAGAAGCTGAGCTCCTGCAGGCACACAAAGCCATCAAAGTTAAAGTAGGTAAGGTGAAGCACCTTGCCAATGTGGTCAAGAGACTAAAGAATCTGGTGTACTGGGAGAAAAGCATCTGGAAAGAGCAATCACTCTCATGAGAGCAGGTCTGCAGCCAGCAGATGGGAACTGCTGGATCTGCATACAGCAGGGCTTTGGCACAGTAAAAGTGTACCCCAGGTTGTCAGCTTAACCAGAAAGTGAATTTTTTCGTATTTGACAAAAGAGAATATCATATTAGGGATATATGATTAGAGGCTCAAGAACAAGAACTGTGGATCTTTTCAGGCTTTGAGGTAGATGCTGCCAAGAGTCAGCATCTTTGGGGAAACCATGAAAACAAAACTGAGTTGTTTCCACACACAGAGATCTTGGCAGAAAATGTATTTAAAATCTCCTGGGCACGGACTGTAATATGGTAGCTTTTTGCTCCCCTGATGTTGCAAATTTTCATTTTAAAAAATCATACAGTGCTTACGGGTAGTGCTGTTGAGTCATCCGAATTAATAACCAGTCTAGAATATTGTTCCGTTCTTATAAAAATAAGATAGTTGAAATGACATCCAAGTATTTCAAGACAGTACTCTGTATAATTTATTAAAAAATAGAAATGAAAGAGAATCTTATTTTATAGCATAAAATTGCCTTTAATCTGTAGTGTATACACACTGGCTCTCTTTTATTTGCTGTCTATTTGTTTCATAAAGGGTTTTTCCACATTTCACATAAATGCATAGTATGAAAGTAATATTATCATTTTTATAACTTTTGAGCTATTGTTGACTGAACTTTGTTGTGTAATACTTTCATGCAATAATATATAAATAAAGTCATTGGGTGCATAATAGCCCGCCTTTGCCTATCCCTTAATTTTTCCCTTCTCTCTTCACAACGTTGCCAGATACATGTTTCTGGATAGAACCCCCTAGAGGTCTCCTGCAAATTCTTTTTCAATACAACCAGATCATTGCAGATAATTGTATTACACAGTGTATCGATCCAAAATCGTTGTGCACCGGAAACATCTGAAAAAACATGATTATAGCTTTCTGTTTATTGTTCGTACATCATATAAGCAGGCTTTTGTGTGAATCACCTGTAAGAAAGGCAAGGTAGAAACATCAGAGAAATTACCTCTTTACAAGAATCTATTGATCACTTTAAATCAAAGAAGTATGTTTGACATAAGATTACCTGCCAGTTTGAACATTAGGTACACTATGTTATAGCCTGGGGCAGTTGTAAGTCTGACAAAGGGATTGTAAATAAAGCATGCAGCTGTGAGCGCCTCTGGCTTGGGATCAACTCAGGCTCAAGTCCAAGGCATAGGTAAACTTAAAATAATTTACCCCTTTTTAACCAGCACATAATGAGTAAGAGTAGTCTCAGGAGAACTTAGATCCATAAATCTCTTAGCAATTTTGAAATGACAAACTTCATTGCAAATGCACATGTACTATATTCAAAATATAATTTATACAACAGATATTTTGTGTCTGTGTCACAAGTAGTCTCAAGGAATCTTGAAGTTAGTCTGTTGTTATGAGGATATTCTTCAAAAAATAAAAAAGAACCGTTATCTTACTCATAATTATCTACTTATATATGTGGCTTTATAGGTCAAAGTCCTTTTAACTTATGTCTATGCTTCATATCTGAAAATTCCTCTCACAATTATCAAAATGTTGGGTATTTTTTTAAAGAAGAAAGATTATATAAGAGTGAAAAGGTATATAAAATTGGCTATTATATGCAAACTGTTTATGCAACCACAGGAATGATATTGGTAAAATCATTATCATCTCATAGGTATTCTGTGTATTTTTTCATTTGCTTACAATTTTTTACTGCTTTAGAATAAGGAAAGCATTAGTGACTTATACATTGTTTAAGCTTGCGGGATTTTTCTTTTTCTAATTTCAAAAGCAAACTTGTTGCAAGCTCTTTATTGGATTTTCTTCCTTATACTTGAACATGTGTTGAAATTATTAAACATTTAACTCATTTGTGCAAGAAAGATTCTGATGTATTTGGAATTTAATAAAGATGAGCTCTAGGTGAGGCATTCTTCCTTGTTAAATATTAAGCTGCTTGCATTAGCTCTGTGGTTTCCTGAGGCACAAATTTAAATGGTTAATATATAGCAGGGTTAAACTGAGAGATGCTGTAATGTCTTCTGGGGCAAAACTGGTCATTCTGAATACTTGTAAGAAAACAAACATGCATGTACATACCTATGGAAATATAAGCTCTCAATGGTTCAGAATCGATAGATTAGAAACTAATAATCAGCTGCTTCCAAATCTTTTTAGAAACATTATTCAACTTCAGTGATGAGTGGTAAATGTGTCATATGTACATGTAGCACATTCTTTAAGAAGATGTATCTGTCATAGGATTGTAATATTTGTGTTCACAGCTTTGTTAAAGCTTAAGATAAATGTTAAAATAATGTTAAAAATAACACTAAAAGGGAAGATGCTTTTCATATAAAATTGTTATTTCCTTTGATTTGGAGATCTTCAAATTAGTTCTTTTTTACTTCATTTTAGACTACAAATTAAAATTGCTTTCATAAAACATCATTCTCTTTAATTCAATATTAGGTATCTATTTTGACCTAAAAATACCTCCAGAATTGTACTGTGGAATATCTATGTAAGTATATATCCAAACATATTTTTAAAAAACTATATAGTGCCTGATAATATTTGTAGCTAAAGTTATATACATGAAGAAATGGAAATTAGAAAAACAGATAAGCACGTTTATGAAAGAGAAATATTTAAACAAAATTTATAGATATCAATCTTTAAGAATACAGTCAACAGAGAACAAAGGAAAAATGTCTTTGTCTTAAATCACTTATTTTTTGAGAGCATGAAGCTTACTGTCTAAGTCAGCTTTGGCCTAATGAGAGAGTGCCATCTATTGGATGACCTTGAAAAAGTACTCAAATTTCATAAACGCTATGTAAATTGGTGAACTATCTTTCGGCATACTTTATAATTACATCAGGCTTTGTTAATGAGAGTGTAAATATGCCTGTAACTTAAATTAAAGAAACAATTAGAATCCTACATAGTATGCTTATTCTTTGATAATATATTTCCCTAACCATAGCAATCTCACAAATAAATTTAAAAAATAAAATAAACTGGTTGTCTAAGATACACAGTTCTGTAAATCCAATGTCTTGTAAACTTGAAATTTTGACAAGAATCTTCTGTTCTCCTGTACATACCTTTGTTTGCCTGTGCTTTAAGAAAAGACATCTGAACATTGACTTCCCGAGTTGTATTTTGGCAACAAGGATATGTTTAAATCTTCCTCAAAGTTGCATTACATTAAGTATAAATTTAAAAAAGAAAAAAGAAATTAAAAAAATAACAAAGAAAACAAAATGCATTGGTTTCGTAAAAGCAATGTTCCTGTTTTATCTGTCAGCCCAAGAACTTGCCAGTCAAGATGAAAAACTTCTTCTAATGGAATCCAGCTTGAAAGCTACTCAAGAGCAGCTAACTGAGCAAATAGCAGGAACAGTTCGCCAAGAACAGAACAGTAGAAAACCCAGGCAGAGCTGAAGACAGTGACAGAAGGATTATTGCTTCTGAAGAAGAAAAAAAAAATGATTGCAAGTGAGTTGTTTTTTAGTATTTCAGAAAGTTTTACTTTTACATACTGAGATCAAGTCAATCCTTTTGACTTTGGTTGTTAAATATTTAACTCTCTCTGTCTTGGGAATGGTTAGGAGTTTATGTTTGATAGCTTATATAATACAGTGCTGGCTCAAAAAAGAAAAACTTGAAATTTCCAATATTGCTTAACTGTAGTAACATATGCTGAAAATTATAACAGTACGATTCCAGATTTTAATTAATGATGTGTCTGTCAACTTTCTGGTTAACTATCAAAAAATGTTCAAGGTGGATGAAGAGAATGAATACAGTGTTTTTGCAGCACCTATCAGCCAGTGGCCCTTCTCGTCTTTCTCCTTTTGGAGTCCAAAGGTTACATATGGCTCTTGTTGCCTTTCTTTCTTGTTAAAGTAGCTGCTCCAAGCAAGACACTTTTAAATAGAGAGACATTTAGAGTCGATTTTGGGTCATACCATTGTGGCATGTAAAGGAGGCAGAAGTAAAATAATGAGAAACTGTGATAGTTTTGAAGCATTCATTATGAAACATCTTCAAATAGTAATTTCTATTTTGATCACCCAAATATTTATATGATGATCATGTCTAATAGAATCGTCTCAGATAATATTGCTTTTCAAATAAATGCTAAAGAACTTATTGAGTGTTTACATAATTAGTAGTCTGCCATCTGCTTTTTCTATTTTTGTAAGCTGTTATTAAAATAATGATTAGAGTATCATAGCCACATGAATTCTCTCTCTTTCTCTCTCTGAATTTGTCAAACATTATAGTTTGCTCACTGAACTTTGGTTAAATTGAGTAATCACAGTTAGATTGAACACACAGCTAAATGTTTTCCTCCTGTCATTCATGCCCTTGAATGCAGCCTTAAGGTCCAAGCTGAGATGTGCTTTTGATATTATTTAATTTTCAGAAGCCAAATTGTAACTTCATATAACTTACTGCATATTTTCTGTACTTTTAAAATTTATAATTGATAAAACAGGATTAGTGTGCTAAAAGAAACAAAAAATTGTTCACAGAGAATTTTTCTTATTTTGAAAACAAAGGTTTAATGTTTTAAGGTATTAAAATAAGTCTACAGTCAAGACTGACATTTACATGCTTCAAAGTAAAATAAAATACTTTAGCAAACTCTATTTGATATTAATAAACCCTGAAATTAGACAAATAGAGACTATATTTAAATATTAGGTTTCAGACAATAAAAACTATATTTAACAAATAGTGAAGGGTAGAAATTGGTACTATGGACTGAAATTATATCGAGCAAGTTAGAAAGATTAATTTAAGTATGTTACTGTTAATCATATGATAACCTTTAAAAATAAGTGAATTATATTAGGTAAATTATATGTTTAACATATAGAAAATAAGAAAAATAAAAATGGCATGAATGTTAGTATAAAGTTAATGGTAGTGTTTGTTACAAGCTTAGAATTATGAAAATAATGCCCTGTTATAAACTTATTATCAAAATAATGACTTTTTTCCTAAATTTAGATATCACTATAGATACATTTATAGTACATTTACAAAGGTATAATTTTGACATAAACACTGACATATAATGATTTCACTCTATTCTTGGATTTTATAAGCAAATAAATAACACAATGGTTCATTTAGCTAAAACACAATAAATGATCAAACTTATTTTTTATTTGTACACAAACATTGGAAAAGTATACAAATACCAGAGAAAGATTAAGAGTAGTTAGGATTCCAATTACTTTCTAAAGTCTATATGTATCAAGGTAATAAAACTCTTAATTGATGTTCAAAAACACAACTATTATTATGCCAGCTATGAAAAAAACACTGAATGTTAAGCAGATTGCAAATTATCATGCTCAAAAAGTATAGTTCTAAAAAATAAGTTCAAATTTCTTTATTACTCTGATCTATCTATCTATCTATCTATCTATCTCATCTAAATGTATAATCCAGGTTGCCTTACATCCTGTACTTGGAATATAGGTGTATATGCCACCATACCCAAACCCATCATTCTTTAAAAAAGTAGCCAAATAGTGTGTTGTGCCAGGATATACACACAGACTAGATAAATGTGTTTAGACATGAAAAAAGCTACTACACTTTAAAATACAAAATAAAACCAAAAGATTTTTGCCTAGTAAAAAGAATTAGATTATTTTTGTTTTCTCTCAATTCAGAGAATAGCTGACATAAGTTGAACAGATTGGGCAATATTAGACTGCGTGGTGTACACCTGTCAGCAGAAACATGTCAAGTCTACCTAGGGAGTAAAACTGTGTAGTTAGTTTGCTTAACCAGTCACTCAGTATTTGGAACATACTGGATTTTTGCTAAGGGATGCAGGGTGAACTGAATAGAACAAAGTTATAATCAAAGTCTTGGTTAATTTCACGAATTGGCAATTTTGAGGGTAGGAGTGTGCTACAGAGCTCTGAGGATCTCATTCTAACACAATGTTCTAAAGCTTTTTTCCCCCAAACAAGAGTCTCATATATGAAACTATATGCCTTTATTCCTTTTTAAAAATATAGAAACTAAAACCTGATTTTTTAAAAAAAGTTTTGTTATCAGTCATAAAAGTCAAAAGCCAGAATTTATATTTTTAGAGGATCTGGTACATTTGAAAAAAATAAGATACTGATAAATACCCAGGACCTTTTGAAAAATAATGATCTTAAACTGTTTCATTTTACTCATTGACATTGGAAGAGACATTGAAATAGCTAGGCACCCCTGCCACTTAGTTATTACTTTGTTAAGACATTTCACAGCTAACAATCAAGTAATTTAAAGAGTAGCAAGTATAATTTTGGCAAAGGAATACTTTTTAAAGTGATCTTTATGTCTTTGTTTCAGAAAAGTTGGATTTGGGAATATATAGGATTTAGATTTTTATTTTCCCTCTCCTCTTTTGAACTCGGTGTAGAGAACACACACCATCCACTCAGTATAAGCCTGTTACACTTGAAAGATTTGTTCTGAATGTCCAGTGGGAACCTGGAAATCGTAATAATTTGTAGTATCGATTGAGTGAAGCTATGCAGCTGGGGCCTCCAGTGAATAGACAGGAATAGACATTTTATTGATTAACTTTTACAGTCATATTTTCAAGACTCTGCTGCAACATAATTTTCACTTCCCAGCTTTGTGTTGCTGCATCATGAAACTTGGATTCTTCTCCCTTAACATTTACCCACTTGAGGAAAAAAGTATGGACATGTCTTGCCAGGGCTGTACTCTACAGAGGTGCATAACTTCCTGCAAAATGATTTCTTTCAAGTACTACTCTAGCACAAATAGTAGAAAGAATCTGTCTGGTTATGACAGTGTTTGGAAATATCATTATGGCAGCTATTTGGTAATTACATTTCTTGTTATTTCTCATTCTTTTCCTTTCCTATTTTTCAAACTTCATGCATGCATTAAAGTGAGTTATGCTGTGACAATTTTGTTTCTTTGTTTATGTTTGTTTCTTATTTAATATGAGCAATGGAAGAAAAATTATTATTAATCTGTAATATAGTCTGAATTGAAAGGAATTAAATAATAAATCATTTGGGTCAATATTTCAAAGTATGAAAATATGAATATGTGATATTCCTCTAGACATATAAAATGTGTGCTTTTATTTATTTTAGTCAGAAACCATTACATTTACACAGATGAACAAATTGCATAATGAAATGTTTATCTGAAGTTTCTTACTACATGGCAAATTGGATCACTGGGGCAAAGTGCAGATTTTATAATGATTTTATGTAAGTGAAAATTATTTTACTTTCTAATTTTATGCAAGATTTGGTGATATGTAGCCATTAAATTGTATTTGATATGTGGAAGTATTTAAAAATATTATATTAATTCAATTTTTACACACATCATTGTATGTCTCAGCTTGAAAAATCTAGTTTCAGCTAGGCTAGTTCAAGGATAAAATTCAGGGGCTTCAAGTCACTATACAAGTCAGAAAATATTATATTTGACCAAAAATTTAGCAGTAATTTTTAACAGGTAAATTAATTCATAGTCCATGAAATGTATGTTTTGTTCTAGTTTTAGGGTTTTATTTTCATTTAAGATAAACTAAAATCAACATAGAGTTTGGATTAAAAATTTATAGATTTGATTCAGAAAGTATTGTAAGCATTTGAACCTACTAATACACATATATTTTTAGTAACAGTGTGAAATATAATTTTTTTCTTATCAAATATATTCGTTTATCATTTATTTTATATTAGTTTTCAAAGATACAATATTTATTATTTATGCTATAATTCATATGTAACCCATATTTTCAGACATTTTATGTTGAAGTGCTTTAATTTATTATAATTAATATGTTAACCTATGTTTATATTTTTAGCCTCTTGCATATAAATAACAATGCTTTATATTTCATTGGAACCAGTCCTTTATACAATGCAGTGTATTTGTGAATTAGTATACAATGCAATGTATTTGTGAATTAATTAGTTTTTCATATTAAAATGAATGAAATAATATGTAGAGAATGCAATATATTTTTATAAATATATAGCTCTTTGAATTGAGGATTCTTGGCTGCATAATCAAGTTTTCCACTTATTTATCAGAACAAGAACTATAATTAAGACAGATCAGGTAATAAACACAAAATACAAAAACTCTCAATTGAGATTGATTTCAAGGTAACCCTGCAGAGGAATCCCCTCATATTGATCAATTTTAAAGCCCATGTATAGCACTTAGAAAGATAAAGTAAGCAAGGTCAGATAATCAAAGCATTTAAATAGTAAAAACAGCAACTGCCACTGTAGACTGCTAAAATAAATCCATAATACAAATTGCTTTAGTAAAAGTGGATGAGCAGCTGATCTTCCTATTGAACTCTGATACCGTTCAGTGACCACACTGGGGAAAGGATTGGTAGAACTATCTTGAAGATCAATATTGAGTGAGATGTAGCAGGGATTCCTTTTGAACACGAAGGCATCGCCAGTGTGAGTGTATAGACATCTTCAGGCAATGTCATTACATGGTGATTGTTTAAAGATGTTAAAAATTGTCTACTATGTAGGATATTGTCAAACAAGATGCAGAAATGCTTTCTTGATTGAAGAGTTGTTTCAATGGGTTTAAAACAGTGCTAGCACTTATAACTATGTAAAGTTGACTTTACCCTAAAATTGTAGTGCAAGCACTTTCATAGTAGGTTAACACATCTCTATAAACATGTTGCACCTTAACTCATTTCATGAATATGTATTTAAGGTATCAAATAATTAAGTGATAGTGCTCTCCAGGCCTCTGCAGAGGTATAAAAATTAATTACAGAACAGAGGATAGTAGAAACATCATTTGGGATTCTACAGGGATGGAATACTCTTGCTGTGACCCCCTTTTGAAACTTGTTGGGATTTGGAGTCTTATATTTAATGAGTTATTGAATTCTACTCGATGACTATATTCTTGGCTTTCGTGAACTCCAATGGGAGTTTCATTGTATAGATCCATCCAGAACAATTAGATTTTACATTTTAAACTGCATCTCTTATGAAATTTGAGTTTACTTAATAAGAAATCCTCAGGACTGTAATACAGTATTGTGGGAAACAATATGACTTAGTCTGGGTACAATATGACTTAGTCAGTTTTTTCATGGGCTTTGAAACAAAAGGATTCATCAGCCAAGATGGAAAATAATGTGAATTAATGGTTGCTTCCATTTACCTCTGGTCCCCCTATGTCCCTATCTGTTTTTAAGGTCTGTAGTTCCATCTACATATTTACGACAAGAATGAACTTTTTGTTATGCAAATGATCATCCTACATTTTTAGGCTCGTTATTTCTGGCGGATTGTAACCATACATACCTGAACATTTCAAATTTGTATGAAAATATTTACAAGATTTTTATTGTTTTTATTTACAAAATATATCTAAATTAAATACCTTAACTAAATGCCCTGAGCAGTAAATTACATTTATGATTTTATTTTACTATAGAAAAGGATCATAATGGAAATTGATTATATTTAAGGTAGAATTTCCCTATCAGAATGAAATACAGAAATCAGGCTTAAAAGTTGTATAACTTCAGCTTATTTTTCTATTCCTTTCTTACCTTAATGAATAGTTCTTCCTATTTTCGTCTCCATGTTTACTGTATGAATTGCTGATAGTAGCAATATTAATGGTAAAATTCTGAAGCAGTATTCATAGTTGTCAGAAAAAGGTCATTCTATTTGCATTCATTAGAAACCTGGAGGAGAATACAGTGTGTTTCCTTTGGGATGTTGCAAATATTGATTTATATATAGCTGTAGGAAAATTAATTAGGATTATATTTCACTTATTACTGCAGGGTGTATAATAAGAAAAAAGACATTTTGTTAGAAAGTTGAACAGAAAATACCTAAATGGAATTATTGTTTCTTAAATCCTAACTACTTTATCATATAATATTTCTTTTATACTGTAGTTAGAATATTAGTGCTTTTGTGGAAATTTAATTAGCATTTTTGAACAATGACTGTTTCAGTACCCATTCTACAATAATGGTAATTGGAAGTAAGCAAAAGTGATATTTTCCCTTTGTGAATTGAACCTTTCCTTTGTGTGTTTGTCTTGTGTGAATTTACAGGTCTCGAGGTTTTTTCCAAAATATACCAAATCAAAAAAGGGTCCAGGATCAGGTGAACTCTCAGTATGGAGAAATAGATCCAGACAATGAGAGTTTTAGAAGTGAAAAAAGGAAGAAGCTCTCACTGTATTAAAAACATTTTTCAGTCCCAGAAGCTGTATGTAATTAGGTTCTTCTGTGACTTTAACACTTCAACAGTATTGGAACCTGATATATCAACAAGATTCTAAGTATGAGAAGACTAGATTTGGGGTTCTTTTAAAATATATATTTGGTTTCATTCTATGACATCTATACATACTTGTTGAAAATAATTGAACCCCGTTTTCTACATTGTTTGTATGTGACACATGTTTGAGATTAATCAAATTGTAGTCACTTATAATTAACAACAGAAAATAATTTCAAAATGGAGCAGAGCCAGATGACAAAGGATGGTTTGTATGTGTCTAAGACATACTTTATGAATGGAAACACATGTGCCCATTGTGACAGTTCTAACCTAAATATTTTATTAATTCTCCTATTGTCATTTAGATATGGTCTAAGGTGGGCCTTTGGAGGGGAGAGTCAACATGCAAAGGGAAGAATCAGTGTGAGGTTTGTTGCTTCTACCATAAAAATCAAATCCGGTGCTATTATTGGGGGTTCTTTGGTATTGTAAATGGAATTTTTTAAAGGTAAATAGCAATAACAATAAAAATGCATCCTTTGTACATTTGGTAGATTAAACACTATCTAAAATACTTAGCATGCAGGAATTAAAAATTCTATCACTTTGTTCTCCAGTGGCATATCCGGTTAGAATAAAATTTGGTGGAATGCTTATTCTTCATTTCTCTTTTAATTAATATGTATATATTTGTATTGTAAAAATACTGTGTAGAGGGGTTACAGTTACATGAGTAAGGTAATGAGTACATTTCCTATCAAGCATTGTTACCCCCGCCTTTGTTTTCTCCCTACAATACCTTCCCTCCCCACCACCTCAACTCTTCCCTCTCCCCCTCCTCCACAGAAGTTGCAAAGTTCGTGTTTAACATAGTGTCTTGTACATCTCGTTGTTACAATGGGTCAACCTGTATCTTTATGTCAGCATTTTGTTATTTCCCTTCCCCTCCCCGAATTAGAGAAGTGTATATATAAGATGCAGGGCACTGGAATCAAATACAGTGAAAACAGGGATTATACCATGGAGGAAGAACAGACAAAAGAAATAAACAAACAAAATCTAGTGCTCAGAATTGGTTGGAAAGAAGTCAGTTTTATCTTGAGTATCATGACTTTGACTATCCCACCCTAACATATGTCATCTTCTTTCACAATAATTTTATGAAATAATTATGCAGTGTTCACTGCAAACCCCTGGCTATGTGGTGAATCCAGGTTAATATTTACTAAACCAAAACAAGATCACCAGCAAAGAATTTTATAAAATCATGGAAGTCTAGGATGTTTGAACATGAATTTCATTCTGAACTTAAATGACCAGAACTATATTACTTAGGAAAATTATTGCTGAAGCTACAAGAAAAGACATAACTTCTTTGGAAAAAATAGTTATTAAAATATATTTTTGACATGTGAGGGTCACAAAAGACAGCTCAAATGTGTTTCTTCACCAGAGATGTTCATTATTCAGTATGTAGGAAATTCATGGAACTAGATGTTCACTAAATAATATAATTGTAGGAAGTCTTCCTCCCTTCCTCCTTCCGGCCTTCCTCTCTTCCTCCCTGACTCCATGCTATTAAAGAAGTAGCCATTTTTACATGATAAAAAGACTAAAGTGTAAAGTTAGAATGATGATGAAGTATTTTTCTTTTCTAGAAAATGGTAAATAATCACTTTGTAGAGACTATTAGGATATCTGGAAAGGTGAATTGAAGTCATATTGTGGGGTTTGTTCTCTGTTAATCTGAAAAAGTTATAATCTGGTTAGAAGTACTGGACAGGTTATAAAGAGTGATGAATCAGGAAGTGGATGTGAGCATGGAAATGCTAAAGCAATGGTCTTTATATTTCTCACCCTTTTAACACTTTATCTGCCTCATTTATGAGCATTCTTAAAAATTAACTTTATCGTTTATCATTTTATTATTCCTTTCTCTTTATTCATCCAGACTGAATTGTGTTAAACACTCTCTGCCTTTGTGGTACCAGAATGAACTATTATAGTGTGTACCTCTGCTTAGTATCACTATGGGTAGGTACACTGGATGGCTATCTGTTCATTGTTGCCTTCCTGGACTATTGCAGTCACTCATGATTTTTGTGAGAAGTTAGATTAATAGTGCATGAAAGAAACTATTTGTCTGGCCTAACCTGCTCTGTGTCCTCTACTCGGTTACTGAAACTATAAAGTAAGTTTTATTAAATATGTTGAACAAGCTAAACCTTACTCAATTTATCTAATATCAGAAGAAATGGGTTGGATCAATGTAATGGTCATTGAGGTTAAACAAGGATCAGGAGGAATACTAGGTGTGAAAATATGAAGATACATGGCCAAGCTGGGAGCTGATGGCTCACATCTATCATCCTAGCTTCTAAGGAGGCTGAGATCTGAGGATCATGGTTCAAAGCCAGACTGGGCAGGAAAGACCGTTAGACTCTTATTCCCAATAAATCACTGGAAAACTGGGAATGGTGCTGTGGCCCAAGTGGTAGAGCACTCCCCTTGAGCTGAAGGAAAGCGCCCAAGCCCAGAGTTCAAGTCCCATGATGGACAAAAAAAAAAGATGTCTTGTCATTATTTTACTTTAAATATTTATTGGGGGTTGAAGGAGAAAAATAAATTAGTAGATTAAAAGAAGTGATAGCTCAAAATGTTCTTTTAGCTATGTTGTACAGCATCAGAACTACAGTTAGTATTATACAATTTAACATTTTAAGAGAATAAGTTCGAAATATTGTCATTATAAAAGTGTGTGGTGAATAACTAAATTCTTTTCGGATTTGTTTTTCAGTTTTTCAGTTTTTGTTTTAGTCATTTTACATTACATACATAAATCAGAACATGATTTGTTTTCCCATGAGCAAATTCAATAGATAGGAAGAGGGCCAATTTAGTACTTATGGAAGGCTGATTGGAATTTGGTAATGGAGAGCAAATCAGGAATAATGGACATGAATACCTGTACAAAACAGATAGAAGATAAATTATAGTATAAGAAAGGTGAATAAGGAGCAGACATTTATGAAAGGTAATGGTGGATCCTTTGATAAATCTCTTGAAATCTGAAAAGCCAAGAGTTGGGGGTAAGAAAAGCTAAAGAGAACATTTCAAGGCATAATAAGATAGTCTGACAGAATGAGAGATATGGGGGTTTGGAGGTCTGTGAGACAAACTTAAAAAAACTGGCAAAAAAACAATGATAGAAATATGAGAAACTACCATATATTTGTGTGCTTCAAAATTCAACTCATAAAATATAGAAATTTTCTTAATCAAAGAAAAGTGGATTCAGTGAAACTTGAAGTTTGAAACTTAATTTTTAAAACTTTCAAATTTTCTTTGGTTCTTACCCGGATCTAAGCCTTAAATATAAATATTAGATAAATAATTCTAATCTAACAATCTTTGCTATGAGCTTGCACATACTGAGTGCTCTCTAGTTCTTTAGTTTCTACTGATCTATGTCTCAGTACACACATGAAACAAAAATAAATAAATAAAGTTCCTGCCCTTAAAGAGGTTGTATACAGTGTAGGATATACCTCTTATAGACTTAATTTTTCATCATATTAAAGGAGACATGGTTATTAAGAATGTGGAACAACTTGAATGGAAGTTCTTCTTTTAGATTTAGTAATGGTTTTGCTCATGAATCTATCATTTTGTTTTATGTTTAATCTCTTTTATAAAGACTAGAAAATATTTGATTCAATTCTTGTAAAAAAAATCCTTAGTGACTTCATAACAATGACTGGCAAACTTTTATGAAGCACACTCAAATCACAATTTCACCTTCATGTTCGGGTATTTTGTTCTTTACTCTTAATCTGATATGGCTTTATGGTCTGTCTGCTTTTTGTCTTCCTTTGGCCAGCCTTACTCTTCCTCTCATGATTTTACTTACAAGGAATGAGACTGGTACGAAAGCCCTTGGGCTCTCTCATTTAATGAGGATGTCTTCTCCCAAACTTGTTCTATTCTTAGAACAGTTAAATTAATCTAATTTCCCTGTTAACATTAGTGTGTCCTCAATCATGGTTGCCACTGTATCTCTCTACCTTCATAAGCAAGAAATAGAGTAGTGTCTTTTGCATTGCCATTTTATCTGATCATTTTAATAACATTTTTATAAACACTTTTGTAAAACTTTTATAACATTTTCATACCACTTAATTTGGGAAAGATTCAAACTGGTGATGAATGCCATGTTTGTAAAGATTCTTGATTAGAAATAAGGCAAAAAGTGTGCCACAATTAATTCACCGACTAATACTTCAAAAGAACTCAGCTCATGATTTCTGTACCCTTCGTAGTGTATATGAGTTTATCTCATTTGGGAAGGAGAAGGGGAGGCACAGAAACAGTGGGACAAAGGGTGAACCAATTCATCAGTGAAAAGCACTAGACACTTGGTAAGAAATGAACTATACAATTTGGGGGCGGGAAGGAGGTCAGGAAGAGAAAAACTGGAAGAAAATGAGAAGGGGGTTGACACTGTTAAAAAGAAATGTACTCATTACCTAAATGACATAACTGTAACCCTTCTGTATATCACCTTTACAATAAAATTAAAGAAATCAAAAAATATCCATTTGGTACCAGGTACTGGTAGCTCATGTCTGTAATACTAGTTACTCACAAGCCTGAGATCTGAGGATCGTAATTCAAAGCTAGCCTAGGAGGGAAAGTCCATGAGACTCTTATCTCCAGTTACAGAACCCTGTAACTATGAGAATACACTAGAAAAGTTTTCACAGCTTATTACTGGTAAATCTGAAATAGCAAAGTGCCATTTAAGAGAGAATCTTGAAGTATCTGATACCAAATCCCCATTTTGTAGGTGAAGCTATATCTGAACTATGGATGAACTGATTGAACTTTTTATAAAGTGAAGATGTAATAAGAATTCCAGATATAATAATAAAGATACTTCTAGGTGTTTAGTAAGCATCTAATATGAGTAACTCCATATTGTTATATACTATTTTTCACATATCCATATCAAAGAAATACTAGTCCTGTCATCTTTATTTTGAGGGTACTAGGATTTTGAGTTCCAGACCTTACACTTGTTATGCAAATGTTTTATCACATGAACCCCAGCACTAGACCATTTTATTTACTTTTGTATTTATTTATATTTATTGCTTTAGCTCTTTTTTCAGATATTATATTTCAGATACTTGCTTTAGTTGTTTTCTACTTTTGCTCAAACAAGCTACATACTACCATCTTTCTAGTTATTCTTCCTGCAAAACTGGATTAAGGACATAAAACACCACAGCCAGTTCATTATTTAAGTATAGGAGCTAAATTGTGTGTGTGTGTGTGTGTGTGTGTGTGTGTGTGTGTACTGGTCCTGGGGCTTGAAGTCAGGAGTTGACCAAGTTTTTCAATGTCTCTGAGTGTTTTTGTTGTTATTGTTTTTTTTTTGCTAAAGAGTAATACTCTACCACTTGAGTCACACCTCTACTTGTAGCATTTTTAGAGGTTAACTAAATAAACTTGTCATGGTCTTTCCTGCCTGGGTTGGCTTTTTTCTGGGCTGTTCTTGAGGTTTTAATCTTGCTGACTCCAATTCCTGTGTAGCTAGGATTACAGGTGTGAGCCATGATATCATCCTGTTATCGATTTACACCTAAAGAAACTAAAGCCTACAGAAATTAAAAGAAATAATTTGTTAATATAAACTTTCCTGATGTTCAACATATTATTCTTATTTTTATCTTATCCTGGGAAGACAAGTCAGACAAGACAATGCTTATCCTCAGAAGACAAACCAGGCGAGGACACTGGGTATATCAATTTAAAATTAGAAATGTTCACTGAAGAAGAAAAACTTAGTGGAATAGATGCAGGTCTGTCTATTTAAATAGCTGGTTCTGGAGTGAAAGAACTTATTACAAGTATTGTAGTTGATACCAGTAAACACATAAAATTGTAGTAGTTAAAATATAGTTAAAACAATGAAAATCTATAAAAATAAATTTGCATTGGTAAATATAGAATTGTAGTATGATTATTAAATATTTTAGAATAAAGCTTTAATGACAGATCAACCAATTCTAGACAAGATACCAGAATGTGATATAATCCAACCATTTGAAACAATAATGGAACATGCGTGGTGTATTTTTTCACACATATATACATACAACATATAACTACAATGATATAATTTTAATTAGGGAGCTAGAATTTTAGAAACCAAAGAATAACAGCTTTATTCTGACATTTGAAAAAAAGTCATCTGTTTATTATTTGATATTTAACAAAACTAAAGCTCCATTACTGTGAGAAAAATATAACTATCTATCTTGCTAAAGTTTCTCTAATTTTCTAAAAGCATGAAAGAAATGATATTTGCAAATATGGCTTCAAAATATAAAATGTACCTGTTTTTAAAATTCAAAACAGATTGGTAATGAAAATTCAACTTTTTGTATTAAAAATAAATGTCCATTTTTTTTTTTTACAGTCGTGGGCCTGAACTCTGGGCCTGGGCACTGTCCCTCAGCTTTTCAGCTCAAGGCTAGTACTCTACCACTTGAACCACAGTGCCACTCCAGGCTTTTTCTGCTTATGTGGAGCTGAGGAATTGAACCCAGGGCCTCATGCATGCAAGGCAAGCACTCTAACACTGAGCCCCCTTCCCAGCCCAAATGTCCATAATTTTTACATGGAAATATGGGAATGAAAACACAATAACAAGTAAGCCATGCAGAATTCTGCATCTGTGTACCTGGCAATGCTACATTAGCATTTGTATTGGAACCTGATCACTATATAAATAGGCTAGATTTTTCTTGTGTGCCAAGATCCAAGGAGAATTGGGAGCTACTGCTGTACTCTAGCACAGTGGCAAATGCTGCCATTTTTTTATTTTAATTTTTTTTATTGTGAAAATACTGAACATAGGGGTTACAATTACATGGGCAAGATAATGAGTACATTTCTTATCAAGCCTTGTAGCCTCCTCTTTTGTTTCCCCTTCCCATCCCTTCACATCATCCAAATGTTGCCATTTTTGAGAATCTACTGGGCCCATCAACAGTTTGGAAAAGGAAAGGAATGCCAGTGTCAAACTAGGTAGTGAAGATAGATAATAAAGGCCAGAATAGGTATGTCAAGTCATTAACTTTCATTATCTTGATAAAAACAAGGCTGTGTTTTCTAGAATAAATACAGCTATGCTTCCTGGATAAACTTACAAAGCTGAACTAGTTTGTTTTCTGCTTTTCTCTCAATAAATTTATATGTTTAGATTTATTAAATCTATAGATTTATATATTTTCCCAAGAACTTTGTGAGGCTGTAGATTTAATGTCTTCTGTGAGAAACATCTTAATGAGAATCAAAAATAAATGGTGCCTTTCATGCCCTGCCACCTTGAGGACACTCTTGTTGAGAAAGATAACTCAGATATTGGTGGGAGAAAAGATATTTTAAGCAAAGCCTACTTTCAGTTGAGCCATTTTTAGTGTTTTTCTCTAGTTCCCTGGTTGGTCTGGAAGATGAAAGCTACTTTTTTCCCCTCTCCTTTGGACAAATAATGGGGCCATAGAAATCTGCACACAATTAAACAGAAGTAGTAAATAAAAGGGGCATTTGGAGAAGCAAAAGAGAGAATGAAACTGAAAAAATACCAAATCAAAATGTCAACCTGCATGTGTATTGTATTTTAGCATCATATATGCATTCAATTTTAGTTTGTACTTTCTACATAAAGAATTAGTTTGCATTCAGAACTGCCATTTGCAGAAAGATCTTTGTTGCTTTTTCTTTAAACTTTGAAGACATATAAATAGATTCTATGAATAACTTCATGTCCAGTGGTAGAAAAGGGACTGAGTAATGATTTTCTACGTAGTCTGGAAATTCTTCTCATTAATCGTTCTATTAAATGTATCAGAGTTGTTTAAAAATGTCTTTAGAAAAATGCTATTTCTACTGAATATGACATTGAGTATGAGATAGGAGATTCAGCATATAAGCAGTATGAATACAAATGTAAAAACAATTCTTACCCTCAGGAAAGTATTTCAAATATGTTATTCTGTGCTTTAGGTTAAAGTAAATTTTTGCACATGTAAGAAATAAATTCTGCTTAGGTAAAATATAGTGTATTATTTTTCCTTTTTTTCTAATTAATAGGTGGCCTTGAGGAATCAAAACTGCTGAATAGCATGATAAAGCACTTGTTATCATAGCTACATTTATCCAAAGATTTTTTTTCTGCAATGAAAACTTCATCAGCAAAATGATATCACCTAGTAAATTGTTTTTCTACCTTTTAAATGCCAAGGTATGTGAATTATCCAGAAGCATTCAGAACTGAGCTTAACAAGAAATGATTTTGTTTTACACAAAAGATCCTCATAGATTTCTAGGCATAAATGTTATTGGTTGGATTTGACTGTTAAATAAATGAATACAGTATTCAACTACTCTTCAGAGAAACAGACAAAAGCTGAATAGAATTATCTTTTGAACTTTCTAAAATATTTTTGCTTTATGTACTTGTAATATATATATATATATAGACACAGGCCCATAAATCCAGTTTGGCTTGTATAAAGATCTAAACTTGATATATTAAATAAATACCTGTTTCTTCAAAAACTGTAAAGTGAACACTCAGATGCTTTTTGTAATCCTATGGAAGCAGAGAAACTAGAGCTTCAGTTCTTGAGAACTCTTGATGAATTTGAGCAAATTTACCTCTAAGACATATTGTTTTCATCTGCAGTTTGGAGATAATGTCTTCCTTGTAGTAGGAGAGGGCTTTGTAGAATGCTCCTAGTGCACCTGCTTCTGTCATGCTCACAATGTGTAATAGGCAATATCGTGCTAGAGATTCTTCATTGTCTGATAAAGGATTCTATACCAGATGGTTCATTTGGACATAACAGATACAATATTAAACAGATAAACATAGTTAGAAGACACTCTCCAAAACTGTACCTTAGTACATGAATCTACAGCAGACTATGACAGAATCAAAAGACGATTCTTCTTTTGTTTTTGGTTGAGTTAGTAACACATGGGTTATTCATAACACCAAACTGTAAGAAAACTGAGGTTTTCCTTTCAAAGCCCAGCAGCATAATATGTGCAATGAAATAAAAATCTTTAAAGAAAAAGAAAAATCTGGTTTTCTTAGGAGTCCAAAAATATTCTCTTTAAGTTTGTGGTCTCTTCAAATTTTATTTTGTATAAGCTATGTTAGATACAGTCTTAACATTTGCTTGGAAGAAGAAAGAGTTTGATTAATTTATTGCTGACAGGAGTCTACATTCTTTTTGTTTTTCTCAGAGGATGCATCTGCTTCCTATTCTGAACATGGTTTTACTTACAATATAATTGTCCTATTCGACATTGCACTATTATTTTCTGAGTCTGCCTCTTCATTTTAGGCCAATCGTCAAAGAATACAGGAAGAGAAAACTTAGAAATAGAAGGCTACACATATACATACAAATCTCATTATACACACATCAGTATAGTTGTTTCATATTTTGTAAGCATGAAGTTCTATGGCTGAGACTTGTCCTCACAGTTTTAGAATTATGGCCTCCATATGAAGTGTGGTATTTGTCATCTTATGATAAATGGTGGAATTATTTAAGTATTCCCTTTCGAACAGAATTTGCTCTTTTTTTTTTATAAACTCTTGGGGTATCTAGTCAGAATAGTTGGCCCAGATGTAGGAAAATGAACTTTCAATTAAGAAAAGAAAGACATCCAGGTTAAGTTTCTGTGTTTTTAATAGCAAATATGTCATTATAAATAGCAATTATGAACTTTAAAACCTCATGAGATACCAGATAAAGTAGTAGTATGTATAAAAAGCTAAATTGAAGTACAGATTCCATCTTCTCCAGTTCATGCACTGATTTGAAGATGTGTTGCAAGGTCATATATTCCTCAGAATACCACTGAAGGAGTACTTACTCCCATTTCAATGATGTATAGATTCTAGCACAAATTAGAGGAAGGGGACTTTGGCAGATTGGATTCAGGGACACGGTAATTTTTTAAGTTTGGTACATTTGACTGAAGAGACTTTTGTTTCTGTGCTTTCTCTTCAGGATTCAAAACTTTAATTAGGAACATGAAATCAATTTTATACTTAACAAGAACAATATAGATGTTAGTACATATATATATATATATATATATATATATATATATATATATACATGTTAGAACATAATCACCGACCTAAAAATCATCCAGATTTTAATAATATCACCTCATTTATTGTAGAATCATTGATAAGGCATTAAACAGAATACTAAAGATTTATTGGAATAAATATTAATACATATTAAATAAATGTTATTGGGATTTGTCATACAATATGGACTCAATGAATAACTTTAGTTGATCGAAATGATTTCACTTCACTGAAGGTATGTAGATGATTGCTACAGGTTGCATTTTTTTCAGGCTAAAATTTCAAACTAAGTATTTCTAGATACCAGATATCATGGATCACACCAACAATTTTAGCACTCAGTATTGTTAGTGGATTGTGGTTTTGAGTCCTGCATAATCTGTCAAGCTATTCAGTGAAACTGGTTTAAGGCAACAGCAACAAAATCTAATTTCAAAATTAACATTTTTTCAAATTGTGCTGTATTTGGGAATCGTTGTAAGATATGATTACATTTTGAAAAGAAATTAACATTGAATATTATTAAGTAGCCTTCAGTTTAATCAATGGCTCAAATGAACAGTCTAGTTAGTAATATCCTCAGAGGCAGGAATCATCCCTTCTTTATCTATTCTTAGTGTCTATTACAGTGCTCTGCACAAGTGTACATCCAATAAATATTGAGATAGATGGATGGAGATCCTTCTTTACAGGAAGTACATGCCAAATCTCAGATTGTTGGTCCTACAGGCATATCTAATGTATTTATTTTTCCCAGAAGTGGTAGAATCATCCATTCATGCTATTACAAAGTTTTCTGTTCCTATTTAATCTTAATGTTTATCACCAGAAATACTTTGGCAAATAAACTGGGTTTACCCAAAAAGTTCTTAAACTGAGTACCAATTTCATCCTCTTTACATTTTTAGATTCAATTAAGAAAATATATAAAAACTATACTGTGGATCTAAGGAATCTGATAAATAATATTGTTTATTCTTTGTTCTGAGTTTCATGTGCTCTAAAGTGGAAAAGGAGAAATATAAAACTCATAATAACTTTTATACAGAAAATCATAAGAGAAACAATTAAGATAATTTTAAGTTTTTTTAAAAAAATTTATTTTATTGTAAAAATGTTGTACTGAGGGGTTATAGTTACATGAGTAAGGTATATAATATATTCATTTTGTATATTAATATACAATATGAGTTTAAGTTTTATACAATATATTCATATCGCATTTCCCCCTACAGTATTACTTCCTGGCAATGCTAATAAGTCACTAAGAAGTTTTTAACACAGTATAATATTTTCCTTGAGATATCACAGATCCTGATAATTATAAAAATCTTGCATGAATTTTTAAATGCATGGCTTTTGCTTTGTTCAAGTAACAATTAAAAATAGCTTACTAATGGGCTGGGAAGGTGGCTCAGTGGTAGAGCGCTTGCCTTGCATGCCTGAGGCCCTGGGTTCAATTCCTCAGCACCACATAAGCAAAAAGAAAAAAGCCGGAAGTGGCACTGTGGCTCAAGTGGTAGAGTGCTAGCCTTGAGCTGAAGAGCTGAGGGAGAGCACCCAGGCCCAGAGTTCAGACCCCACGACCAGGCCAAAAAAAAAAAAAATCTTACTAATGATAGGTACAGATTGAATTTTTCTACCAATTCATATGGAATTGAATTTCTTACCAATTCATATCTCAATATTAATGCTGTATAAATGGAGTTATAGCTGTTCATTTAAATACATTTTGACAGCAATTATATTCTATATAAACAGAGACCAAAACAAATATAGGCTACAGTCAGGCTCCATAAAATAGTATCTACAAATATTTATTGACCCATTCTCTGTGCTTACCATCCTGAAGACCCTAGAGGGATATACAAGGATACCAAACTAAATAAAAGAGAAATTCTTTCCTTGAAGAAGTGACATCAAACAAGGCAGACAGACCCAGAATCATATCATCTATTTTCACTTATGATCAATATTTTAGGAGAAGAATGGATGTAACAAAAGAATATATGGAAAAAACAAACCTTTACTGGTGAGTAGCCATCAACTTAAAAAACGTCAATAATAGCTTGTTTGAAAGCTCAAGTAGTATTTTGTTACTTCAGTAGGTGGTCCTGTAAGAAACAAGATTTCTTTTCTTGTATGTGGAAGTTGTCTGGAAGTTTTTGTCTTGTTTCTGTAAAAAAAAGTTTAGGTAGCGAAAAAAGAAGCTGCCTAATATGACAGCTGGAAAATTATAAAAAGGTCTTCCTATTTCCTCTCCTCTTTCTGAAGGAAAAAGAAGATGAGCTCCTCACACCAGGCAACTCAAGTTGATATCTTCCATATCAACTACAAAATTCTCTTGATATTTTTCAACTCAGAAAATGTCAATCTCATATTTCTAAATGCAGTTGTATCCAGTTAATCATAATTTGGTTCTTTTCATAGATATTAAAGGGTCACCAAACATTGTATCTATGATGTAGCAACGATACTATGTCAAAATGTAGAAATTACTCTTATATTACTGAAGAAGTGATAAAAGGGGAATGTCAGTTTCTCCCTTCCTGAGTCTTAAATTAAAAGTAAGGAACTTAGTAGGTATAATTATTAGAGATTGTGTACAGTGCTGTAAAAATAACAAAATATTAGAAAGTGCTTTCTTTTCTCCCAGGAAAATGAATCTACATCGCATGCAAATGATGAGAAAAAGCACTCTCTCTTTCTGCAGGACTATTGCACAATGAAACCTACCAACCAAATGTTGTTTGAAAATGGAGTGATGAATGAGAATATGAGAATATGGAGGAGAGGGTGGATTAGTTCAGAGGACAATGATATGTGTGTGTGTGTGTGTGTATGTGTATGGAAATATAAAAATGAAATCTGCTTATAATGCAAAAGTATATTAGCTTCAGAATAAAATTTAAAATAAATCTGTTTTGTAAGTACTTACTAGTATTTTCCCTACAACATTTATCTATACTATGTATAATATATGGATTTCTTTAGGTTTTTAAAAAATCCAGCTTGTCTACTTATAGTGGCCAAAATACAGATCTAATTTTTCATCCAGTACATATTATTTGGAAGATTTTTGGTATTTTATTGCCTTTTATTTTGTTTTGTTTTGTTTGGCTGTTTTGTTTTGTGTCATGGAACTTGAACTCTGGGCCTGAGTGCTGTCCCTCAGCTCTTCAGCTCAAGGCTAGTGCTCTACCACTTGAGCCACAACGACACTTCTGTTTTTCTGAGTGGTTTATTGAAGATAAGATTCTCACAGCCTTTCCTGCCTGAGCTGGCTTTGAACTTTGATCCT
The DNA here is from genome assembly GCF_000151885.1 of Dipodomys ordii. Taxonomy (NCBI): domain Eukaryota; kingdom Metazoa; phylum Chordata; class Mammalia; order Rodentia; family Heteromyidae; genus Dipodomys; species Dipodomys ordii. The sequence goes on from NW_012267325.1 coordinate 6,617,176, forward strand.
CAGATCTCAACCTCCTGAGTAGCTAGGATTACAGGCGTTAGCCACCGGCTCTTGGCTTTATTGCTATTTTTAATTGATTAATACTCAGTTAATGAATGAATAAATGAAAGTGTAGCCTAATGGAAGAATAAGAGCTGTCTCTCCATTATCAGTTAATCTCAAAATCAGGAGCCATTTTTTGTGCAATTTTTTGCATGACACATTTTTTACCTTGAGAAGATTGAGTAAAATAAAGGGAAATAGAAAACTTAGTACACCTATTTTTTTTGAACTTGATGATTTACAGTTCACCCCTAAAAATTATTCTTTTAGGCAATTTACAGTGTAAGTGGACATCACTTTGATCTTTTAGTCAGTTCAATTAGTTCAGTAAGATTATCTTCAGTCCTTCAATTTCCTCCTATGATACTTGTTTGTTTCTTGTTCATTTTCAGTAGATTTTGTTCAGTAGATTTTCTTAAAACCAATTTTATTTAAGGCATATCTTTTCCCTAAACTAAAAAAAGTCCTACTATTCAATATAGCATCTGTTTGGCATAATATAAACCAACATTACCACACTGGTTAATAGATTCCAAATAAAATAACTAAACCTAACGTTATTCCACCTAAATTTAAAACTGCAAGTTAACTTTTATTCTTTTTGAAATATTGAAAAAAGGACACAGACTCTCATCTCTATTGTACAAGACTGATTGGAGGGACCTATTCAGAAAAGTACTTTTTCAAATTAAAAGCAAACTGTACACTCTGTTGAGGGAGAAATTTATTTCTGTGTATGTCAGTTGGCAAACTTTCTTTGCAAAGGTACAAATGATTGATCTTTAAGTCTTTTCCCTGGCAACTGGTAAATCTATGTAGACACAATAAAAGAGAATATTGACTTTCAAAATAGTCTTATTTATCAAATTGAAAAGATAATAGTAATACTGATTATATTAGAGTTTATTTTTGCAGTGCATGTTATCAAACAAGAATGGGCAAGTTTTTTCGGAGAAATAATACTTTTGTTAACTGAGATTTAAAGGTATGTTTTTCTGTCATCAAATCAATTACAAACATCCATGGATCAAATGGTAGACTGCTTGCTTAGCATATGTGAAGTCCCTCAATCAATCCCCAGTACTTTCAGGAAAAAGATAGCTATTAAACAACCAGGTTATGTTCATCTAAATATATTTTATTGGATCAATGTAATGGGTAGATTATCTTTAATCTGATAAATACCATTGTCACTGCATAGAATATCTAAGTATATATTTTATATTTTCAATAAGAAAAAATATTTTTCTTTAGACATTAATATGCTAGACAACTGAGCTTTATAGCAAAAAAGGATTTAGACATGCAGTTATTATTTTACTTGAGAGTTTCTGAATTATCAAAAGGAAATCTCCAATTTTTCAAAATTTAATACTAATTGAAAGGGAGAGAAAAGGACAACAAACAAAAATACAAAAGTACAGAAAAAAATTGAGGTCAAGATAGTAACATGTCTCCTGAATAGAAATTTTTCCTTTCTTTTTTTTAAATTTTTGGTTTCAGTCCTGGAGGTTGAAATCAGAGACTAGTCACTGTCCCTGAGCCTTTTCATGCAAGGCTAACATTCTACCACTTGACTCACAGCTGCACTTCTAGCTATTTAGTGGTTACTTGGAAATAGAGTCTCATAGACTTCCCTGACAGGGCAGGCTTCAAACTAGGAGTCTCAAATTTCATCCTCCTTTGTTGCTAGAATTACAGGTAGAGCCACAAGCACCCTGTTTTTCCTATTTTTAAAGTATTATTTGTCTTAACTTGAGATATATTAACATGACTTCTCATCAAAGAAAATTTATGTATTTATAAATTTATTTATTTTCCCAAATGACTACTATTTCATTTGCAATATAGACTTCATCTCTATGGTATTGTAGAAACAAGGAGTGGGAGGGGCAGATGTTTCTTCTTCATTAAACCTTACCATGTGGAGGTGACAACAATTAGTAAATTCAGTGAATGCCAGCCAAAACTCATTATTTCATTAAAATAACGAGAGACTCACTGAGTTGCTACCACAATTTTTTATGTATTTGAGTGGTACAGAGAACATCAGGAGTTATGTTTTCAGTTTGGGGAGATCAAAGCGAAAAGTACTCTGGTAAGTTTATAAAATGGAGACAGTTCTTTAACTCATAAGCAGTGAAAATAACACTCAGAAAAATTCTAAGCACACATATTTTTGTCCTTTAGTTTCCTATATGTGATGGGCTTATTCTGTTTAAAACTTGGTTTTATCTTTGTTACCACCTGAAACTGCTCCAAGATTATGCCTTAAACAGTAGCCTTTCATCTGTCTAGCTACAGTATTCAGATTTCCATGCACTAGACATATATAGTCCAGTCTTTTAACTTTCCTTTTACATCAGCCAATAGCTTTTTCTCATTCCACCACAAATTTCTGGATGGTGTAAACTTCCACATATTTACTTAGTCCTCTACTTAAAAGACACTGGTGATCAAATGCAGCCCTAGACACTACATTAAAAATGTGTGTGCAAACAGGAGAGGAAAACTGGGAGAGAGCAAGGGAAGGGGTGACATTGTTCAAAAAGAAATGCATTCATTGCTCAACTTATGTAGCTATAACCCTTTGTACATCGCTTTTACAATAACAATAATATATGCATGTGTGTGAAAACAAAGCGAGTGGGTGAGAGAAAGAGAGAGAGAGAGAGAATGAGAGAGAGAATGAGAGAGACTTGGAGGTCTGTAGAGATCCCTTCAATACACATCCAATATTTCATTCTCTACCCATGAAACATTTGTAAAACATTTGACATTAAAAACCACCCCACAATCTGGGCACCAGAGGCTGTAACCTTAGCTATTCAGGAGGCTGTGATCTGAGGATCAAGGTTCAAAGCCAGACTGGGCAGGTATATCTGTGAGACTTTTATCTCCAATTAACCACCAGAAAACCAGAAGTGGCACTGTGGCTTAAGTGGCATAGTGCTTGCCTTGAGCTGAAGAGCTCAGGGACAGTGCCTAGGCCCAGAGTTCAAGACCCATGACCGCCCCCCACCCCCCGCAAAAAAAGAAAAAACAGTAAACCTCCTCACACTATAAGAGAAAATGTTTCCTTTGGATTCATTTACACCACTGTCTTATAGTTTTCATTTGTAATTGCCATACAGACTTTTATTTCTGTTGATGTAACTTCATGTTTCTTACCACTTTACAGAAGTTGAATTTTGGTACAAGGTTTCTTCTATTTGATTCCTGAGGCTACTTCTCTGAGTATATATTCTGAGGTGTAATATTCTCAAATGAAGAAAATACCTGTTGATTTCATTGGTCTGTATTAAGGATCAAATAAAACTATTCAAAATTTTTGGAAACTGCATTGAACTCATAAAGAATAAAGATTCATTATTATTATTTCTCTGAATAATACATTACACTTTAACAACCCTTGAATATGCATTATCTGGTAAACTTGTTCATGATGATTCAATTAAAACATTGTACATATTTACCATACAATATGGAGATAATGCTCCACATATAATTATGTGCTTAGAATGGAATTATTATGAATATGCCAATTTTTAATTTTGCATAATTTTAGGTAATGTAAATTGTATAGCTACATATATGGCCATGGATTACTGTATTGAATAAACTACATTGGATATTCTAAAACTTAAAGTTTTAGAATTTTAAGTCCTGAAAAGAATACAATAAAAATTACATTTTGTCTAAAAAAGAAACCATTCCCTCTCCTAACAAATTTGTCAGTGTCATTCTTTCTGATGGAAGCATAGAATTCATATATCTATATCTATATATCACATTTTCTTGATCCATTCATCTACTGAGGGGCGTCTAGGTTGGTTCCGTATCTTACTTATAGTGAATAATGCTATGATAAACATACTCATGCTGGTAGGTTTAGTATGGCTTTGTTTGCGGTCATTTGAGCAAATGCCTAGAAATGGGTTTGCTGGGTCATAAGGAGCTCTATGTGTAGTCTGTTGAGGAACCTTCATACTGCTTTCCAGAGTGGTTGAACAAGTTTGCACTCCCACCAATGGTACAGTAGTGTTCCCTTTGGCCACATCCCCTCCAGAATTTGTTGTTATTAGATACTTTTATTATAGCCATACTAACTGGGGTGAGGTAGAATCTCAATGCTATTTTGATTTGCATTTTTTTATGGCCAGGTAAGTTGACCATTTCTTCATGTGTCTATTAGCCATGCTGAGGAAATAATACTCTTTAAGTCTTTAGCCCATTTATTAACGGTGGTTGTTTATTAATGTGGTTGTTTCTTTGAGGATTTGTTTTTAGAGTACTTAATTTTTTGAGTTCTAAGTCTATTTTAGATATGAGGCCCTTGTCTGTTGTATGGCTAGTAAAGATAAGTAAAGTAAGCCAGACTCAAAGAAACAAAGGTCCCATGGTTTCCTTTATTTACAATAATTAGTATATGTCCAGGATAATCTTATCAAATGAGCAGACAAGCTCAAAAGCTATGTACATAAGACTATATAAGACAATGTTAAGTGAAATGAATCCCAAGATATAGACACAAGAGGTCCTTCTCTGTCACTGTTGTTTTTAATGTACTATGTGACTTTTTGTTTCTTTTGTACTTTGTTCCTCCTCTGGTATATCCCTTGTTGTCACTGTATTTGATTTTGGTACCCTGTACTTGTACATACATTTATCTAATTTGGGGTGGGGAAGGGGAATGAAAAATACTGAAACAAGGACAAGGATGACCCATTGCAACAATGATATTCATAAGACACTATATTGGAAATGAACTTTAAAACTTTGGGTGTGTGTGTAAAGAATGAATGGATGAGGTGGGAGAGGGAAGGGATACTAGGAGAAAAACAAAGGAGGAGGTAACAATGCTCAACAAGAAATGTACTCATTACTTTACTTATGTAATTGTAACCCCTCTGTACAGCATCTTTACAATAAAATAAAAATTTAAAAAACAAAAATATCTATTCCTTCTGTTTTTAGAACTTAATATTGGTGAATGGTTCCACCATTCACCAAAGCACAATGTTCAGATGCTATGTGATGTATTAGAGTCCATTCTGAAATGAAAGGAGCAGAGCCTTCGAATCAAGCACACCTGGCTTCAAGCAGGGCATCTCCATTTCCTTGCCATTTGACCTTGGGCAAATTGAATAACCTGTGAGAGTTTCATTTTTTTCACTTGTAAAATGGAAATGAATATGTGTATCACACAGGGCTATTATCAGGATTAAACGGCACAGCATATGTAAAACACCTGGCATAGATTTGGACATATAAAGCATATATATTTCATAAATATATTACCTCTTTCCTTGCCTTCAGTTTCAAATGGATGAACAGACCCCATTGATCTGCAGCTGGAATATTTTATGAGTCTTTCTTTTCTTTTCATCCATGTTGAATACATTCTTATTAATATCCTCAACAAATGTTTTTTAGAGTAGCCATTTAATCATTGCCTTTCTATCAGTTTTCTTTTAGCTAACACTTTCTCTAAATTTTCAAACAGTATCTATCTATTTGTTGTTTTTGCTTTATTTTTTTAGCTCTACCTTTTTGTTTTTCTTTGCTAGGGAGGACTGGAGGTCAAACCCAGGATATTGCACTTGCTAGGCAGGTGCTTTGCTGCTGAGCTACACCCCAGCCCAAACTGGAGCTTTCTGAAACAAGTTATAACCTGGCATTCAGGTTCATATTACTTCATCATCAAATATACGCTATGTTGTCTTCTGTAGCATGGTTTTATCTCCGTAAGAAGTATTTACTTGTATATTTATAGGCACATTCTAATTGCCACCAATGAGGGAAACCATGCAAGCTGTTTCCTTGGGTCTGACTTACATCACTTAATTTACTTTTTCAAAAAAAAATTCCATTTACTTATGAATGGTATAATATCATTTTTTCTGATGGAAAAGTAGAATTGTGTTGTGAATATATATGACATTTTCTCAATTCTTTCATCCCTTGAAGGGCATCTGGGTTGATTCCATATCTTGACTATGGTAAACAATACTACACTGAACATGGTGGTGCTGGTAGCTTTAGTATAACCTGTTTGTGGTCTAGTAGATTAATATCCAGAAGTGGAGTTCCTGGTTCACAGGGAAGTTCTATGTGTAGTCTTTTGAGAAACCTCCATACTGCTTTCCAGAGTGATTGAACAAGTTTACATTCTCACCAACAGTGTAGTAGAGCTTCCTTCTGGTCACATATCTGACAGCATTTGTTGTTGTTAGTTTTATTGATTATAGCCATTCTAGAATCTACAAGTAAGCACACTGGATGATAAAAGAAAAAAATACACTGGAACATGATAAATTATAAGGTGTCTAGATACTCACCCATTAAGACCAAAGAAGGTTCTCTATAGGAGCAGATCACAAAGGCTCAATATATATACACACAGGACCATATGTTTGTTGTTGTTGTTGTTGCAGTTTTGTTATCCTTTCCTTTTGTGTTGTTTGTTAGTTACTTTGTCTTTGGGAGGGTAAGGAGGAGCACAGAAAAGGTGGGGCAAAGGGTAAGCAAATATGGCAGAGGTACTTACTAGATGGAAAATAAACTATATAACATATGAGTGGGGATAGGAGGAAAAAACTAGGAAAGAGTGAGGGAAGGCATGACATTGTCCAAAAGAGAAATACACTCATTACCTGACTTGTATAATTCTAACCTCTACAATAACAATAAAATATATTTTAAAGAAGAAGTGTTACAAAAGGTATCAGAGTATAAATATTATGCATCATTCTGGTGTGCATCTTGAGAGTTCACAATTATGTTTCAGGTATATACAGCACTCACATGTTCATTTTCATTTTCTATCACTTTCTAAAAATATGTGATCTATTTTTATTGATAAACATATAAGGTTGCTTTGAGCATTCTAATCTATATTTCTTGTGATCCAATATGCCTTATTTTCTAGGAAATATACTTCTAGCATGAAATATGGTATTTGAATGCTAAGTGACCAGCTCATTGATTTTTTATTTTTTTGTTTTGTGTTTATTTTTCCAGTGCTAAGATCAAACTGAAGTCCCAGTATGGACTAACAAACATTCTATCACTTAAGGTATATCTCCTGCTCTTGAATTTTATATATGCACCTTGATACAGTATGTCTAATGTAAAACTTCAAATATATCCAAAGTAAAACATTTTGAACATTGACCTAATACCACAGATGGAAATTTTCACTTTAATATGCCAGATGTCAATAAAATTGCAATACAAATTGTTGTACAAAATTGCCTCTGCTATGTGTATAACATGTCCATAAAACACAAATTTCTTTTTTTTTCTTTTTTTATTGTGAAAATACCATACAGAGGAGTTATGATTACATGGGCAAGATAATGAATACATTTCTTATCAAGCATTGTTGACTCCTCCTTTGTTTCCCCTTCCTATCCCTTCCCATCTCACCCCCCCTCCCCCACCAAAGTTGTAATGTTTGTTTTTCGACAAAACGACTTGTACATCTCATTGTTGCAATGGGTGCACCTGTATCCCTATTTAAACGATTTGTTTTTGCCCTTCCCCTCCACAAATTATACCAATATCAAATACAGTGAAAGCAGGGGTTATACCATGGGGGAGGGACATACAAAGCAACAACAAAATCATCTTATAAATATGTTAGAAACAATCGCATGAAAGAAAAAAATATTTGAATATTATCTTGGGTTCATTTCACCTAACATCATCTTATCTGACCTTTTCTGCTTGTCTCAGACATAAACTATTTATTGCAAATAAGAGACCATGGGATCTATGTTTCTTTGGGCCTGGCTTACTTCATTTACACTTTTTCCAAGTCTTTCCATTTCCTAACAAATGGGGCAATGGGGCAATGTCATTCTTTCTGATGGAGGCATAGAATTCCATTGTGTGTGTGTGTGTGTGTGTGTGTGTGTGTGTGTATTTTCTTGATCCATTCATCTACTGAGGGGCATCTGGTTTGGTTCCATGTCTTAGCTATGGTAAATAATGCTGCAATAAACATAGCTGTGCTGGTAGCTTTAGTGTGGTCTTGTTTGTGATCATTTGGGTAAATGCCCAAAATTGGGATTGCTGGGTCATAGGGGAGCTCTATGTAGAGTCTTTTGAGGAACCTCCATACTACTTTCCAAAGTGGTAAAACGCAAATTTCTTGGTCAATTTTTATCCTATCTCTATGATAGCATATCACACATATGCCAATATTACAGAATTCAAAAAATACAAGCTCCTAAATATTTCCTTTCATGTGTGCTGGTCCTGGAGCTTGAACTCAGGGCCTAGGAAATGTCCTTGTATATTTTTTTCTCAAAGCTTATCATTCTACCACTTCACCCACAGTTCTATATTCCACATTTTGGTGGTTAATTAGAGTTAAGAGTCTCAGAGATTTTCCATTCAAACAAGAATCTTCAGATATTAGTGTCATGGATGGTAGAATTATGATCGTGATCCACTTGTACTGGACTCCAAATGTTTCTTTAAAAACATTAAAGATAAGGGATGTTCAAACTGTACATACAACATTGTAGAACCAATCATACTAATATATAGAATAGTTCCACTTAGTTCAGTTGGCTATTACTGTCCCAAAGCATCCACTTTATGGCAATACAGTTTTGAGTATATTTGTACAGGTTTATACTTTTGAATATAGTGTCTGCCCATTAATCTCTTTAGTTTTGATACCTTTACTAAATATGTGGCTTATAAAGTTAATCTCAGGTCTGCATGTAGCCACATGTCTTCAGTTCCAGTCCTCTTTGGGCTTGACTGACTCATTACAAAGATGGGTGTTTCAAAAGGAGTGTTGCAGTAGAATGTACTTTGGATAATTTCAAAATCAGTTATCCATTAACATTAGAAGCATACTTTGTCTTTTCATTCTCTTACTTTTGAAAGTCAAAATGAGTACATGTATTTTATATATAAGTGAACTATATAGACCATGGGAAAGGTATTATTTAAAAAATATTCCCTCTAAATCTTTCATAGCGAGGCTAGACATGCATACTCATACCAGAAATTTGTGGGCTTCAGTTACTTACCTTTGATAATAGCTGGAATTCTAGTTAAATTTGGCTACATTTGCAGAAAAATCACGTGATACTTTCATTATTTCATTTGCAACTTATGTTTGAATTTATCTTTTCATAGCATTATTAGTATTTGGATAATTTTATAGCATAATTTTGTCATATTTTATCCTTTATTAAGACTTTTCCCACTTCAAAATTTATGACTTTTCAATCTGAAATGTTTAATGTATAAATTGCTATTATATTGCAGACTCTGTAGGCTTTTTATCCTCTCAATTTTTATTTAATGGACTATTTTCTAAATTTTTATGAAATAAACCTTCATTTTGTCATCAGTGTTACATTTATTAATAAACTGGGTTCAGTAAAATATTCTATAGAAAATTGGACTTTCAACCATGCTCCTAAAGGTATTATGCTCCTCAATTTTTGTCACATTCTGAATGTAAAAGTCATAAATCTTGTTTCAAAATCCTAATATACTTTACTTGTACTTGCTCTAGTCTAACATGAGAATTTCAGTTATTTTTCAAAGTTTATTGTGCTTTTATTTCCAAGACTGATGCTTCTTATTTCCATGTTCTCATATTGAAGAGTTTTATATCCTAGTTTGTTATCCTTATTCCATCCAGTGGCTTTTTTGCCTATTTTTAAATGCAGTCTTTTGAATTTTTCATTGATCATTTCATTCAGCTTGATATGTGTGGGTTCAGTTAGAGTAGTTATGAACTTTTAAAGGAGCAGTGTTACTAGGTTTTTCTCCTTGTGTTTCTGAGATGAGGTTTATGCATCTGTTGGGTAGATATCTTCCACTTCTAAATATCTTCTTAAAGAGAAGTATTATTTCAAGGACCCAATCCCCCTGTCCACCTAAAGAAGAAAGAAAAAAAAACACAGTTAACAATAACACTGCCATCAAAACAAATCAGATGTACAAATGCAGTACAAAATATAGAAAACAACAACTACACTACCAATATGCACAGAAAAGAGGCAAAATTATATGAGTATCTTAAGACTTAAAAATTAATAAAGTGACAAAAATAATGAATCAAAAAAGGAAAGGGAAAAGAAAAATTAAACAAAGCAAGATTTCAGAAATATGAAGAACATTATTCAGAGTAAGAGAAAAGAAGAACAAATTAGTTGTAAATTTTTATTATTTGCATATATTTCTTCCACTTTCATTTTCTCTGAATTTCATTTTTCATTGTTTTCTTTCTATGTAGAAATTTTTTAAAAATATGAAATGGACTCATGATATAGACTCATTTATCTTTTTTTTTTTCCTGTAGTCTGTAAAATTTCAGATGAAACTTTATCCAGTACCTCTTGGGAATCTTTCTAATGTTTGTAGGCTATTCAGCAATTTGTTGGTCAATTATATTGTAAATTCCATTTAAACATTTTCCGTGCTCTTATATTTGTCTGATAATCTCTGTGTTAAGTAAATGAAGTATATTATCTTATTTGCCCTTTGTAACAGAGATTGGGTATAATGTCTGTTCTACAGTAAGTTTTCATTAATTAATGCTATTCAGGAGATTTTGCAAATTTTGCAGCTCATACTATACTTTGACTGGATAAAAATCAATGCTTGAACACATACATTAGGTTATGCTCTGTTTTCTTTTTGCTTTCTTTCTTTTTTTGGGGGGAGGGGGGGTCCGGTCGTGGGGCCTGAACTTTGGGCCTGGGCGCTGTCCTTCAGCATTTCAGCTCAAGGCTAGCGCTTTACCACTTAAGCCACAGCGCCACTTCAGGCTTTTTTTCTTTCTGCTTATGTGGTGCTGAGGAATCGTACCCAGGGCCTCAGGTATGCAAGGCAAGCGCTCTACCTCTGAGCTACCTTCCCAGCCCTTATGCTCTGTTTTCAAGAGAAAATATACAATGTTCTTTGTTCACTTGAAATAATAAAATAATACCTCACATTATATATCTAAGCTTTGAAAAAGTGAAGCATAAAAAATTACATCGTTCAATTTCTGGCAAACATTCATTAATATTCACGAGACAATGAGTTTTAGCAGTATAAGTTGTTTTTATGCTTCATCTAGGTCATTGCAACAATTTCACACTGCCTCTTCTCTTCCCAGTAGTATTAGCAAGCTGTTCTTCTCTACTGATATTCCACCCATTCATGTCTCTGTATCTGTGGGGCTGTAGAGTGCAACTTTGTCTTTGCTTTTCTTTTAAGGTCTTCTCCTTCTTTGTGATTCCCAACTCTGACTCACCATAAACCCCCATCTTACTCAACTTATCATTACTTTGAGCTTGTTTATTGTCACCTATGGTGCTTTTCCTTGTGAAATGACTCCCACACATAATTAGATTGATTCACTTCCAAAAGAAGCAAGTATCACCACAAATCCTTTCACATCCACTTTTTTTTGGTCTGAAGAGAAAGCTAGGATTTTAAAGGTCATTCAGTTAAGACCACAGAAAGGAAAAAAGACCTTTCAGAAAAATGACCTTCCCTCTATATTCATTTATCTAACAAGAGGAAGTCCAGATTTGGAGGTTCCATCATTTAATTCAACTTGAAAATTAATAATCAATCATAAAGTAGATGGAATAGAATATACCATAAAAGAAGTAAAATTTACTTATCTGATTAGATCTTCACCATTTTACACAAAAACTGCTTAAAAATCAGAAACCTTAGTAAATATACAAAGATATATACCAGTTCCACAATTCAGAAATTATAATGGACAATACTGCGGTTTGAATTGGGTTTTCTAATCAGATGTTCTACATTGAGCCATGATTCTAGTTGAATAGTTCAATGTATTTGAGGATTATTATTGTAAATGTATTTACTATTGTTACCCTTTTACTTTATTTGTTTGTATTAAAAAGCTTAAATGTGCAGAGTGACTTGGCATGGGGGAAATTGGTGTATGCTGTTTTGTCTGGATATTTGCCTTAGTGTAAATATCACAGTCATCAGACTCATTGTCTAATTTATGTACTCAGCACGAGTAGACCATTTTATATGGACAAGCTTCATCTATAACAAATCACAAATTAGCTTAGGAAAACAATGATGATTCCTTTTTTTGCAAGAGATATTTTGTATAAAAGTGCATTAAGCCAGGCATGGTGGCTCATGTTTGTAATTTTAGCTACTCAGGAGGCTGAGATCTAAGGATTGTGGTTCAAAGCCAGTCCATGAAAGAAAGGCTGTGAGACTCTGATCTCCAATAAACCACTCAGGAAACCAGAAGTGGTACTCTGGCTCAAGTGGTAGAGCGCTAGCCTTGAGCTGAAGAGCTGAGGGACAGAACCCAGGCCCAGAGTTCAAGCCCCAAAAAGTTAAGAAGGTGTATTATTGAAGGTAGCATTATACAATGTAAATTCCCATAGTGGCTTGATTAGTAGTAATATTTTGTACAAAATAGTATGTGTTTTCTGTAATCAGTTTTATATTTTTTTCAAGTTTTTAGGAGCTCATTCGACTGTGTAGACCATTGAAAGAAAGATGAAACAGATAGAATATGAAAATAAGTTAGTTACAATATATTTACTCAATTTTCTAATAAAGAACAACAAACTCAAAACCCCAAACCCAAAGCCTAGAAGGGTGAAAACTCATGTGGTAACTACCAGAAGAAATTTGAAATGTTCATGACCTTATTTGAAAAGCAGCACTTATTTCATAACCTTTATTGACAAAAATGTCTCTTGCGGAGACTCTGAAAATTACACTTACGCTTAATTTGGAAGCTACATAGACTCAATCTATGGGTGAAGATAGGCACTAAATTGTATATTCTTTAGTTTATATTACTTTATTTGTTTTGTTTTCTGTATTTTAGTATGAAATTGGGGATAGAGAGTGAGCTGGGATTGACTTATAACTCCTCTATGTTCCAACTTTCTGCTTTAGTTAAGAAATTTTAGTTACAAATTGAAAGTAAGAAATCATAAATGTAATAAATAAGATGGAGAGTTATATTTCTTTACAAAGATGAATAGAAACCCTACATGCTAAAAATGATGAATCTATATTGAAAAGTTTTGTTTTCTTTATAATAGTAGAGCCAGAAATTCAACATATAGGAAAATGCCAGTGTCAACATATAATTCAGAGAGCAGAAAAACTGTCATGAAAGCTATACTAGAAAATTATGTATCATTTAATCTGCTTTAAATTTTTAATTGGTCCCTAATTACAGATGTATGAAAATCAAGGCTGCAATGTTTCCACAGAATTATTATTTTTAACCCTTGTACCTTAAAGTTTAACATAATATGTAAAATATCATTATTGCATATGCTGATCCTTTTGTGTAAGTATAGTGTGTCTCTTCATGATTTACTGCATAATAATTTCCCTATTGATATTTGTATATTTAATATCATATAGTGATTGCTTTTCTCCAGTTTCTTTTTTTTGGGGGGAGGGTCCAGTTGTGGGCCTGAACTCTGGGCCTGGGCACTATCCCTCAGCTCTTCAGTTCAAGGCTAGCATTCTACCACTTGAGTCACAGTGCCATTTCCGGGTTTTTTCTTTTTTGCTTATGTGGTGCTGAGGAATCAAACCCAGAGCCTCAGGCATGCAAGGCAAGTGCTCTACCACTGAGCCAACTTCCCAGCCCCTTTCTCCAATTACTACTTTAGGCTTTTTCTGGAAAAACAACATTTGCATTTTGTTGCATAAGAAATTTCTTCAGATGACTTTAACTTAACAATAGTAGGTTCTGAAAAAATTAATTGAAGAAAAAACTATTTGATACTATATGATTTGTTTTGTAATATTGTTTACATTGTCTATGTGACATAGTAAAAATAATCCAAGCACTCAATGAACTTGGGTCTTTAAATTATAGAATGTAAGAATATCATTCTCTTGTAATGTTCATAGTACTAAGAATGTCTAATAATTTCTCATCACATATTACATGTGTTGTCTGACTCATTTTGTCCACCTAGGTCAACAGTACCATTTTTGTGAGCATGAATTCAATTTGAATATCACTTCCTTTCTTCCTTCCTTCTTTCCTACCTTGCTTCCTTGCTTGCTTGATTGCTTCCTTCCTTCCTTCCTTGCTTCCTTCCTTTCCTTTCTATCTTTCTCTCTTCCTTTATGTCTTTATTTTTATCATATCCTATAAAATACTATTGAATTATTTATTGTATTTTATGTATTTTGAAATATAAGAAAAAGTTGAATAACAATATGTAACTAAATTTATTTGCATGTCATAAAATGACATTGAAACCCCTTTGTAGAACTACTTAAAATAATAATAATCATTGCAAATTGATGAATTCAGTTGTTTTCTGTTCTTTCATTTTTTTTCAGTCCTGGGTTTAAAACTCGGGGCCTGCGCACTGTTGTCCCTTAGCTACTTTTGACCAAGGCTAGCACTCTACCACTTGAATCACTGCACCACTTCTGGCTTTTTCTGTTTATGTGGAACTGAAGAATCAAGCTCAGGGCTTCAATCATGTTAGGGAAGCACTCTACCATTATGCCACATTCCCAGCCCCTAAATTGTTTTCTTTGTTTGATAGCTATACTCATTTATTGAGACCTGTTTACAATCTCAAAGGAGGAGGTAACAATGCTTAATAAGAAATGTATTCATGACTATAATTCTAGCTACTCAGGAAGCTGAGATCTGAGGATCACTGTTGAAAGCCCAACCTGCCAGGAAATTCTTATCTGCAATTATCCAGCAGAAAACCAGAAATGGCACTGTGTCTTAAAGTGGTTAAGTGGTAGCTTTGAGCAAAAGATCTCAGGGACTGTACTGAGATCAAGCTGCACGACTGACAAAAAATAAAACCACAAAATTCTACTCATGCCAATGAAACAAATCCTATAATCAAGTCACTATATAATTTTTGAACCAAAGTAATGTTGATTATTAAGAAGTGCCTTGAGATAATGGGGGTTATTCTGGGAAAAATTATTTACATTTACCCCATCACAAATGTTACGGTTCAATAAAGTAATAATATACCACAATGATCATAAAAAGGCTTTGTTCATGTAAAAGTTATACAATGCTTTAAATTTCTACTGGTTAGGCTAAATTTGTCTTATCTTCCTCAAATTTTTCATTCAAATGTTAATTTTTATTATTTTATGATTTTTTTTGAAGTTTAAAAATGCATTCATTTTTTCCTGATTGACTATCACATTTTCCTTGTGTACATCATGATGTTTTAAAACATTTCTAGTTCAATGACTAAGTTAAAGTCCTTATGTGGATTCAATCACATACATTTTTTTTTGTGATGAATTCATTCAAAAACTAATCTTTTATAATTCTCCAATAATAAAATAAATAGTTATTAACTCTGGTCACTTGAAATCTTTCACATAAAAACAAATTACATTTCTGAAAAATAAGTCATTATAATACTTATTTTAATCCAGCCTTGCCCATTTCTTTCCTTGGTTAGTGACAAGATGTTCAGAAGGACAATACCAGACAAGAAATTGCATTCAGAGAAGTAGTATGTAAATAGAAAAGTTCACAGCTGAATGTTCTCTGAAATATCCAATATTGAAAATTGCTGTATCCGGGCTGGGAAGGTGGCTCAGTGGTAGAGAGCTTGCCTTGCATGCATGAGGCCCTGGGTTCGATTCCTCAGCACCACATAAGCAAAAAGCCAGAAGTGGCGCTATGGCTCAAAGTGGTAGAGTGCTAGCCTTGAGCTGAAGAGCTGGGGGACAGTGGCCAGGACCAGAGTTCAGGCCCCACGACTGGATCAAAAAAAAAAAAAAAAAAGAAAATTGCTGTATGGATCATTTAGTGAAGACTGGTAGGAAAAAAAACACTCTTACAAAAGTAGAGAC
Source organism: Dipodomys ordii (assembly GCF_000151885.1). NCBI lineage: Eukaryota > Metazoa > Chordata > Mammalia > Rodentia > Heteromyidae > Dipodomys > Dipodomys ordii. The sequence goes on from NW_012267325.1 coordinate 6,633,079, forward strand.
ATTCTTCCCTCTATCAGTTTAATGATATTTTTGAAGAAAAAAACAGTACTACTATATTTTTGCATGTTTAACAGAACTATATATAATTTTATTAGGGCAAATTAGGTATTTGCCACTTTTTCATACAAAATCTTTGTACTCTCCAATGTTAACTGCATAACTGCTTGGAGCAAGAGGTTTATAAGGTCAAAAAGCAAGATCTGGGTGGATTGAACCAGACTAACTGAAATTAATGGGTTTTGAGCTATCAAAATTTGGAATATATTTAATTTAATTAATTTAATTTTAAATTGAGTTCATTTCTCAGCAAAATTCTTGAGAGTACAGTTAATTAGCTAAGGTCCAAATTTACTAGCTGATTCTAATTTGATGAGGGATTTCTTTCAGGCTGTTAATTGCAATATTGTCTTTGTAAAATCCAAATTCAAACTCCAAGATTAAAAGTTCTAGTCAGTCATATAAACATACTACAGAGAAAGTATGCAACAAAAGAAATATTAAAAACTCTGTGACTGTGGCAAAAACAAAAATTCATATTTGATTGTTGAAAAGTATGTTTTTCAGATATCAATAGAACATGAGTAACAAAATAGAATCCTTATATTACAAAAAAAAATCAAATTTGTCCTGTGGAGTAAAATAGTATAAAACAATGAGAACAATAGTTTCTGAAAATGTTAAATTTATTGGATTTAGTTCTAATTTCAATTTTTCAAAATATATTATCAGGGGCTGGGAAGGTGGCTCAGTGGTAGAGTGATTGCCTTTCATGCATGAGGCCCTGGGTTCAATTCCTCAGCAACACATAAACAGGAAAAGCCAGAAGTGGTGCAGTGGCTCAAATGTTAGAGCTCTAGCCTTGAGCTGAAGAGCTGAGGGACAGCACCCAGGCCCAGAGTTTAGGCCCCATGATCGGCTCTCTCTCACTCTCTCTCTATATATCTATATCTATATATATATATCTATCGATATCTATCTATCTATCCCATAGATATACAAAATCAAGCATACCTTGTCTATATCAATGTTGTTTTTGAAAGATATTTGGTAGAAAGTTCTCCTAAATAATTACTTTTACTTTTAGAGAAGATGATAGTATATCTAACCATTTTAATATATTGATTAAAGTATAGTTATAAGGCTTAAACACTTCTATAATGTTTCCATAGAAAATAATATGTATATTTTTTCATTAAGATAGAGATGCTATTCTTGTTTCTATGGGATTAAATTATGGAGAAAAGAACAATATCATTGTTTAGAATAGATAAGATAGAAGCAAATAGTAATAAACCTATTAAACAGGCAATTTCTACAAAAAATTGGTATTGTGTAGTTCCAATATTTTCAAAATAATTTGTAGTAATGAGTGAAGCATCAGAGTTATGAAAACTTTAAGAATTTGAAATTGTTGTTGGAATGTATTAATAATGTATAAATTATTAGGTATAATACTTTCAAAACGCTTAAAATAGAAATCTATATATAGCAGAAATTACTATACTTAGGGATATTTTAAAGTTTTATTAGATTTTCTATTGATATGCAGTCATTATTTGTAAGTAAATGGAATGAAAATAAATTGAATGAAATTTCTAAAAATATTAATTTTTGATTCAGACAATCTTAAAATCATACTCTAGCAAATTGTGAACTGAAGCAAATAATAAAATCTTTCTGAAATGAAACTTTTTATTAACAAAATGAACGTGATGATAATATCAAGTCAAATTTTTAAGTACTTGGCCTAGTGCTTAAGATGATAATTATAATTATAATTTTTAAGATGTCCTATTGCTAATATTTGTTAAGTAGTATTCAGATTTCTTCCTGTTTCTCTTTTAGCTTTGTACTTTTGCTACAGTTCAATGACTTTGTTTCACATTCATTTTTATATTTAAACACTTAGCTTTCATAGGCATGCCTAAAATTGGATTGAAAGCAATAAACACTTTTTTTCATGGGTTGAAGGACCATGAAGAGATACAAGGACATTCCTTCTTTTGAGAGGGGCAGACACTAACCACATTCTCCTTTCTTTCTCTTTTTGATCCAGTACCATCATGATTGCTATTTTCTATACCAGAAATCCCTTTTCTCAAATCACTGATATAGATATTAAATGGCCCTAGCTGATCAGTTCAATCATTGAGTGGTATTTGGATCATGATGTCTTTTACCTTTGATGGAGTTGGTAAAAGCTAGAGATGAGGCCCCCTTGGAGGAAATAAGATACCATACTTTATACCAAGTTCCCTATTCTGCCTCCAGTTCAAAATCAGATGAACAGTGCTTCCTCAAAATCTCTGTCATAATGTTCTGTCTCATGATAGCCCAGGACAATGGAACCTAGCTACCATAGGTACAAACTTTGGAACTTGAAGACAAACTAAATCTTAACACCACTGAATTGTTTCTCTAAGGGATTCTGTCACAGAAAAAAAAAGAGGTGACTGTTGTGTGTCTTAACATAACTGTTCATAAAAAATGATTTCCATAGAGGCAAGAAATTGCATTTTCCCTGTATAGTTACCTCTTGTTTTAGAACTCTGTTGTTTTGGTTTATTTGCAAAGTGTGGTATGTTGTACTGTTGTTCAAACTTGTCAAATTCTCAATATAAAATTCCCTTGAAAGATTTTTTTAAATGATTTCCAGAAAATCCAAGATATTTGATATTCATTTTTCTTCATACTTTATTATTTTACTTTAGGAAAATTTTCACAAGGTATATTCATGTAAGGATTTAGATCTTACATGTACAAGATTGTATCCCATCCACATATCAAACTTTATGAAGGTTTACTTACCATTGTAAAATATTTGGGACCTTATGAGCATATTTAGTGAATGTAGTGACTTAGATGAGATGCAAATAGGAAAGTTCTTTTAAGCCATGCGATTTTTTTTATGTATTTGGGTACAAGTGAGATCCACTGTGGGATTTTTAACCATTGATGATATAATGGAATTTCCTTTTTATAAATATTACTTCACTTAGAAAGTAAACTGAAATGGAGTAGAATTGTATAGTTTTGAGAAAGTTTCTATAAATTTTTTCCTAGTCTATAGGAAAAGTGAAGAGTTTTTTTTTAACAAAAGAAGTCTGAAAGAGGATCAAAACAAGACATACTACATTCAAATGTGCTTAATGAAAGCCAAATGCAGAATAATAGAAATTGAAGAAGACTCAGTATTTGGAAGAAACACAAGTTTATGCTTGGTAATTTAGAACCTACCTGAATTTAATCAAATGGCTTAGTCTTCTGTAACCTCAACCTTCTTCACCAAATAAGTTTATGTATTTCCTTTGACAGTTTTCAATTTTTTAGGTAAAATAATTTTTAAATTTTATTTTATTGTCAAGGTGATATATAGAGGGGTTACAGTTACATATGTAAGGTAATGAGTAGATTTCTTGTGGAACATTGTTTCCTCCTCCCTCATTTTTCTCCACTTTTCCTCCCTCTCCAAACCTCTACCCCAAGTTGTAAAGTTCATTTCCAACATATTGTCTTGCAAGTATGGCTGTTGCATTGGCTCACCCTTTGTCCTTTATCTCATCATTTTGTTATTCTTCCTTTCCTCAATTTGGATAAACGTATACATAAGACACAGGGTACCAAAACCAAATAAACCATAACAACAAGAAAAAAAGAAATGACTTCATACAGTACATTAAAACAACAACAACAAAGAAAAACTTTTGTTTCCATATCTTGGAGTTTATTTCTCTTAGCATCATCTTACATGATCTTGTGTACATAGCTATTGGACTATCGTGATCCTCTACTAGGATTATCCAAGACATATAATAATTATTACAAATTAGGAAAAAAATGAAAGCTAAGTTTCTTTGGGTCTAGCTTACCTCAGTAAAATTTAAAGTAGTGATGCAAAGCTGTAATCACGGATTCAGAAAGTTGAGGCATGAGGATAAAGAGTTAGAGAACACAATGACTTACATTCGGAGTCCATGTCTCAAATCAAAACAAAGCACATCCTAAAAGAAATAATAAATGACTGAAACTCTTGCAGTTCCAAATCTTTATTACATAAGGATGGTAGTCCAATATCCAAAACCCCAATGTCCTGATCGTATTGCCTTTCCTGAACTTTCACATTGATCTCTAAGGAACACTCTCCATCCTTGGAGCACAAAAATGATTGCTTTCCTGGAGATTTACATAAGAATGTCATGCATACATTGCAAATTCAACCAAAAAAATCTATATAAAACTCAACTAAGTATATAAATAAGTGAATAGTAAAGATATATATGAAAATAGACCACAGTTATCAGTACAAATACAGTTTAAACTACAAAAGCCTAGCAAAGAGACAATGGAATAATTTTAGAATGAAATAATTTTAGATAGCAAAGCATAAAAGATCAGAAATTTTCCCAGTAATTTAGTAACAAAGAGGAAATGAGCATTCTTAGTGAAAGCAGCACTGGTATGTCTGGGTGCACAACTCACCCTTCAGAGGGTGATGGTGAATGAGCAAGAGGAAAAGCAGAACATAGAAAGACAGCTACCAGGAATTTTGGCCAGAATAAGTTTACAAGCTACAATTTTCCTGAGCCTCCTTGTTCTTGTTTGTTGTTTTTGTGATTCATAGCTTACCTTTCTCATAAAGATTTTGTCAATTGAAATGAGATTCAGAATGGCTGTAGAAGCATATCAAATATTTGGCAAATCTTAAAATAAGTACACCTTCTGTGTGCAGTTAAGTTAGCACTTTATATTGACATCACTTTGTATTCGACCAATTTAGTTTATTGAGAGAGATCTCCTGGAAGACAGGCTATCTCATTCACTCTTGCATCTTTAGTCCCTAACATAGTATCTACCATGTAATAAGACTAAAATAAATGTTGTTTTGTGTTCCTCAAACTAAATTTTGATGTGCAAATTTAATCCTGTAGAACAAAGGATTATTGTTTTTTATAACCAATAAAGATACAGAATAAACAAATTTTGAGAAATATAAAACAGAATAGTGGATGGCATTTAACAGTTGTTATACCATGCTTATTTTTTAAATCTAGAGTAAAAAATAAGTTTTCTAAAACCCAACATTAGCCTGTGAGGTTTCCCATTTGTTGTTTGTGAAGTTATTATTATGAAAAAATTCTGCAATATGGTAGTCTTTTATGTGCTTTTATCCATCTAATGAACAAAAACAGTGGTAGATCTCATATAAATATTTTAAATCCTAGGAAAGATGTTAATAGATTATGTGGTATATACAGAATGGCAGTAAGAATGTAGAATCAGGCTCCTTAACTTTGGAGTACACTCAAAATCATTAGAATTAACTGGTTCCAGGTATAATATTTTAATTTAGTCTTTTATCTGGTAGATACTGAGGATATTTAAATTATCTATTAATTAATTTAAATTGTATTATATTTACATTTCTCTGCTCATGAAATTTACCTTGTCCTGTGTGTCATTCAGCAGTGTCTATAGATATGATTCTATCCATCAGAAATATCTCATTACTTCTGAAATCCATTTGATCCCTTGTTCATTAGGTCAAGGTTAAGAAGTGTGGGTAAGGGGCTGGGAAGGTAGCTCAGTGGTAGAGCACTTGCCTTGCATGCCTGAGGCCCTGGGTTCAATTCCTCAGCACCACATAAGCAAAAAAAAAGAAAAAAGCTGGAAGTGGCGCTGTGGTTCAAGTGGTAGAGTGCTAGCCTTGAGCTGAGGAGCTGAGGGACAGCGCCCAGGCCCAGAGTTCAGGCCCCACGACTGGACCCAAAAAAAAAAAAAAAAGAAGTGTGGGTAAATAGCTTGAATTAAGATAAATAAGAAAGAGACAGACTCTGGGAAATAGGGATTGTTTGAAGCTCTAAATATTTACTTATGCTAAATTTCCTATAATATGATTTTGAATCTTCACTACCATTAGCTACTATTGTTTCTGAATTGACAAATGAAAATTATGCTATGAACTATATCCATAGTTAATGGATAATTTAAATATTCTCAGTATCTAGCAAGTAAAAGTCTGAAATAAAATACTACATCTGGAACCAGTAAATTCTAATGTTTTGCATATACTCCAAAGTTAAGGAGCATGATTCTGCATTCTTACTACCATTCTGGACATACCAAATAAACTATTAACATCTTTCCTAGGATTTAAAATATTTATACGAGATCCAGCACTGATTTTGTTCATTAGATAGATAAAAGCACATTGGTAGATTATAGAGACAAACATTTACTTTGTGAAGCAGAGAACTATAAAGGGAATACATTGTTTTCTATGTGTAAAGCTTTCCTCTTTCTACAAGAAGAAATATATTATGCTGCATATAAAAGTATATAATAGTGCTAAATTTTCTTTGTGGGTAGGTACAAGAGTTTATATATCCAAAATATAAGAAATAAGTGAAATAAGAACAAGTCAAAATGAAACCGCCTGGTACAATTAACTGATGGTAATAAAATGTGAGAAAATTACTTACATAGGCTAATTGTTTAAATGAATTAAATTTAAAAATGAATTTTTAAATACAAAATATGGAGGAAATGGCCAAAGTTGACAGTTCAGTTTCTATCACAACTATCTAACTGTATTTCAGTTCACTTATGGAGGAAGTTCCAATCAAAAGAGGAAGTTCCAATCAAAAGAAAGACAGCAGGTAATCTACAATCCAGACACTTTACTGTGAAACACATTTAGTATTTGTATAAATATGAAAGGTAAGCACATTTAGATGTTCTGATAAAATTATTTAACGGATTATGAATTTCTTTTTATGAGCAACTGTTTGGAATGTACTTTTTGCTTTCAAGAAAATGTAAAGCATTATGAACAATTTTTGGAGACAATGATAGTACCAGAGAAAAGGAAAGAAAAGCAGGGAGAGCTGAAAAGAAAAACAATGACAGAAAATAGTGTTAGAGTAAATTAGACTCAGCCAGAGAACCATGAGGACATCCAAGTAGGAAGAACAAAGGAAAGGTTTATTGCCAGTAAGGGGACCAACAAGACCCCCTTCTCACCAAGTGAGAGGAAGTGAGAAGAAGTGATGGCTATTGTCTCAGGTGACCTTTTATAACCTCCAGGATTTGGGGGCTCTTGCTGCCTGATGTGGTCATAGCTATGCCAACAGGGTGCCCTCTCAGGGACAGGGGCCAAGGGCTGATCATTTGCTGCCTTTATTACATGGGCCTAGTGCTGTCTAGGGAAAGATCATGTTAAGTTATAAGGGAGGAGCCTTCTGGGCTAACATCCCCTACTCTGGTTTAATAATTGGATGAGGGTGGCACCAGGTTGTGAGCAGGGGTGAAGGTCATTTCTTCTGGAGCTGCTTCCTGCTGAGAAAGGGGCAAAGTGGTCAATGGGGGACACTCAAATGGGTATCCTCCTAGAAGCATCTGATTGACTAACTGATTGGTGAAAAGTCTCATCTTTCCCGTAAGTATGTTCTTCATGCACCTGGATAGGCAAAGCACAACTAGTATGAGACAAAAATTGTAATTAAGATAGTCATGAGCCAGGGAGTAAGCCATCAGAATAGGTCCCATCCCCCTTCATTCTGTTGGATATTTTCCCCAAGTTTTCTGAGATGTTTGACTTGTTCCTTGATGGCATATCTACTATCAGTTATCTCAGAGCAGCATATGGTTTTAATCTCCTTGCACCATTGGTTGTGGAGTAAGAGTAATCAGGGCAGCATGATGGTCAAGAATATCAGTGCAATGGCAAAGGAGATATAGCTAATGCTTTTTGCCACTATACATGCCAAATATATAACACCCCTATAGGCTCCTACCTACCACCAGCCCTGGTATCCCAATCAAGGAAAAAGTGAGGGCAATGTACAGTTCTCATTCACTACTACACACTTGTTGAGACTGGAAGAGCTCCTTGTGGGGTGGTACAATAGCTAGATGGCTTAGGCAGCACTGGGAGCTATGAAGCAGATTGTCAAGGATATAATTAAGAGTATAACTCTTGGGGCTGGGAAAGTGGCTCAGTGGTAGAGTGCTTGCCTTGCATGCATGAGGCCCTGGGTTCGATTCCTCAGCACCACATAAGCAGAAAAAGCCAGAAGTG
>NW_012267325.1:6644235-6646735 GCF_000151885.1 Dipodomys ordii
TTCAATTCCTCAGCACCACATAAGCAAAAAGAAAAAAAAAACAGAAGTGGCGCTGTGGCTCAAGTGGTAGAGCGCTAGCCTTGAGCTGAAGAGCTGAAGGACAGTGCCCAGGCCCAGAGTTCAGGCCCCACGACTGGACCCCCCCACCTCCCCCCCAAAAAGAATCTTAGAGTCTTTCAGCAAGAATCAGCTGCATGTGATGGAGTCAGGCAAGAGTCCAGTCTACCATGGTGGAGATAGTCAGGATGGTCCAGGCAGGATCTGGGCTAGACTGTGTCCCTTGGATGGGACAAATCTCCTGCTTACTTGCTTACAAATTTTTAGTCGCAAGAGATTTTTTGCCAATGATTAAGATTCAAGACAGAGCTTTTTTTTTTTTTTTTTTAACAAAGCACTTTGCTAGAGCTCATGTTTTCAGGGCTCAATTGTGTTACCAAGGCATTTGGTTAGGTGTTTGAGCCAGGCTCTCCTTTTTACTCCCAATTGCCTTCTTGAAGAAGAGGACATAGCACTTAGTAGACTCTGATTTTCCCCCTAGAGACACAAATAAAAACAGAAGGACTGATCCTCAGGTTTTTGGGAAAAAATATAAATATAAAACAGGGCAGAGAAATAAAAGATTTTTGGAAGATTTTTGAGTGACTCCAAAAAGATGTTTGGATGGCATGTCTGGTGTCAACGAGCTGGCTGTCAGAGTGGTGGAAAGACCACAGGGCCCCGGAATTTGTCAGGGGGTGCATATCCTCTGTAGGGGTTTCCATCACCTGGCAGCCAGCCCACTGAGACCAGTGGCCAGTGGCTTTAATGAACCCAGATGCCCTCCTTGGATTGGGAATTTGGTGGGACTTTTATAATAAGGTGGGAAAATGGAGAAGCTACATTTTGAAGGATTGAATCTTGGAGCCTGTTGATATGCTTAATACAGTTGGGAAATAGGCCAGAGAGGATAGATAGAACAAAAACAATAGCAACCAACCAATTCAGCTCAAATGGAGAGTTGAAGTGGAACGCCATGGTGACCAGATACAAGTGAGCCAGGAGACAAGCCACAGGACGTGAACATGGAGACACAGGGCATGGTGTCTTGGTGTCTGAGCTGTTCCAGGCCTAAATAGGATATAATTAGAGGCTGGAGATTTAAGCCATTTAGGAAGCTAATTATTGTAGAATCAGAGCACTGGATGGAGAATTTCCTTCCACAAGAGACACTAGAATGCCTGCAAGTGGTTACTTAAAATTAGAAATTTGACAATAGAGTAAGTTTAGACATCTTTGCTAGCAAAATATATTAGATGGTCAGGTCTGAGTTTACATGGCCTCTGAAGTGAGGCAGAAAGTCTCTTAGCAAGGCATATCAGAATATGAATCGATCATTTAACACCTAGAAGAATGAAAAGGTTAGCGTGGCGGAAAAGTGGGGGAGGGTGTAGAGAACCCACCATGTGTCTTTTGTCTCTTCCTAGGTAGGTGTTGGTCTCCAAGGCCAGTAAGATGAATTGAGGGAGGGGGTTTCTGAGCAGGTTTTAATGAGAGGAAGTGATTGGACAGAGGTATCCAGATATCCTCCTAGAGGAGTTTGGCTTAAGGGAGAAATTAAGAATTCAGATTCCAAAGTGGGTGGACTCAGGAAAGGAAAATAGTGAATTATGGTCTGAGTCCCAACAACATTTTAGGGTGGGAAAAAGAGAGCAGAAAAAGGAAAATCAGTAAAAGAGAGAAGCTGGCCCCAGGGTGTTAGCCAGCCAGCCACTGTCCGTGATGTATTAAGGACAGAGAAGGGAAGGTGTTGGCCACAGAGGGGGTTGGGAAATGTAAGGTTTATGCCCACAAGAGAGGCAGGCAGGGAGGTAGGGACAGAGATTAGCAGGAGTTAGTAGTAGAGGAAGTTTTAGTTTAGAGACTTCAAACTGGCTACCAAGAGGAAGAATATACAAGAGGAGCCCCTGATCCTGGATAGCTAGGCCTTCAGTGGGAATCTGGGGAGGGGGGAGGGTGTTCCTGGGACCCTGCCTGCATCTCACTCTCAGGGCACAAATTAACTGGCTGTCAGCAGGAGGCAATTTAGTGGGAAATGATCTCCAGTCAAGAGAGAGAGAAAGAGAGAGACAGACAGACAGACAAAGACAGACAGACAGACAAAGACAGACAGAGACCAAGAGAGAGAGACCCAGAGAGAGAGACAGACAAAGACAGATAGAGACAGAGAGAGACCGAGAGAGAGACCTAGAGAGACAGACAGACAGACAGACAGAGACAGAGACAGAGACAGAAATGGAGCTGATACAAGACAAGAAAAGTTAGAGGAGATGGCTGGGAGATTTATAGCCGAGAAGAACTTAGTGGGCAGTATAGGACAAGGGGTGGAGATGGTTGGAGTAGAATGAGTATAGGAGGCCTTGGAAAGGAGAGGGGTGGCCAAAGCCTGTAATGAGGAGTGGTGCCACGAAGGAAGGAGTTAGCATTGAGAGAGAGGAGGGCTTTGGTCTTTTTTTTTTTAATT
>NW_012267325.1:6651735-6727788 GCF_000151885.1 Dipodomys ordii
TGAGTTGGAATGACAAGTATACTTTGGGTAAATAGTACATTAAATACACAGATCATGGACTATGATTAAATAAAAATTTCATTTGAATTTTCTAGTAGAACTCTAATAGAAAATACTCTTAAAATGATCTGAAGTTGCCAATTAAAGCCTCAATTACAAATCAAAGTACGTCAATATACTAACATATGTCTTATTTATAGTCAAATATATGACCATTAAAGATCCTATAAATGGAGGTATTTACTGGAAGAAGGTATGCTCCATGCTTATCCACTTCCTTCCTTTGTAGTTTCAGGTCTTAAGTGCACAGAAGCAGAAGAGATGGTGATAGCAGCAGAGGACAATGGTTTTCCTTAAAGAATGGCTTCATAGTCTGAGCCTGAAAATTAGTTAAGCTAATAATTTCCCTTATAAAGGTATTTGTGGGCAAAACACTATGTAAACCATTCTGTTAACCCAGTCTCTCTGTACTCTTTCTATACAATCCCTTTGCAGTCAGGAGTCAGATGTAAAATTAGAACACTTAGTCTAATGGCTCCTCAAAGGTGTTGGACACAGGTCTACTTTTTTCCCGTAGGTTTAGGGAGTGTTTGAATCTGTCAACTGGTTTTTAGAAAAAACTTGAAAAGATATGGTGGTTGATTTTACATGAGAATTTAACTAATTAATGGATGTCCAAATAGCTTGTCTTTTTTTTTTTTTTTAATTCCAAGCAGGGAAGCCGGTGGTGGTGGTTCATGAATGTAATCTTAGCTATGTAGGAGGCTGAGATCTAAGGATTCCAAATCAGTCAGGGCAGGAAAGCCAGTCAGATTCTTATCTCCAATCAGCAACACCACCAACAAAACCCTCAAAGAAGCTTGAAGTGGACCTTAGGCTTAAGTAGTAGAACACTAGCATTAAACAAAAAATAGCTCAGGGATAGATCCCAGGGCCTAACGTCAAGCCCCAGGACCACCACCAAAAACAAACAAAGAAATAAACATTTTTGCTGCATATGTCTGTTAAAATGTTTACAGAGGAGATTATCATTTTCCATTTAGTTGAATATGTAGAGAAGTTATAGAGAAGATTCACTTTCATCATTGTAGTATCCAACTCACTGGGTACTTGGGGTAAAAACAAAAACAAAAACAAATGAACAAAAAAAATAAACAAGAGCACAAAACAAAAATAACCACAAGTAAGTCAGAGGAAGGGAGAAAGCTCTCTTTTACAAAAGGAATTTTCATCTTCTTTCATCATACCTAGAATTTTTATTCTCAGGCACTGGAACTCAAGATGAGTATAAGGCTGGCCTTCTTGTCTCTTCAGCATTCAGATGGTATGGCACAGAACATTTTGCAACCTCTGCATGAGCCAATTCTTATTACAAATGTTCTCTTATTTCTGTATTTTTATATTGTATAGATACAGTTTCTCTGGTGAATCCTAATACATAGGACATTAAGTAAAAAATGTTGTGTTCACAATTTGAAGATAGAATTAGCAAAAAAGATTCTGTCATACAAGCCTTTATATTTCTCTCTTTCAACTATAATCAAAAAAAGTATTCTTTTAATATGACCAGTAATCAAAGAGTTACATCGGTCAATTCCAGTTTTTAATCTATTGTATTTTTTTTCTAATGGAACCTTTTATTTTTCCATTTGTTCGGGTGTAAAAAAGAATTGCATTGGTAAGTATTTAGAATTCACTCATAAATACTTGGCCAACTTTCTAAGTAGTGGTTTTCTTTCATCAGAGGAAATCTTACTTATGAAAAAAGAAAATTAAAAGAATAACAATTCATTGATGCCAATTCAGTATGCTCAGATTGTGAAGATCTTCTCCTCTCTAAAATGCTCCACCCTTCAGTTCTCTCCACAGAAAGTACATTTTAACCACCCTTTCCTGAAGATGATATAATGAACAAATAGAGGGGTTTAAAATAAAGATGACCACAGTATCTTTACAGTAAAAAGTTTTTTTGTTGTTGTTGTTTTTGTTTTTTTTCTTTTTGGGTCCCGTGGAGGGGCCTGAACTCTGGGCTTGGGCGCTGTCTCTCAGCTCTTCAGCTCAAGGCTAGCGCTTGAGCCACAGTACTAGTTCCAGCTTTTTTTTTTTGCTTATGTGGTGCTGAGGAATTGAATCCAGGGCCTCAGGCATGCAAGGCAAGCGCTCTACCACTGAACCACCTTCCCAACCCCAAAAGTTTTAAAACATTAAAACACACAAAAACTAAATAAAGATGACCAAGTATTAGACCATAGTTTGGAGAGAAGGAAGGCTGAAAGAATAGTTAGCAAATAAGAAAATAATAGCAGCCAAAGTACAAAAGGGAAAGAAGAAGGATGGAAAAGGATGGAAAAGATAAAAGTATCTTGTGTTGGCACATCAAGTTTGAAGTGCATACGGGGCCTACCAGGTATTTTCCAATGATATTTGGAGCCTTGAGTTATCTGACTTGCTTACTGTAATGAAAATTCACATAAAACTCTACCTTTTTTCAAACATTCCTCCAATAGAGAATTCTATCTTGAGAGTCACCAAATATCACAAAGACTTGCCCATGAACTAGTGTAATCATTGTAAAATTTTTATGAGATTGTTAAGTTAGTCTGAATTTCCTAAATATGATGATGGCTTTGCTAATATAAAAACACTAAATGGCTAATGATTTTAATGTTAGATATAAGAAATAGCTAGTCATAAATGACTTTCTACCAGAGAGGTAATAGATTCTTTTGTATAGAAAAGGATCATTTTAGATGTAAATTGTTATTAGACAAGCATGTCAAGGCATTCAAGTGTTTGACCAGCAGTTGGCCCACAATTTAGGTTTTTCTGTAATTTAGAGCCTTTCATAGACCTGTTTGTGTTCTAAACTGAAATTGCAGTGAGTTAAAAAAAAAGTACTGCAGTTTGACTGCTAAGTTTCCATGTGTCTAAATTTTAACTTACTTCACTGGTGTACTAACATCCACAAAATAATAAGCAAATAAAGAAGGAAACAAACACATCAAAAGAAAGAAAATATTCTAGTGCAGTATTTTGTCAGCTTACATTGGCCTAATGACAAAGACCATAGGATATATCTCTGACTGTTCAACTAACCTGTCATATGTTCTAGAGACTTCATATGCTTTACTGTCACCTAAATCTTGTTAGTAGGTTTTATCTTTCTGATAATCTTTAAGATCCATAGCATGGAAAATATTCTTTATTCTACCCTGGTTGCTACACACAGCATAATTTTATTGTCAATTTTCCTATTATAATTTTTTTTTACCAAGAATGAAAAGCTGTTAATTTCCAAGGGGAAAAAAACCTGATTGATCATAATATAAATATCTAAAGTGTCATCTTTTTTTGGTTTGAAAAATAGTCATTCTACATTTAAAGATTGATCCAGTTTTAAAAATGTTTGTCCAGTGACTATTTTATTTTAATTTCTACTAAATTATTAAATTGCTGAAAATATATAGCAGATAGCAGGTTCTTGCTAGATGTTATCTTGATAAACATATCATTTATATATTATATAGAGATATATTACATATAGATCTCTATGTTTGATATATATGTAAATGTAATTTGCAAAATTATTTCCTAGAATTCATTAAAAATATATTAAATAGCTGAGTCTATTTTAAATAAAATATTTTATATCATATATAAAAGCTTATAACATCATAAATGAGATACATGTTAATACTGTACATTTAATCTTTAAGTATAATATGTACTTTATGTTTAAGATACACCGACATTTTAGAGAGGTAAAGTTTGAAGTGTTGAACTTTGATATGTGCCCCGTGGCTTCTGTACCTGATAGCTCAGGTTGCTAGGTTCACTAAATCCAGCCCAATGTCTTTTTGGTAAATGATTGGGAATTAAGGAGGAATTTACATTTTTTTAAAGCTTGAAAAATATCAGGAGAGGAATGATATTGGCAATTGTAAATGATATGAAATACAAATTTCTGTGTCCCTAAGTTAATATTTATTAAAGCATAACATGTGCTCATCGTTTATATGTTTTGTCCTGCAAATTTCTTACTTAGAACATTCAATTAGTGTTGAACATCTCTATACCACAAAAGTTTAAAGTATTTCCTACTTGTTCCTTTACAGAAAAGCTTAGCTTACTTTCACTGAGGAAGAATAATTTTTATAGAATTAAAAGAACCCAATAGTTTTAACATGTGATTTGTTTAATAAATTCAATTAAACAAATAGTTACTGAACAACTATATTATCTCTACCTAGAAATTGTGTATCTTCCCAGTAAAAAGACTTGCTAAAACATCAAAACAAAAATTTTAACTTAGATTGGTCTAGGTACAAGTTCTCCTTAATTTGTATCTTCCAATAGGTTTTTGTTATAGAATTCTTATATTGATAAAGAAGTAATGCTTAATTAATGTGATTTATCAAACTGTGTCCACGTATTTATTTTCTCAAAGTAGAGTTACATTTTGGACAACAAAACACAGTACTGTAATATTATAATTAGACAAGGCTCATAAAAGAATACACAGTCATACTTTAGTTTTTGGAAGTTAAAAATATCTTGGAAATAAAAGAGAAGTATTATGTATGAGGAACACACAGAAATATCACTTGGAAAGCTCTGAGAGTTATGAGAATCAGAAACACATATGTTTAAGTAATATACATTGAGCATTACCCTAGTCCCATAACATACATTTTAAAAGCATGAGTTTAAGATTGATAATATAACTAAAATTTAATTTTTAAATAGTTCAAAACTAATAAGTTTATATTAAAGATGTTTCAATTTCATCAACTATGATTATATTTAATATTAACAATTATTCAGAATCACATCATTCTATTTATTTCCGCTGTTGAAATGTTCAACATTGCTGAAAATAATTCTTTGGGCAGTTATGTTTAATTTAGGTTTTACGACTCCTCCGAGTGAAGGGAGGAAGAGTGCCGTCATTTGGAGAACATGGAGATTCATTTGTTATGGTAAACTAGATAAACACTTGTGCTGCCTTCTGGGTGTAAGGTAGCCCAGAGTAGTGGGGTCTCTTCTGCTGAGATTCCTAGGTCTTCAGAATCTTTCCCAATCAGTGGCCATAGAGGGTCCTTGAATTGCTGAAGATGAACAAACCTTACTCTTTCAACTTTGCCCCGGCTGCCTCTGAAATCAGCTGGAGTTTTGTACTTGGAGGCTGTAAAACATGTAAAGGCTGGAAATAAAAAAAAATATAACCTAAGATTTGTGATGCTCAAATGCTTCAAACTCCTTTCTGCAGTTGCTATACTTCTGAAACATGCTAGACTGATCTCTAATTATTGCAGTGTGTAGCGTTGTACTTCGTTTTACAGAGGCAGTTCAACTTTGTTCTACCATTACTCTTCTAAAAACACTATGTTTTTATTGAAAGAAATTCAGTGGTAAGTTCATCACGCCTGAATTTATACAAAGATACTGAGTGTCCAGGCCTTCTTTGTGGGTGGACAAAAACCAAAGTGGGAAGAAAAATCCATGGTATACAATACTCAGACTACCCTTCCACCTGACTCATTTCTTTTCCTTTAGTTAAGTAGTTTCTGTAATTATACACGTATTTTCTCTCTAATTAAAACCAGTGATAATAATCTTCCATCTTCTTTATTCAGCATGCAACAAAATGCATTAGCATTTCATATATGTAAAAATTAGTGTTTAAGTATGACGTAAATATTGCCTGTTTAAAATGGTGACATACTTCACAATTGAATTATTATATTCCTTAGAATATGATCTGTTTATATATTAATAAAAATTTATTTGATTTATATTCATGTACTCTTCATCTTCAATTATAAGAACTTTATGTTTGCCAGTAAGAAATACATGTCTTAGAAAAAAATACATGAACCCAGAAAATACCAAGGAAATATGTTCCATCATTACTAAGTATTTGAGAGTTCTAATTAATTTGTGACATTGTTCCCAACTTGTCAGGAAATAACTATAAAAACTTGAAACATTTATCACAATGAAATGGTTAATAACAATAACAATATAAATATATTGCCATTTGATTCTACTGGCTTAGTGATTTTTTTTTTAAATCTTGGAGAATTACACTGTGAGAAGAACCAATCAGTTCATGAGAAGAGAGGCAATGGGTCCAAAATTCCAGTTCAATCTAATAGTACTTCATTGTTGTATTAAAGAGTTTTAAATAAAAAGGGATACTCTGTAGTTCATTCTAAAACAATCATGTGAACTCATTCTTTATTTATGGATAATTGTTAATCAATTGCAAAGCAAACCAACACAGCTATTCGGTTTCTTCACACTCCAGTTACACATTGAGCTGTCTCTTATTTTAAGTCAAACTACTGTCACTAATCATAGAGGAACAAAGATGTGTCCACATTTTAAAGGAATATGGGTATCCCAAAGCTCAGATAATGAATTTTACCTCTCTCTGGAGAAAAGACTTTCCTGGATGTAGTCTGGCAAGATTCCAAGATTTCTTTTCAAAAGTAACTCCATATGTGTACTGAAAATAAGCTAGCAATGTTTTAAATCAACTGGAAAGAGAGACTGTTCTTTTCAATTTTTTTTCCTAAGCATAACTTTGAAGTGCAGCATTTGGGGATTATGAAGGTTTGGGTTACCTGCTGAATGAAGGCATGGAAAATTATTTGAAAGTACCCCTTTTAAAAAAAACTTACTTTAAACTTATGAAATATCACCTGTGGTTAAGGGAAAGTATGCAATTCAAAGCATTTTTTCAACCTAATGGGAAAGAGTTAATTTTAAATTGATATTATATATTCCATGTTTTCTGTGGCTGCAAGACCCAAATCAAAAAGTTGTGGTTCAATTCCTTTAAAAAGCAGGAGATGATGGATACAAATAAATGCTTTTAAAGAATAGATGGGTAAATATCTAACGAGTGAGATACTGTGAGAAAACCTGAACCAATGACCACAGTCTATTATATTCTAATGATTTCATAGCAGGTATTTTAAATGATTTAATTTTTTCAAATAAATTCAACATGGCCTCCTCTTCTATATAACAATAGTCTAACAATTATATAACAATATCAAAACTTCCTTGACTTATCCACAAATATGCCAATTGTGTTAAAAATTATACATTATGGAAAATGTGAAGAATTGACCATATAAAACTCCAAAGTTGAAACTTATAACTAGACATTATTTTATTTTTGTTTTCTAAATTTTTGTAGAGGTGGTATGGTTTTTACCTTAGAGTAAAAACGTTGGTTTTAGAATGCATCCTTTAGAATATCAGTACATATTTCTGTTTATGCCTATCATGAGGCTGGCTGTATGTTAGGGATTAAATAGCCAATGAAACATACTATAATCATGTGATAAGTAATGAGGAGAAAAGTAATACAGAGAAAAATTATGTATTTATAACAACTAATATGTGATAGTTGATAAAATTTTAATCTCTAGGCTAGAAAGCATGTGTGAAGTAGATTTAAGCAGTGCACTAACAGCTCATGGCCTCAAACATTGTAGTGAACTATGTATGTTCGGGGAGTGTGTCCCCATCAAGGCACAGGCATGGAAATACGGCTATTAAGTTATCTGAACAGTGAGGAGGGCAATATGCTAGCTTCATGAACAAGGCTGGAGATACCTCTATATTATTTCCAATAGGTAACAGATTTAAGATCCGGAAGAACCTTAAAGGCCTAGTAAGGACTCACTCTAGAATGTAAAGTTAACTTGATTTGGTGGGTTTCTTTTTCCTGTGCTACAGACTGAACTGAACTCAATTTTAGCAGACCAGTACTATTTTGAGAGTAGATCGTAAGCGGTAAGAAGAGAATTTGAGAGTCTACTGAAATAATGCTGAGGCAGATGTAGCTTTCTCATGTGATGATTTATTACAATGGCGAGGGCTGAACTGCTAAGAAGTAATTGGATGATGTTCAAAAGTGGATAATATTTTTAAATGGAATATACAAGGAAAAGAAGCTTCCCCGAAGATTGGAGTCAAGGTTGGGATGGGATTGTCATTGACCGTGATGGACTAGACTGTTAGCTGAACAGATCTGGTGTTCCATTTGGTGTTTCCATTTGGTAAAGTAAATTTTCCCATGCTTTGTGAGTTACTAAAATTTACATTATATTTAAAGTCATTAGTCTGGTTGAGATCACATCATGAATGAAGCTATAAATAAATGCATATTTATTACAAATTCACACAATGTTTATCATAATATATGCCTACTTCACACACATTTATATACATGTATTAATATATCTATATATGTTAGAGAAAGATAGCACTGTGTAGACAAAGTTGGACAAGGCAATGCCAAGAAAAAGTATGACAAGGTATGGGTAAGAAAAGAATAATTTCAATCCTTACGAATAATATGGAAAATAATTCACTATTATATGAATTTATTGTGTCTATGCTTCCATATGCTAATGGATCACAGCTGTAATCCTTACCATTCTGAGGTATGTGAGATTATGGTTCAAAACCAGCCCTAGCAGGAAAGTTCATAATAATTTTATCTCTAATTAAAACCTCCCCTCCCCAAACTCCTGGACATGAGCTGTAAATCAGAGGTTGAGCACAAGCCTTGAGCAAAAATTTGAAAGAATCTTACACAAGCTCTGAGTTTAAGCCCTTGTACATGGGCACATACCAAAAATGTCTATTTAAAGATATACCATGAATTTTAGTCACACAATCCAACCCCCTGAAGTACTTTACTTAAAAATATGCAACCTGATTTCTATCATAAAACTTCCAATTAATTAAACTACCAGAATTAAATATATCAAAATGCAATTGTCTCAAAGACATAGTATTGAGTCAAAAAGAAAATTTAAGAATATTTTGCATCACTCAAAATCATTACATGACAAATGAAAGTGAAAATATAGGCCAGATATAGTTGCATATGCTTGTATGCCCAGCACTTAAGAGGTAGGTTGGGGCTTAAGGCCACTATGTAGTATACAATAAATCTGACCTTGAAAAAAGAAAATAAATCTGGGCACAGTGGTTTATGCCTCTAATCCCAGGTATTTGGGAGCCAGAAATTAAACTGTGGTCTAAATCCAGCCTGGAAAAGATTAAGAAACTCTATCTGAAAAATAACCAAAGAAAAAAGAAGGACTGGTGGCATGGCACAAATAGCAGATCATTTGCCTATGAAGCACGAGGCCCTTACTTCAAGCCCAAGTGCCACCAGAAAATGAATAAATACAATTACAGATGTTGGGATATTCACATATTTTTATGTAAGATAGAAAATATACAGCTTCAACATTAAGTACAAATATTGCCACTGGGATATAATTCTTATGAACATTGGTTTACTTTTGAAAAAATGAAGTGAGGTGAGGTAGTTTATGGCAATTATAGTAGAGTATCTACTTATATGTTGTGTATATTGTGTGTGTGTGAGTGAGTGTAGAAGATACTGGAGCTTGAACTGAGGGTCTCCATGCTCTTGCTACTCATGCATGGGTACCTACATCAGTCCTCCAATCCAAAATGATTAAGATTTTTGGTTTTTAATTTTTGGTTCTATGATTTCAACCCTGGGCATCACAAATATTACAAAAGTACTCTACTAATGAACTCAATTCTCAGCTGAGTTCACACCTTCACACACATATAAGATAGAGACAGATCCAAGAGGTAGAAAGAGATAGGAAACATTAGAAACACAGAGACACAGAGAGAGTTGAATTAGATACTTCCAGATTCTGAGTAATTGTGTTGTAGATTTGGATTGATTCTAGAGATGCTAAATCTCTTACTTAGTAAGAGATTGTTTTACCAGTAATGGGCTTGAACTCTGGGCCTCATTTCTTGCTCATGACTGGCACTCTACATCTGAAACATCCCTAGAGTCCAGCATGTGCTTGTTATTTGGAGATACAGTCCTCTATATATTTCTGCCTGAATTGGTTTCAAATTCTGACCCTCTAGATCTCAGCCTCGAAAAACTAGGATTACAGGTATGAACCTCCTCTCAGCAAAGAATATTTTTACTGAACTCTATGATGAACCTTGCAATGAATATTTTATCATTTTCCTTTTGCTAGTTCCTTAAAGGAAATCTACATGGTAAGTGAAAAACACACGACCTCCTCTAGTTTGGAAATTGAAATAGATCTGATGACTAGAAAATTCTCCAACAGTAGATGATGTGGTTCATTTTTCAGTCGTAGTTGTGAAACCAGAATACATCTGTGATTCCACATCCTGTGTTTGTGGATAAAGTCTGCAATTGAAAAGCAGGCTTTATTGTGTCTTGATACCTCTAAATATTTTATGATACTAGATATTTACAATTGAGAATCATTTCACTTGCAATATGTTATATTTCATCTAGTATTCTATTTATTTCACGATGGAAAAAAATCTATGCTTTTAACCTGAACCAAATAGCAAATAATGAACTGTGTAATGATTCATCGTACTCTTATATATAGTAAGTGCTTTAGTTTTCAGAGAGATGAATATTAAACAGGACCCATGAAATAACAATTACTATTGCACATGAGATTCTCAAAACATAAAAACACGAATGGATTTAAGAAAGGAGTATTTGAAACATTCAAATTCAGTGATTTGAATGATTTCAGTGTTAAGAAAATAGCATATGTTATAAAGATAAGTTAATTATTAATAAAGAAAGAAACACTTAATGGATAATACTTTACAAAAGTAAAGCTTGCCAAAACAGGTAAAGTTATGTTTACTTTCTATTAGGTATAATTAGGTTTGCATTCTAGGTACTTTAATATTTACATGAAAAATCGCTTCTCTAGCTTGCCTTTTAATTATTTACAGCCATGTTACAAATGACTGTTGTTAACTGCAAGGGGGTGAGAATAGGAAGATATTGTACTGAACAGCTCTGTGTTAACTGGACCAAAATAATTCACTCATAAGCCTGTAAGTGCTAGAAGCAAATTGCATTTTCCTCACCTTAGTTGCTCTGTAAGTACTCAATGGAATAATATACAAAGTTGCTCCATGTTTAGGACCTGGTCAGCTCATCAGACCTGAGGTATACACGGTATGATTATTATGCATATTACTGTGAAATGGGAACTTGTTTGTACAATAATAGCTGGTGAAAACATTTACTCTGGATTTTGTTAGTTTATTCTTCTTATTGAACAATCACTCAGGAAACTCCTTCTGCTTAGGTTCCTTTTCTAATTTCACTATTTATAGTCATTCTTAGGACAAACACAACGTCCTTAACACTATCTTTAAAGACCAGCAAAAACACAGTTTTTCCCTACCTTGACAACCCCATGTCTAATACCTTTTCCTGCCCCTTGACTTCTTTCCATCCTCAAAAATACGACTTTTCTTACCACTTTAGGACACACAGATACACACACACACACACACACACACACACACACACACACACACAATATACCCCATGAATTCTTCGTTATTCTTTAGATCCAGGTCCTCTGAGTCACCCAGTACAATCCTTGACTGTCTAGTTTAACCCTGCCCTGTGACATCCCTCATTGGCGTTTTTGTAGCTAGTTTTCAGGTACAAAGGAATATTTATAAATTAAGGAAGTGTGAATATCCTACGAAAATGATAGAGGATATATTATTGGTTTAAACATGGCCATATACAACTCTCCTCGCCTGGAAAAGGGAGATGAGGATCAGAAAGGAGAGAGAAGAGATTTTGTGAGGTCTTGTAGACAAAGAGAGGTACTAGAGCAGGCAACAGAAACACATTTGGAAAATTGAAGACCTTGGGGAATTACAAGCTCAGGAAAGTTAGGTAATGTCCCTAGAAAGATTGTCACTAAATCCAAAAATATCTCACCATGTGGTATGTATGGAAGTAGGGAAAACAGTTCCCAGTGGTATTTCTCACATTTGTCCCTGAACTAAAACTATCCTGTTTAAAAGATATTCTCCCTGTAGCTTTCAAATACAGCAGATCAGGCTCATACTCTTAAGGACATTGCAAGCAGAAGGCAAGAATTCAGTGTAGTCTGAAGATCTTACAATGACCACCACCACCACCAAGTCAATGATGTTAACCACCATAACTAAGCTGGGCACCAAACAATCTCCAGAACTTGGGCAGGTCCTTGGAGAAAATATTTCTATTAATTAATTAGAGGGCATGATATAATTTTTATTGAATGTGAAAAGATAATACAATTTGTTCCAATAGCAGTTTATTGAATACCTTTCACTTTTGCCTCTCTCAAATAATGTAACTCCATTCCAATTCTACAATATATCTTTTGAAAATGCATTTTCAAAGAGTGAACCAATTCAGCAGTGGTACTCATCAGACACTATGTTGGATATGAACTTTACAACTTGAGTGGAGGGGATGGCTAGAAAGGGGAAAAGTGGAAGAAAACAAGGGAGGGGGTGACACTGTTCAAAAAAATTACTCATCACCTGATTTATGTGACTGTAACCCCTCTGTACATCACTTATACAATATCTTTTTGAAAAAGAAAATGTATTTTCATAGAATGTCTCTAGTCCATAAGCAGAAGACCATGAACTTTTCTTTCCTCATCCATTCATAATAAAATAATAAAAATTCATAATAAAATATACCTATATAAATGTGCATACATGTATACATTTATTAAGATTAAGTTACAACGAGGCTTTAGGTTCAACTAAACTTCTGAAAACTGATGTCCTTAGGGAAAAGTGAGTTAAAAACAGAAAGACATGACCAGTAAAAGCACAGAGCACATGAAGGCATCTCTAGGATGTGAACATCCCTGAGCCAAAGAAAGATCTCAGAGGAAGCTAACCTGAAAACACTACAGGCATAAGCCTCCACCCTTTTGAAAATAATTTGTGTTTAACTATCCAATCTGTGACCTTTCTTAAAACAACCCTCTCAAACTGTACAATTGTCATTAGTTTTCCTACAATACTTTTCCATTTCAAAATAATAAAAACAAATTTTAACTTCAAAAAGAGTAAAATCTAATATCTACTTGAGGTAAGCATGACCTAAGATTTTGCTCACAGTTTTATATCAAACTTAAATGTATGATGATAACCACTATCACTACACAAGGATTTACCCTAGCTTTACTCATAATAGCTGTAAACAAGAAACATCCTAAATATGTATAAATTTGAAATAGCTAAATGAGTTGTAGTATATTTACACAGTGGAGTATAATACTAATTGAGCAAGAAAAATATGAGATAAGGATCAATATAATTCTTATTGATAGAAGCGAAATACTCAAGTGAAATTCACAAATTGCCCAGATTAATTTATTGATGTAAGAAGTAAGAATAATGATTATACAATTATTGGGTACTTAGTGGATAGGGGTAGTATACAAGGCAGAGATGTGGTGAAAATTTTGTGTTTATTGCCTTCTTGGTGATAAGTTAAAAAATTGAATAAATATTCACTAATATTTACACGTGATGGTTTTTGTGATTATACCTCAATTACAAAAATATCCATATTATGCTATTTTAAATTATATTTTAAAATAGGCTAATATGTATTTGCTTATAACAAATCCCTGGTAACATCTTCCCTAAGACTTATAAGTTGAGCAGAAACCCAGGAGGTAGTTAGTAATGTTGTTAACCTCTCATAGTACAAAAACATGTTTGCATTTGTGCATCTGAACTGTTTGCTGACTTGAACAAATTGTACATAGAATTTAGCTGTTGGGAAAGAGTGGGATTGACTCCATGAACTACTGTAAAGGAACCAGGCTTTTGAAATTAGTAATGACTTTAGTATGAATTGTGAATTACTTCTGATAATGTGAATTAAATTATAATTTATGACAATTGATCCTACATGCCATAAAATCAACACCGTAGTTTTTACTTATTTTCAGATGATTGCATTTAGTTCTATTATAGACAATTTTGGACATTTCATAGATGTATTTATTTGACTCTGAATCAGTGAAATTAGAGGCAGCCTTTAGATGATAGTTACAAACTCTGTTATAGTTATCCATTGATTAGACTTGCTTTCTCACTAATATTGTCTAAGCTGAATTCAAATTCAGTGCAAGTCTTTGCCACCAGAGTAAAATTTGTGATAGGAATATTTTAAATCCATTTAATGGTTTCCACAAGTTTCTTCATCAGCAATAAAAATCAAGGTTGAAAAATTATCTTAATATGTAAAAAAACTATGAAATATATTTATGTAGCCTCATAGTTTAAAAATTAGTGCTAAGCATAGAGCTCCACTATGACCCAGCAATTCCACTTTTGAGCATTTACCCAAATGTTTACAAACAAGACCACACTAAAGCTACCAGCACAACTATGTTTATTGCAGCATTATTTACTATAGGTAAGATATGGAACCAACGGATCAAGAAAATGTGGTATATATACATAATGGAATTCTATGCCTCCATCAGAAAGAATGATATTGCCCCATTTGTTAGGAAATGGAAAGACTTGGAAAAAATTATATTAAGTGAAGTAAGCCAGGCACAAAGAAACATAGGTCCCATGGTTTCCCTTATTTGCAATAGCTAGTATATGTCTGAGTCAAGTAGAAAAGGTCAGATAAGGTGATGTTAGGGAAATGAACCCTAAATATATATTCAAATGTTTTGTTTTTCTTGCATGCGATTGTTTCTAACACATTTATAAGATTAGTTCTTTGTTGCTTTGTATGTCCCTCCCCCACAGTATAACCCCTGCTTTCACTGTATTTGATGTTGGTATAATTTGTGGAGGAGAAGGGGAAAAACAAATCGTTTAAATAGGGATACAGGTGGACCCATTGTAACAATGAGGTGTACAAGTCGTTATGTTGAAAACGAACTTTACAACTTTTGGATTGGATGGGGGAGGGGGGGAGGATGGGAAGGGATGGGAAAACAAAGGAGGAGGCAACAATGCTTGATAAGAAATGCACTCATTATCTTGCCCATGTAATTGTAACCCCTCTGTACAGTATTTTCACAATAAAAAAAAAAGAAATGTAAAAAAAAAATTAGTGCTAAGCCGGGCGCTGGTGGCTCATGCCTGTAATCCTAGCTACTCAGGAGGTTGAGATCTGAGGATCGGGGTTCAAAGCCAGCCCTGGCAGGAAAGTCTGTGAAACTCTTATCTCCAATAACCCACCAGAAACCCAGAAGTGGTGTTGTAGCTCAAGTGGTAGAGTGCTAGTCTTGAGCTGAAGAGCTGAGGGACAGCACTCAGGCCCAGAGTTCAAGGCCCACGACCAACAACAACAACAACAAAAATTAGTGCTAAATCTCAGAATAAACAAGGCATTAAATGTTGATGTGAGACTATATATGAATTTTTATGTAATTAAACTATATAGTGTACTATAACATCTATTTGTCTTGAGTATAGTGCAAGGTCATGTGAAAACTGTTAGAGGGATTTATCAATTTCTCCAGTTATTTCTCTCAATTTTTTAATAACTGGTTCTATGATGATCTTTATTCTATTTTTTTCTCCTATACTAATGAGTATAAATGTCAGATTTTTATTTGTGAAAGGCTGAATCTGTCATTTTATTCAATTCTTCTAGCATTATTCTCATTAACTATAAATCTTAAGCTTTTCCAAGATTTATGATTTCTCTTTACTAACAATTTATAATTCATTTCTAAAGTTTCTAGATACTCTTGTCCAACAGTTATGAAGATAGATAATCAAGGAAGAAAATAATTTTAAACAAGTAGCAAATTGTGAATGACCAGCTTTAAAGTATAAATGATGAACAGATTTGCTTTCTCAGTTTCATAAATCTGGATAATAATTTAATGAATAATAAATATTCATATACTTGTATAAGTAATAAATATGATTAGGAAGAACCCATGGAATAAGATTTATTACAACTGATGAAAATATTTATTAACAATGAATTAGTGATTTCTTACTAGCTCCAAGCATTGCTTTACAGATTTGTATCTATTAATATTGCTTAGAACAATCATATGTAGTAATTTTCATCTGTTATAAGGATTTAAAAGATCATAACTAAAATTATAGTTACATCCAGGCCACAAATATTGCTTAAGAGATAGACACGATTCAAACCAGGATTCTGACTAGTCATAATGACACAAAAATACATTTTCATACTTTTTAGAGTTGTACTCACTCTGTAGTCTAGCCAATTGATGAGAGTTTTCAGAGTTGGGACTATATAATTTGTAGAAATCTTCCATCTCGAGGCTGGGAAAATGGCCCAGTGGTAGAGTGCTTACCTTGCACGCATGAGGCCCTGGGTTCAATTCCTCAGCACCACATAAGCAGAAAAGGCTGGAAGTGGTGCTATGGCTCAAGTGGTAGAGTGCTAGCCTTGAGCTGAAGAGCAGAGGGACAGCCTCGAGGCTGAGTTCAGGCCCAACAGCGACAAAAAAGAAAAAGTAAATCTTCCATCTCTAGAATATAATGATAAGGAAGTATTATTATTTGAAGCCATGTATTTCATGGTTACTGTAAAGATTGTTACTAAACTTTTATTTTCTTAATGCATAGCATGATTTTGGAGGTCAATAGTTCTTAGGCCCCTTCTGCACGACCCTGAGAAACAACATAAAATAAAGTTTGCCAATGTTGGTTTAAAACAGGGACTTTGATTCCCCATTGTTAAATTGTTTTTCTCTTTTCTGCTCACTTAAGTTATCATTTGGAACATGTTCACATTGAACCATATTGTTCATTGATAATTTCTTTATTCTTACGATTTGGGTCTTAATTATTTTCCAAATGCCAATGCTGAAGGCTTGGTTACCATTTTGGGAGACTCCTAGAAGGGCTGGAAGCTCTCGGTGGGTGCCACCCAGAGGAAGATGTTAGATCATTGGGGAGTATCTTACAGGAGATGGAGCTCCAGCCGGTTCCTTTATCTTTGTTTTCCTTTCACAGCAAGGAATCATCTTTACTCCCTCTTGTACACACCCCCATGATGCCACCCACAGGCTAAAAGGCAACAGAAATATTTGACCATGAACTGATACCTCAGAAATGATGATTCAAAACAATCAACCATCTCCTCTTATAAATTGATTTGTTTCAGGCATTTGTTGCCATAACAGAAGGCTAAATAACATATTTGCCTGGGAAAAACATGATGTTCTATACATAATAAGACATACCAGTAAAACACATTTATCTGGAAAACCTATTTATCCTTAAAATAGATTTCCGCAATGGAAGTGGTTATAACAGATGTCAATGGCAACACCCAAGAAAATATTGTACTAATATAGTAAGACCAAACCTATGATCAGGTAGATCTTTTCCTCTTTCAATGTAATGAAAGTACATTCAAGTTTGCCTCACCAAGGATAGTTAAGTAAAACAATTACTATGACATCAATATCTGAACTTTTATAAGACTTTATATTCACTTTACCATCTCTAGAGATAAACACAAAATTGACAGGAGCTTTTTACTGTTCATGTTATTATATATTTGCAATAAACCAAATTTCATAGTCTAAAAGGAAAATCCATTCATTGATTATAGCATTCATTGGTTTTTTGTAATGCAAGGAAATAATAGTGAAACAATTGCAATATTTCTTTTCAAACAATAATCTTCAAAACTCAGATATGACAGATATAAAATATTAAATATTTTGTTAAGCTAAAACATATTCACCATTTTAGTCAACATTGCTCTAATGTTATTGCAAGTGAAACAAGCTTAGAATATATTCAGTTTCCAGAGATCAGGCAGAGACTTTGATAAATAAGTGATACAATATATGTAGGAAAGCATATTGGTATTGTCTATGGCTTTGTTGTTCTGCCTCCTCTCTGTGGTACCAGGAAGTGGTATAAAACACTCTAAAAACACCACATAGCTAGTGAAATGAATAGACTGGTGTAAGTGGAAATTCAATATAAACAGGCTTGACAAATGTGGGGAAATTTAACATGGAGCCTGTGGGATTTGGGGCCAGACTTTCCAAATTTGATTGATAGACTTTAGAATTATATATATATGGATTCAATACAAGTGAGTATCATGGCATCATAGAAGCAATATTATCAACTAAAAAAAAGAGTTGCAAAACTCTCTCTCCTGGGCATTAGATACGAATATCTTTGTAACTCCTAAAGTTACCTGCTGCAATTCAGTTGTTTTTATCTAGTGTTGATGTAGTTTTACAACTTAACACGTTTTCTGTAAGGTTTCTTATATGTCTCTTTTTTTTTTTTTTGTGATGTACCCCAGGGACCATGTTTGCTCAAATAAAGTTTTGTTTTCTGATGCTACTTTAAAATTCTCTGAAACAACATATATATTCAAAGAAACTCACTTCAAATTTTATATATCATCTTAATTCTTCTTCCATGTAATAAAAAGAAATAAAACAAGGAAACTGTGTCTATGAAGTGAATAAGTTTATTTATTTCCTTCTAGTTTCTTTGTAGAATATCTATAAATACAAGCACTATTAAAGTTAGAAACTTCAAAAAACAAAATGAGCAATGGAATTTGACCTCAAGCTGTAACGTTAATAAAAGTGAAACAAAATTTTACTACAGGATCAATTGTTTAGTTGTTTAATTATTTTTATACCCGATATACATAATATATGCATCATGTTTGTGTTCAGTGGGAGATACTTCTGTACCATGTCAGATTAGTATTTAATTCAATCACTGATATTAATAATGGTCATCCCTATTGGAAATGGCAAGTTCCAATGAAACACAGAGAATGTGTTGCTAGTAGGTAATAAAACATTATGTACAGTTTTAAATATTTAATAAACAAATTATTTTTCCAACCACTATTTTTCGTCAAATGTAAATAATTTGTGTTAAAAAAGTCTGTTCTCAATTTCATAGAAAATGTTCAGTGTTTCACTGAACACTGAATAATAAGCTAGGGAGCTTTCTATCTCTAAGAAATATACATAGAACCTAGGCTCATCTTTCAGCAAATGTTTAAGAAGCCATGCATGCAAAATTAACAGGAATTATCCATCCAAAAATGTGTATCCTTCAGAAATTAAATTATGAAATACAAAATAAACTTGATATAATCAATTAGGATTACCTCCTAAAATATATGACTTGTAAAACAATAGGAGATCTCTTTTATCTTTAAAGGATAAAAAGTTTTATTTTCCCTTTATTTAAAAAAATATAACCAATGTATGAACTAACTGTAATCTAGAAGTTTAGACAATTAGTAAATCAAACCATATCAAAACCAATGTAATTTCTTTAAATATATATTCAAATAGGTTCTAGTACCAACATGATGAGAATACATGGTGAAGATCCAAGTATTTCTGGATCATTTAGAGACCAAATATCAAGATATCAGTTTTCTCTCCTGCTTGTGTGAATGGTCATTTACCCTCATTTGAATTCTATATAGACAGTCTCAAGAGAAATGAGAAGATGGCCTTTGGGTTGCTGAGCTTGGCTAAAATTGCATTAACTCTCAGAAATGAGACTTTATATTATAGGTTACATTGTTTTCAGATTATCTATACCAG
This sequence comes from Dipodomys ordii, assembly GCF_000151885.1. NCBI lineage: Eukaryota > Metazoa > Chordata > Mammalia > Rodentia > Heteromyidae > Dipodomys > Dipodomys ordii. The sequence goes on from NW_012267325.1 coordinate 6,671,220, forward strand.
TGCTATCTCAGCTCTTTATGCCCACAGATAATTAAAGGGAAGTCTACATTAAGGCAGCTACTTTTCTATGCTTATTACAACTCTAGGAAAATTGAGATGTATTTAAAAATATGAAAATTTCTATTACTTAAAGAACCTTTATAAAAATTGTTAATTTTTTCTACTTTAAGACAGGGAAAATGGCATTGATGATATTGGTTTTGGATTAAAATGATTCCCATTCTTATATCTGTGTTTGATTGGCCATAGAAGAAAAGGAACTTTCAGCCAAAGACAAAATTTGAAAAACAGGCACACTGTTTCCTAAAATTCTTAAATCTTAGATACGATTAAATATGAGAATATATAATATGTGAAAATTGTCCAAGATTCAGACAAGAAAATACTACATGTCTATAGTTTGTCCTAAGACCTATACAGAAGGAAAATACAACAGAAAATATCTAGAGTTGTATATTAATGCAATGTTATCATTCCACCACTTTAAATTATAGCATGCATTGTAATATGAATTTCATTAGCATTACTATAAAATGTTAATAAAAGTTGGAAAAACAATAGAGACATTTATTCCACAAACTAACAAACATTTACAATCCTTCAACTCTGTTTTGATTTTAACCATTGCATGTAAATTTCTTATGAAATTATAATTAAATTTTGCTTGGGATTTTTAATGTGCTTTTTATTTTACAAAAAATTTCTCTTGATTATTATTTTGCAATAATAATACCATTTTTATCCCTTCAAATTTTGTGACCTAAAAGCACTGACACATGCTTTTCTTTGTATTGATTACCTATTTTTTTGTAAATTAATAATAATTAAATTTTTTTAATTTATTTGGGATTATTATTAAGATATGTAGTCAACTTGGAAAAATAACATCAAAGGTTTCTGCCTCTCTTTAAGTATTTTCAATTACTCTTTATAATCACTATGAAGTTTTAATTCAATATACAATGTTTGAAAGTCAAATATTAGTATTTTGGAGGATAATATTTGTGAAGATTATTACTGAGAATAATTTTAAACCATCCTACTTTATTTTCAACCTTTCTTGCTTTCTTTCATTGGACATTTCTTTGTATCTTCAAGTCATATTTATGGAATGTGTCAGCTTTCAGTGCCACTTCAAACACACATTATTACCAAGACATGTCATCCATTCTTTTTTTTTTATTGTGAAAATACTGTACAGAGGGGTTACAATTACTTGGGCTAGATAATGAGTACATTTCTTATCAAGCATTGTAGCCTCCTCCTTTGTTTCCCCTTCCCATCCTCCCCAACCCAATCCTCCCCACTACTCCCACCCCCGCACCAAAGTTGTAAAGTTCATTTTTTGACATAATGACTTGTACATCTCATTGTTGCAATGAGTCCACCTGTATCCCTATTTAAATGATTTGTTTTTCCCCTTCCCCTCCACAAATTATACTGACATCAAATACAGTGAAAGCAAGGGTTATACTGTAGGGGAGGGACATACAAAGCAACAAAGAAATAATCTTATAAATGTGTTAGAAACAATCGCATGAAAAAAAAAACATTTGAATATATATCTTAGGGTTCATTTCCCTAACATCACCTTATCTGACCTTTTCTGCTTGACTCAGACATATACTAGCTATTTCAAATAAGGGAAACCATGGGACCTATGTTTCTTTGGGCCTGGCTTACTTCACTTAACATAATTTTTTCCAAGCCTTTCCATTTCCTAACAAATGAGGCAGTGTCATTCTTTCTGATAGAGGCATAGAATTCCATTGTGTATATATAGCACATTTTCTTGATCCATTCATCTACTGAGGGGTATCTGGGTTGTTTCCATATCTTAGCTATAGTAAATAGTGCTGCAATAAACATAGTTGTGCTGGTAGCTTTAGTGTGGTCTTGTTTGTAAACATTTGGGTAAATGCCCAAAAGTGGGATTGCTGGGTCATAGGGGACCTCTATGTGGAATCTTTTGAGGAACCTCCATACTGCTTTCCATAGTGGTTTAACAAGTTTACACTCCCACCAATAATGTCATCCATTCTTAATGGTTGAGTCCTTACCTTGTGCTAACTCTGGGAATCAACTGCTATGGTGGATCTTGTTTGCTAATCACCCTTTGCCTCCTCTTCTCAGTGTGACACACTTGTGATTTAGTTTAATGGATCTCTTCTCCCTTCACTCAGTTCTCTTGTGTTATGCAAAGTTAGTTTCACACTCTCTAGCTCCCAGATGAATAGACCATCCTGCAATAGGCAGACTCTTTCATCCAGGTCTAAGTGTGTTTCCCCTTCACACCTCAGTGACACATCAGAAATGGACATAATCTCCAATGGAGATTTAAGGTTGATAAAGGATTCAAGTTTCTGAGGAAACAAAGCTGCTGCTACCTCAGAGAGATTGCCCTGGATTCAACCTACAGAAAATGTACTAGTAAAGACCACACAATTTCACTTATCAAGTTGACCAGGCCAGCCAATCTGTACCTGTCCACTGAGTTGAAGTCAATGGTTTAATTTTTTAGTCACTTATAGCATAGAGTTTCAATGTATACTTTGACTGGACAGGAAACTCAAACGATGAAATTATATGGATATTATTAAATAATATCAGATATTCAAAAATCAACTAATTGTCAGAATGATCACTCTTGTTAATTGTGGTCAGTACTATAGTAAAGAATAATGCAGAGTACAGAATATGGTGAGGGAGAAATTGGAGGCTAAACAAGTTGTCACATAGAAAGCAGTTTTAGTGTTCCAGTGAACAGTCCTAGGCTAGAGAATCACCCCCAGTGTGCCATCACAGTACTGGGAGTTTGGCCAGAGAGGAAAATCCAGGTAGCTTGGTCAAGGAAACAGATTTGAACACTTGCCTGTGTCCGTGGCGGTGGTGGTGGCTATTGCCACAGCCACCATACCAACAGAGAGAGCCAAGATCGAAGCTACCAGGCATGGTGTGTGAGCCGATTCTACTCACCACCAGCAAGAATTGACAAGGAACAGAAATCTTCATTCTGCTGATTACAGAACAGGGACAGCTCAGAGATCAGGAGATGAGCATAAGTACACCCAAAACATCCTCCCTCTCACAGAGCAGCTGTGAGAAGGTAGCTCCTCCCCCACTGCTGAAGAAGAACTCCATCTTTGATACTGACAAAGGCCTGTTTGAACAGCTAGCTCCAACTCAGGCCTTGGAAGAAAACAATAGGAGTCACTCACCAGGTTACAGGAACCTGACCTGATTTGCCAGGCTAAGCTCCACCCAGGAGAAAGTCATCCTTCCCAGGCAGAGGGAGCTCCACCACGGAGGAGTGACTTTCTTCACTGGGTAAACAGAGCCAGAGACTGCTCCTCCCCACTGCAGCCTAGGCAGCCTGCCCAGCAGCACAAGGGGTAAAAGACAAAAAATTGAAAATCAGTAAACATAAATCCCGAGAATAGCTCCAGACTGGGCTCTGTGAGTGCCTCAGGAGCTAGTCCCTCAGGGAAAAGCTACTGATTGTTGATAGGCCTCAACCCTACCCAGAACCTTGCCTCAAGACAGCAGCTCCAAGCTACAGAAAACAGCCATCTCCCTCTTTTGCGGTACTCTAAGCAGATCTCCCTCCCACTAGCCTGAAAGGAGGATCACAAAGTCCGGGGTAAGGCAGAGCATTTTTCTTCCTGCTCAATCAAAGTGACTTAAGAAACCAATCAAACCACAGGAAAACCAAACACCACAAGCAAATCAGAGACTCCACCAAGAGACTGGTTACAGACATAGGGGAGATACAAGATTCCCCCCACCAAAAAAAAAATCAAATAACTCATTTTTCTATTTTTAAATTTTTTTTTAAAAAATGTCTTCTATTTTTTCTTTCATGATTTTTATTTTAGGTGTGTGTGTGTGTGTGTGTGTGTGTGATTTCTTTTATCTCCTTTAACCTTTAGTTGTTGTTGTTGTTGCATGATTTAATTGCTATTCTGCTCATCCCCAGAGATACACCCATTGTCGATTATTAGACCTTATCCTTCATTGTGCACATACTTAATTCAGAAATTGATTACTAAATTCACAACCTCTTAGGCTTAACTTCTTTAATAGTATGATTTCTTTTTACCTACATAATCTTTAAGTATTCCATTTTTAAATTTTTTATTTTTAATTTTTCATTTTTCCTTTTTATCTCTCAACTCACATCCTATCCTTTTCTTCTATCAGTATTGTTTCTTTATACTTGCATAATTTTTAAGTGTTTCATTTTTTATTTTTATTTTTTTTTTATTTTTCTTGTTTCTTTATCTCTCTCCTTTCATTCTGTCTTATCCATATCCTCTCTGAGATTAGGGTTTGGTTAAATTCACTCTTTCCTTTTACCTCTCCACATCCCTCTAATCTTATTTTTCCCCACAATTCTCCCTAATCCTATTAATTTCTGGTCTTCTGAATACCTTTTTGATGTTCTTAGCCCATTGTTTGGTGTTGAATAGATTGTATCTGTTGAACTAAATTGTATCTATAGCCATTTGACTGTGCAAGTAGAGGACTCTGGTTGATGCTTTCCTTAAAATAGTGTTCTAGCACGAAATTGGTGTTGCTTTCACACCAAATGGGCAAAACAAGCCAGAAAAACACAAGAAAAATGGCAAGTCCAGGTATCTCGACTCCCACTGATGATAATCATGTGACAGAACAGTTCATGAATAATCCAGAGGAGAGATCCCAAAAACCTCTACAAAAACTACTGGTAAACATGGTGAATGAAAAGTTTGAAAGCCTGCAAAAGAATCAGTGTGAGTGTGATAGGGAGTGAGACCAGGCTAACCAAAGATTAATACAGGAATCTTGTGAATGTGAGGAACCTAATTAAAGATTAATACAGGAATTGCATGAGAAGGCTGAGAACAGTCAAAGAGTAATACAGGAATTGCATGAGCATGAGAAAGCTACCCAAAGAGTAATAAAGGAATTGAGTGAGCAGGATGAGAATAGACAAATATCAATATAGGTATTCATGGAATCCATAAACAGACAGCTGAAAGAATCTAGGGAGACCACAAAGGGAATACTGAATGGAGCCCATCAGAAGGAAAGAGAGCCTAATGAAACCATAAGCAATCAACTAAGGGATTTGAAAATAAACACTAAAAACAAATTTAAGGAAGTAGAGAAGACCATACAAGACCTGAAGCAAAGCTTCAGGAAATAAAAACAAAGTAGAAAGTCTTGACAGTAGGTTAGACTATGCAGACAGTCGAATCTCTGGGATTGCAGATGGCCAAGATATTACAGAGAAAGAACATACAACTATCCAAGACAAATCCACGAAACATCAAAGCTCTATTCAACATTTGAAAGACACAATCAGAAGGCCTAATCTGAGGATAATGGTGGTAAAGGAGCAACTAGAGACAGAATTTAATGGTCTAGAAAATTCATTTAACAGGATCCTAGAAGAGAAATTCCCAAACATGGAAAAAGATAAGCATATTCAGATACAAGAAACTTTTAAAACCCCAAATAGACCAGTCCAGAACAGCACACCCCACCATCACATTATATTCCACACAGGATCAATTCAGACCAAGGAATGGATCCTTAAAGCTCTCAAGGAGAAAAAAAATCAATCCCCTATAAAGGAAAACCAATTAGAATAACCTCAGATTTCTCAACACAGACAATTAAAATTAAAAGCAAGAAGAGCCTGGAATGATGTATGCCATGCCCTAAAGACAAACAACTATCAACCAAGATTACTGTACCCAACTAAACACTCCTTCATAATGGAAGGCCTAATAAAACTTTCCATAGCAAAGAAAAACTCAAAGAAAAAACTCCACCAAACCACCCCTCCAAAAGGTACTTAAAGATGTCTTACACATAGAAAACCAACAAGACCACAATAAAGGCCAAGAAACCCCACCCAAACTGAGAATCCAAGAAAAAATAGGTATAACCCAGTTGTCACAGCCCACAAGAAGGTGGATAACATGTCAGGAACTACCAAACACTATTCAGTCCTAACTCTCACTATTAATGGACTTAACTCTCCAATTATGTGACATAGACTGTCTCTAGTTGGATTAAAAAGCAAGATCCTTCTATCTGCTGGCTTCATGAGTCACACATTACCCATAAAACTAAAATATTCTGAAAGTGAAAGGCTGGAATAAAATCTATCAAGCAAACAGCCCCCAAAACAGGTGGGAGTTGCAATCCTAATATCAGATAAAATAGACTTCAAATTAAAATGAGTGAAAAGAGACAAAGAAAGATACTACATTCTAATTAAGGGATCTGTCCTTCAGGAAGATATTACAATTCTAAATATCTATTCACCAAAAAATGGAGCACCCAAATTTATTCAAGAATCATTACTTTCCCTCAAATCTCACATAGATGTAAAGACATTCATTGTTGGGGACTTTAACACACCACTATCCCCTCTAGTTAGATCAACCCATCAAAAACTCAACACAGATACCGCAGAACTAAACAACTGCATAGATCAACTAGATTTAAAAGATATCTACCGAACATTTCACCCAGCAGCATCAGAATACCCGTTTTTCTCAGCAGCACATGCAACATTTTCCAAAATAGAACACATTTTAGGTCACAAAGCAAACTTGTCCAAATTCAGAAACATTGAATTTATGCCCTGCATTCTCTCAGAGCACAAGTGAATAAAATTAAAACTCACAACCAAAAGCTAAAGAAAGTTCTGTAGCACAAGGAGGCTGACCAACACATTGTTGAATCACCAGTGGGTCATGGAAGAGATTGGAAAGGAAATTCAAATGTTCATGATATTCAACAAAAATGAACACACAAATTACCAGCTCCTCAGGGACACAGCACAGGCAGTACAATGAGGCAAGTCTATAGCTCTGTGTTCCTACATAAACAAATTGGAGAGATCTGAAAGCAACAATTTAATGAGACATCTGAATCTCCTAGAAAAAGAGCAGCAAGCTAAACCCCTATCCCGTAGATGGAAAGAAATCATTAAAATTAAATGAATGAGAATCCAAAGAAACCATAGAAAGAGCCAACAAAATAAAGAGTTGGTTCTTAGAAAAATTAACAAAATTGACAGACCCTTAGAATATCTTATTAGAAAAAGAAGAGAACATACCCAAATAAACAAACTCAGAGATGAGAATGGAAACATCCCCACAGAAACAGCCAAGATTCAGAACATTATAAGGGAATACTTCTCAAACCTTTTGGCTAATAAGTTTGAAAATCTAGAAGAAATGGATGACTTCCTAGCAAATATCAACATGCCAATACAAACCAAGATGAATTAAACCAACTTAACAGACCCATATCAAGCATCGAAATAGAAACCACAATAAGAGACCTCCCATCTAAGAAAAGCCCAGGACCAGATGGATTTACAGCGGAATTCTACAGGGGCTTCAAAGCAGAACTCAGATCAATACTCTTCCAACTCTTCAATGAAATTGAAAGAGAAAGTTCACCTCCAAACTATTTCTATGAAGCCATCATAACCCTCATCCCAAAACCAGGCAGGGACCTATCAAGGAAAGAGAACTATAGACCCATTTCTTTGATGAACATCGATGTAAAATTTCTCAACAAAATTTTGGCCAATTGACTTCAAGAATTCTTCCAAAAAATCTTACACCACAATAACACAGGATTCATTTCAGGGATGCAAAGCTGGTTCAATATATGCAAATCAATTAATATAATTCATCACAAGTGCAAGGATAAGAACCACATGGTTATCTCAACAGATACAGAAAAAGTATTTGACAAGATCCAACACCCCTTTTTGATGAAGACTGGAAAAACTAAGAATCTATGAAACATTGCTCAATACAATAAAGGGTATATATGACAAACCTACAGCCAGCATTATACTTAATGGTGAAAATCTAAAGCCATTTCCTCTAAACTCAGGAATGAGACAAGGATGTCCACTCTCTCCAATTCTCCTCAATTTAGTATTAGAATGCCTAGCAAGAGCAATAAGACATGATGCAAACATAGAAGGGATCCAAATAAGGAACGATGAAGTAAAACTCTCCCTTTTTGCAGATGACATGACTTGTATTTATAGAATCCCACTCCTAAAGTACTTGAACTCAATAAAAACTTTGGCAAAATAGCAGGGTTTAAAATTAACCCTCAAAAATCAGTGGCTTTTCTGTATGCCAACAATGAGAGGAGCACAGATGAAATCAGGAAAGCACTCTCTCCACTTCTCTTCAATTTACTATTAGAATGCCTAGCAAGAGCAGTAAGACATGATGCAAACATAGAGGGGATTCAAATAGGGAAAGATGAAGTAAAACTCCCTCTTTGCAGATAACATGATCTTGTATTTAAAGAATCCCATGGAGGGCTGGGAAGGTGGCTCAGTGGTAGAGCGCTTGCCTTGCATGCTCAAGGCCCTGGGTTCGATTCCTCAGCACCACATAAGAAAAAAGCCAGAAGTGGTGCTGTGGCTCAAGTGGTAGAACGCTAGCCTTGAGCTGAAGAGCTGAGGGACAGCGCCCAGGCCCAGAGTTCAGGCCCCACAACCGGACCCCCCCCCAAAAAAAACAAAACAAGAAAGAATCCCATGGACTCCACTCCCAAATTACTTGAGCTCATTCAAAACTTTGGCAAAGTAGCAGGTTTTAAAATTAACCTCAAAAAATCAATGGCTTTTCTGTATGCCAACAATGAGAAAAGCATGGCTGAAATCAGGAAAGCAACTCCTTTTGTAATAGCCCCACAAAAAATAAAATACCTAGGAATTAACTAAACAAACGAAGGTCCTCTACAATGAAAACTTTAAAAATCTAAAAAAAGAAATCAAAGCAGAACTTAGGATGTATTAAAACCTCCCATGCTCCTGGATTGGAATATCAACATCGTGAAAATGCCAGTACTACCCAAGCCTATCTACAAATTCAATGTGATACCTATCACTATTCTAACCCCATTCTTCAAGGAAATAGAAGAAGCAATACAAAAATTCATATGGAACTATAAAAGACCCTGAATGGTAAAAATGATCCTTAACAGAAAGAATAGTGCTGGAAGAATATCAATACCAAATTTCAAACTCTACTACAAAGCCATAGTAATCAAAAGAGCTTGATAACTGACACAAGAGTAGACCTGAAGACCAATGGAATAGAATTGAAAACACAGATATGAACCCACAGACATATAGCCACCTAATCTTCAATAAGGGAGCTAAAAAAAAGTAGAATGGAAGAAAGACGGCCTCTTCAGTAAATGGTAATGGCAAAATTGGTTAATGAGTTGTAGAAAACTAAAGCTAGATCCTTATCTATCACCCTGCACCAGAATCAACTCCAAATGGATCAAAGACCTTAAAGTCAAAGCAGACACCCTGAAGACATTACAGGAAGGAATAGGAGAATCTCTAGTTCTCCTTGGCCCAGGCCTAAATTTTCTTAATAAAGAACCAGAAACACAACAAAACAAAGAAAGTTTGGACAAATCGGATTGCATGAAATTGCAGAGCTTGTGCATGGCAAAGGACATAGCTAGCAAGATCAATAGAAAGCCCAAAGGAGAAGATCTTCACTAGCCATACAACAGGTAAGGGTATCATATCTAAAATATACTTAGAACTCAAAAAATTAAATCCCTCAATGACAAATCCTCAAAGAAACAACTGCTCGATAAATAAGTGAGCAAAAGCTTAAAGAGAAAATTTTCTGAAAAGGAAATAAGAATGGCCAATAGACACATTTCTAGCCATAAAATAAATGCAAATCAAAACACAGTATAACCCAGTTTTCACTGTATTTGATGTCGGTCTAATTTAGGGAGGGGAAGGGAAAACACAAAATGTTTAAATAGGGGTATAGGTTGACCCATTGTAACAATGAGATGTAGAAGACACTATGTTGAAAAACAAACTTTACAATTTAGGTGTGGGGGGCCAGTGGAAGTGTAGTTGTGGAGGTGGGAGGGAAGGGACGGTAGGGGAAAAACAAAGGAGGTGGCCACAATGCTTGGTAGGAACTGTACTCATTACTTGCTCATGTAACTGTAACCCCTCTGTACAGTATTTTTACAATAAAAAACTTATTAAATAAAAATAAAATAAATAAAAATTAAAAATCTGAGATTCCACCTCACCCCAGTTAGAATGACTACAATCAAGAACTCAAATAACAACAGATACTGGAGGGGATGTGGCTAGAAGGGAACCCTACTGCATTGCTGGTGGGAGTATAAACTTGTTCAACCACTTTAGAAAGTAGTATGGAGGCTCCTCAAAAGACTCCACATAGAGCTCCCCTATGACCCAGCAATCCCACTTTTGGGCATTTACCCAAATGATCACAAACAAACCCATACTAATGCTACCAGCACAACTATGTTATTGCAGCATTATTTACCATAGCTAAGGTATGGAACCAACCCAGATGCCCCTCAGTAGTTGAATGGATCAAGAAAATGTGACACACACACACACACACACACACACACACACACACACACACACACACACACACACACACACACACACACAGACTGGAATTGTATGCTTCCATCAGAAAGAATGACATTACCCCATTTGTTAGGAAATGGAAAGAGTTTGAAAAAATTATATTAAGTGAAGTAAGCCAGGCCCAAAGAAACATAGGTCTCATGGTTTCACTTATTTGTAATAACTAGTATATGTCTGGGACAAGCAGAAAAAGTCAAAAGCTATGTACATATGACCATATAAGATGATGTTAAGCAAAATGAACCCCGAGATAGGGATGCAAGTGGTTTTTTCTTTCTTGCTATTGTTTCTAATGTATTTATAATGTACCATGTGATTTTTTGTTTCTTTTTATAACCCCTGTTTTCATTGTATTTGATGTCAGTGCCCTGCATCTTGTATATACACTTCTCTAATTTGGGGAGGGGAAGAGACAAAACAAAATGCTTAAATAGGGATATAGGTTGACTGATTGTCACAATGAGATGTACAAGACACTATGTAGAAAATGAACTTTACAATTTAGGCAGGGGAGGGGGGAGGATGTAGTGTAATTGTGGAGTTGGGAGGAAAGGGATGGTAGGGGAAAAAAAGAGGAAATAACAATGCTTGATTGGAAATGTATTCATTACTTTGCTCAACTGTAACTCCTCTGTCTAGCATTTTTACTATAAAAACATATTAAAATAATGCAAATATTTCTAATTTGAATTTTCCACATAAGCCAGACTTGGGAACATCATTTCATATATATATATATATATATATATATATATATATATATATATACATACACATATGTATATATATATATATGTATACATACATATATATTCTTATGGGAAAGAGAAACAATGCTTGTGTTTCTGGTATGTATCTCACAATGATGGCATGCACAAGAGTAAATGGAAAAGGCCCTGTCTTTGCAAATACAGAAGAATTGTGTTACATTTTACATAGGGAGAACAAGAAGCAATGCCATGAATGGAGTCAGGACATACACACAAGGGTGTGAAAGCAGTTTGTGAGAAGGTAACACCTGAAATTAGAGTAGACTAAGATTCAACCTTTGAAAACTGTATTGGAAACTTCATTAGTTATCATGCAAACACTGCTAGAATGATGCAGTCTTTTAGAAAAGCATGCATGCCGAGTTTGCCTTTTACAAACACAGTTTTTCCTGTAATGTGTAGAATAGAATGATGGAAAGGGTTCAGTGAAATCAAAGTAGTGCTAGACTAGATATGGTAAATTAGGACACTTAGGACAATATTAAACAAGATATGCACAAATGTATGTGAGTATTATTTTAATTCATGTAACAGATGAAAAGTTATTTGGACATTTTGTCAAAAGGTAAACTGTCTTAAAACATTTCCTGACTTTCTTTTCTTTTCTTTCTTTTTTTTTTTTTTTTTGGTCCAGTTGTGGGCCTGAACTCTGGGCCAGGGCGCTGTCCCTCAGCAATTCAGCTCAAGGCTAGCACTCTACCACTTGAGCCACAGCGTCACTTCCGGCTTTTTTTTCTTTTTTCTTATGTGGTGCTGAGGAATCGAACCCAGGGCCTCATGCATGCAAGGCAAGCACTCTACCACGAAGCCACCTTCCCAGCCCCTTGACTTTCTTTCCTTTACAAGTTGTTTTTTTCTGTGCAGAAAGAAAAAGTGAAGAACCTTAAAAAACTGTATAATACCAGTGTTTTGCTTATTTTGGAGTATTGATGATTGAACTCAGACCTCATCCATGCTAGACATAAATTTTTATTTTTTATTGGTATTTTTTAAATTTTCTTTTCTAGGAGAAGTTTATTTATTTTTTTGTTTCCATGGAACTTTTATTTATTTTTTATTTTACAATTACATAGGCAAGGTAATGAGTATATTTCTTATCAAGCATTGTTGCCTCCGCCTTTGTTTCCCCTTCCTATCCCTTCCCATCTTCCCCTTCTCCCCCCATTCCCCCACTGCCACCAAAGTTGTAAAGTTCATTTCTCGACCTAACGACTTGTACATTTCATTGTTGCAATGGGTCCACCTGTATCCCTATTTAAATGATTTGTTTTTTTTCCTTCCTCTCCACAAATTATACCAACATCAAATACAGTGAAAGCAGGGGTTATACCCTGGGGGAGGGACATACAAAGCAACAAAGAAATCATCTTATGAATATGTTAGAAACAATTGCATGAAAGAAAAAATACATTTGAATCCTTATCTTGGGGTTCATTTCACCTAACATCACCTTATCTGTCCTTTTCTGCTTGTCTCAGACATATAATGGTTATTATAAATAAGGAAAACCATGGGACTTATGTTTCTTTGGCCTGGCTTACTTCACTTAATATAATTTTTTCCAAGTCTTTCCATTTCCTAACAAATGGGGCAATGTCATTTTTTCTGATGGTGGCATAGAATTCCAGTGTATGTGTGTGTGTGTGTGTGAATCACATTTTCTTGATCCATTCATCTACTGAGGGACATCTGGGTTGGTTCCATATCTTATCTATGGTAAATAATGCTGTGATAAGCATAGTTGTGCGGCCTTGTCTGTGATCATTTGGGCAAATGCCCAAAAGTGGGATTGCTGGGTCATAGAGGAGCTCTATGTGGAGTCTTTTAGGGAATCTCCATACTGCTTTCCAAAGTGGTTGAACAAGTTTACACTCCCACCAACAATGCAGTAAGGTTCCCTTCTGTCCACATCCCCTCCAGCATCTGTTGTTAGTACATGTGTAGGAAAAGCAGAAAAGGCTAAAAGCTATGTACATATGACCATATAAGGTGATGTTAAGCAAAATGAACCCTAAGATAAAGACACAAATACCGTTTTTCTTTCTTGCTATTGTTTCTAACGTATTTATAATGTGCCATGTGATTTTTTTGTTGTTGTTGCTTTGTAAGTTCCTCCCACAAGGTATAACCCCTATTTTCACTGTATTTGATGTCTGGGCCCTGCCCAGACATTTCTGTAATTCAAGGAGGGGAAGGGAAAAAAAATAAAACGCTTAAATAAGGTTGACCCATTGTAACAATGAGATGTACAAAACACTATGTTGAAAACAAACTTTACATTTTTGGCAGGGGTTGTTGTGGAGGTGGGAGGGGAGGGATGGTAGGGGGAAAACAAACGAGGAGGCAAAATGCTCAATAGGTAATTTACTCATTACCTTGCTCATTTAACTGCAACCCCTCTGTACAACATTTTTACAATAAAAAAGTACAAAAAAGGACAGAATATGTAACTTGTTTTTTTATCTCACTTGATATGAATCCCATTTTTCCACATTTGTCATATCTGTGAATTTATAACAACTTTATGAGCTGTTTGACCTAATAAAAATACATATATAACTTCTGTTAGACAGTCTTGTTACAAATTGAGTGTATATTTTTTGTCTTTGAATATTTTATTTTGCTAACCCACTGCCATATTTTTATTTACAAAATGATAAACTTATATACAAATTTATTATAGTTCCTCTCAGAGGTTAAACTTGTTATTTAAAATGTGAGAAAAATGAATATTAGAAGCTCTAGATGAAGGAAATAAGTAAGTCATACTGACTAAAGAAACACTGTACTTTCCAGTAAGCCGTGTAACCAAGTCCCTAAGACCTTGACCAAAGTAGTCCATTAAAAAAGCCATTCCATATACAATTGATTATCTCCAAACCACTGCTACCTCAGAAAAATGACAATAGAAAATTTGCAGAGATACAAAAAAGGAAATAATATAAGTAGAAAATAATCTTCTTTCTTTTACCTTCTATATCCATTCCACACTGACATATTTGGATTATATACACAACCATACCAGAGCCTATGCCCTGGTATTCTAGGAGTAGCAATTGCTTAGGAATACAATCGTCTATATTTTAGAGGGAAAAACATTCTTGATTTTCTTATTTAAAAACTTGTATAGAATACAATTTACAGTTAGCTGAGAAAGGTAATGAGGGATTACAATTAACTGAGCAAGGGAGTCCATTTCTTATCCAGCATTGTTACACCCTCCTTTGTTTTTCCCCTACCATCCCTTTCCTCACCACCTCCTCAACTCCTGCCTCCTAACTGCCCCTACAAAGTTGTAAAGTTTGTTTTCTTTTTTTGACAAAATTTATTTATTTTTATTTGTTTTTTATTGTAGAAATACTGTACAGAGCGGTTACAGTTACATGAGTAAGGTAATGAGTACATTTCCTATTCAGCATTGTTACCTCCTTCTTTGTTTTCCTCCTACTATCCCTTCCCTCTTTACCTCCCATACTCCTCCCTCTCCACCCCCCACTTGTTAAGTTTGCTTTCAACATAGTGTCTTGTACATCTCATTGTTACAATGGGTTACCTGTATATTTCAGCATTTTGTTATTTCCCTTCCCCTCCCCAAATTAGAAAAATTTATATACAAGATGCAGGGCACCGGAATCAAGTACAGCGAGAACAGGGGTTATATTGTGGGGGAAGAACATACAAAAGAAATAAAAACTTCATATAGTACATTTTAAATATGTTATAAACAATCACAAGAAAGAAAAAAAACCAGTTGTGTCCCTATCTTGGGGTTCACTTCATTTAACATCATCTTATATGTCCATACACACACAGCTTTTGACCTTTTCTGCTTGTCCTAGTCTTATACTCGTTATTGCAAATAAGGGAAACCATGGGACCTTTATTTCTTTTGGCCTGGATCACTTTAATTAAATAAGTGGGCTAAAGACTTAAGGAAAAAATTCTCTGAAGAGGAAATAATAATGACCAATAGACACATGAAGAAATGCTCAAGTTCTCTAGCACAAAAATAATGCAAATCAAAGCAACATTAAGATTCTACCTCACCTCAGTTAGAATGGCTATAATCAACAACTCTAATAACAACAGATGCTGGAGGGAATGTGGCCAAAAGGGAACCTTACTGCATTGCTGGTGGGAATGTAAACTTGTTCAACCACTTTAGAAAGCAGTATGGAGGTTCCTCGAAAGACTCTACATAGAGCTCCCCTATGATCCAGCAATCCCACTTTTGGACATTTACCCAAATGATCACAAACAAGGCTATACTAATGCTACCCGCATAACTATGTTTATCACAGCATTATTTTCCATAACCAAGATTTGGAACCAACCCAGATGCCCCACAGTAAATGAATCGATCAAGAAAATATGGTATAAATATAGAATGGAATTCTTTGCCTCCATCAGAAAGAATGACATTGCCCCATTTGTTAAGAAATGGAAAGACTTGGAAAAAACATTCTTATCAAAGAGACTTGGCACACACTTCCTTCCTAATTTTACTAGGAATCAAAGGAACAGGAAGTTTTACCACAATGATTTGTCAGTAAATTATAGCTGTCAATCACTAGATCCATCCTCTCGTTAGAAATGCCTATCAATCTGACTTTTTAAAAAGCTGCAAAAATCCAACAAGCTACAGTTTAGGTGAAAAATTTTTTTTTTTCAGCTCAGTGGGTTTAAGAGGCTGGTACTCATTGCTTTGCCTCTAAGCAATGTGAGATTGTAGAATAAACCTGAATAGCTGTGCATTTTTAGAAATATTTCTGTGATACTTACCACATTTGTTTCAATTAAAAGTTTAATAGTGGAGCCACTAACAGAGTTAGAGCTGTAACAATATAAATGACAGAAGACATTTTTCAGTTGACAGCGAGGTTTCTATAGGAAGAGTAGAATCAAATAAAGACAGTATAAGCTTCACAAAATAGCTGGAGAAAAAAAAATCCTAGCCAGAAGTCAGGGAATGACTTTATACAAAATGAGGATTCAGGAAGAATTGCTAGCCTAGGAGATATCTTCCTAGTTTCAGAGAGGGCATTCAAAATCACAAAAGTCAAGATCTCTCCCTGCCAGGCTTCAAGAGCTGTCATTGGTAGCACAGGCTAAGGAGTTAGCCTGTCATTTAGGAGTGAAGACAACCTTGCAGGTGCACTCTCCATATCGAAAGTGACAAAGATGGATGGGATGATGATGAGTCTGATCCTTTAGGAGAGATGGATACTATAACTATGAAACATGTTTTTATGCTGTCTGCTGAAGAAGTTAAGACCATTTAAGAGAAATGGCTGAAGTAGATTTTTGCAGTAAGGTTAACTCAAGCCCAACTCCAAATACAACAAGAATGAGTAGAGATTTTTAGTCAAGAAGTAGAGAAATCATTCATGACAAACATCAGTGCTCAACAAGAGTGTTGTTTTGGGCAATCAAGAATGGTGAACTACCAAGGGTGAAGAATGAGGAATTAGATCAGAAATGGAGGGTGACTGGATGAAGGACACATTCCATCGTCTGTTTCTCTTCCAAAACAAAGTTGGTATAAAGAAAGTCTTATATCCAAAGTAGAAACTGCTTTTCACATAGAGAAAGTTTAAAGGATACTATTCTATTGATGGTCCTACAGAATTCTCATACATGTTAAAAACCATTCGAGTGGTAAGTGACAAGCTAGGTGAGAAAGTAAAATCTACATGCATAGATCTTTTGTTCTGTAGGTTTTTTCACCATCAAATCACACAACACTTCTATACCTTATTCATGTAGTAAACATTTTTTGGCTAGAATTAATGGGAGGCTAGGAGAATACCATATCACAGGTACATTACCATGCTTCATAGTCCTATGACAATGAAATAATAGCACCTATGTCATAGGTGAACATTTTGAAGATCATCTGAAAAGAGAAGAAACTCTAAACTTTCAAATGTTAGGTTCAAAAGAGAAAGAAAGCAAAGCCTTATTGTTCCATCTAAACCAAAAATAAGACTCTCATCTCTCAAAGTGTGACAAGTTTGAAGGCTATTGTCAGTTATTATTTAGTTCTTTGAATTAATGTGTTCAAAATCTTACAAAGGCCCTAATAGGACCAAGGGATGTTTATACAGCATCCATTGTGTAAAAAATTACAGTACTGAGCAAAATGGATAATGAAATTCTACTCTCAGTGAGCTAAGCAGCATCAGAATTGAGCAGGGTAGGCGATGACACATATACACACAATTATAAAACATAAGAAAATGCACAGCGTATAAAGCTAAACATAACAAGTTGTACCCATTCCATTTTTATGAAAAAAAATCTGATTTGAATTAAAACAATCTCTAGAGGTAGACTAATGTATATTATAAAAAATGAGTAAATGTAAGGCGTGGGAAAAGTTCAGACATTCCTTCCGCATATTGAATCAATTAATAGCATGTACAAGGAAACCCTGATTATTTGAAGGAGTAGAGAAAAATGACTTGATTCTTTACAAGTAGTACAGACTATTATTAGTATTCCAGATAGACTGTGTTGTAGAGAGTCCATCATTTGCTTTGATCTGTCTGCATCCACAGCTGGAAACCTTGCACCAGGCTCTGGAAGCCTCACGACCTGACAGTCGCCTCCATCAGGAAAGTGAGTTAGTGGTTACAAATGTTAATCAGTGGATCAAAGCTCAAAGCAAAACAGAATTGGGTACTTTTAAAAACTTGATTTCATTTCCTGTGGACTTAAATAATTAAAACATTCATAATTTACTTCTCAACTTACCCCACACTTCTTATTCTTATCCTTAACTTTTAGCCTGCTTTTCTTTTGTTCTTTGTCTCCTTTCTTTTCTTTTTCATTTCTGTTTACTTCATCTGAAAGTTGTGGGCTTAACTGAAAATATAACCACAGTTTTCTTTCATTGAAAAGATAGAAAAGTTGTTTTAAATATCTGAATATCCTGCTTTGTGCATAAACATTTATATACACATATAAGTCCAAGCACCAAAGTTCCAGTTACAAACATGGTTAAAATTATGTTTACATAGTGGAAACATCAGGTATACAATCAAATGCTAGTTATTATACTGCTTGGGGTTATTGATTATCTTACAATGATATCTAGGCGAATAAGTCAAAATAAGGAAGGGTACTAATCGTGTACAGGAATCTCACATTTTCAGAACCAATGGCTTTTCTGATTCCAGTTTCCCCAAACATACCTTCTTACATGACAAAAGCAAGGTTATGGATCAATTGTAAAAACTAAGAGATTTTTTATTTTGTTATTCCCTTTTCCTTTCCCCGAATAAGATAAAGGGTACCAGAATTAAAAATGGTGACAACAGGTGATAAAACAAAGGGGAGTGGGGAACAAAAGAAAGAAGAAATGACTTCACAACAACAACAGCAACAAAAACATCTAATGTTTTCCTATCTTGGAGTTCATCTTGATTAGCATCATTTTACATGGTCATATGTACATAGACCTTGAGCTATTGTGATCCTCTGCTTGGACTCTCCTAGACATATACTAATTATTACAAATGAGGGAGATCATGGTTCCTATGTTTCTTTGGGTCTGGTGACAAAATGGCAAAACAAAGGACAAATGGTGAACTACCTCAACAGCGCTGTTCACAAGTGACTATGTTAGAAAGGAACTTTACAACTTTTTTTTGGAGGGGAAGGATTGGGAGTAGGGAAAGTGGGAGAAAAATGAGGGAGGGGGTAACAATGTTCGATAATAAATGTACTCATTACCTTACTTATGTAACTGTAACCCCTGTACATCATTTTTACAACAAAATTAAATTAAAAATTAGTTGCATGTTTTAGCACCAAAACTGTTCATAATTTCAAACTTGCAATCTATATTATGACTTTGTGTGCTATTGTATATGTATATAATGATAATTATTTTTTATATTTGGTAAATAAAATTAACAATGAAAAAACTAAGAGCTTTTCTAAAGTGTAATTTGATTTTAGGATTTTCCAAATGGAG
Organism: Dipodomys ordii; assembly: GCF_000151885.1. Classification (NCBI taxonomy): domain Eukaryota; kingdom Metazoa; phylum Chordata; class Mammalia; order Rodentia; family Heteromyidae; genus Dipodomys; species Dipodomys ordii. The sequence goes on from NW_012267325.1 coordinate 6,690,463, forward strand.
CTCATTATGGTTCAGAGATGTACCTTTCTCTGTGTTTTATTAGTTAAAATGCTGGTTTTAATGAGAAAAACATACATATCAATAAATACTCTAACAAAACTGAAGAGAACTGACTGTCAAATGATCAGTTAAGGAATGACATGAACAGTTAAAAAATGACAAGAACACTTCTCTAAAGTACTTTGTGAATAAGAAAACTTCATGGTTTGTATTTGGAATCTTACTGAAAAACCCACAATATTAGGAACATTAATATGAACACTTTCAAGCTCAATAGGTTTAAATGAGTTCTCAAAAATTGTTCCATGAACATGATAAAGCAAAGAATGTTTGGAAAAATGGGATTGCATGAAACTGCAGAGATTCTGCATGGCAAAGGACATAGCTAGCAAGATCAATAGAAAGGCCATGGGTTGGGAGAAGATATTCACTAGCCATACAATGGACAAGAGTCTCATATCTAAATTATAATTAGAACACAAAAAAATTAAATCCTCCAACAACAAATCTTCAAAAAAACAACTGCTTGATAAATAAGTGGGCTAAAGACTTAAAGAGAAACTTCTCTGAAGAAGAAATAAGAATGGCCAATAGACACATGAAGAAATGCTCAACCTCTCTAGCCATAAAAGAAATGCAAATCAAAACAACATTATTCTACTTCACCCCAGTTAGAATGGCTATAATCAAGAAATCTAATAACAACAGATGCTAGAGGGGATGTGGCCAAAAGGGAACCTTCTGCATTGTTGGTGGGAGTGTAACATTGTTCAACCGCTTTGGACAGTATGGAGTTTTTTCAAAAGACTCCACGTATAGAGTTTCCCTATGACCCAGCAATCCCACTTTGGTCATTTACCCAAACGATCACAAACAAGGCTATACTAAAGCTACCAGCACAACTATGTTTATTGCAGCATTATTTACCATAGCTAAGATATATAACCAACCCAGATGTCCCCTCAGTAGATGAATGGATCAAGAAAAGAGTGCTATCTATCCATCTATCTATCTATCTATCTATCTATCTATCTATCTATCTATCTATCTATCTATCTATCTATCTATCGATTTAAAATAGAATCCTATGCTTCCATCAGAAAGAATAACATTGCCACATTTATTAGGAAATGAAAAGAATTGGGAAAAATTATATCAAGTGAAGTAAGCCAGGCCCAAAGAAACATAGGTCCCATGGTTTCCCTTAGTTTCAATAACTATTATATGTCTAGGACAAGGAGAAAAGTTGAAAAGCTATGTACATATGACCGTATAAGATGATGTTAAGAAAAATGAACCCCAAGATAGGGGCACAGTGGTGTTTTCTTTCCTGTTATTGTTTTTAACATATTTATAATGTACTATGTGATATTTTGTTTCTTTGGTATGCTTTCCCCCCACAGTATAACCCCAGTTTTCACTGTATTTGATTCTGGTGCCCTGCATCTTGTATATACATTTTTCTAATTGGGGGAGGGGAAGGGAAATAACAAAATGCTGAAATAAGGTTTCAGTTTGACCCATTGTAACAATGAACTGTGGCCCTATGTTGAAAACAAACTTAACAACTGGGGGTGGGGTGGGGAGGGAGGAGTTAGGGTGGTAGGGGGGTAAGGGATGGTAGGGGGGAAAGGAGGATGTAACAATGCTGGATAGGAAATGTACTCATCTATCCCTCTGTACATAATTTTTACAGTAAAAATCATAAAAAAATTTTCACGAACAATAAAAAGGGAACATTAACTTACATGCTCAAATTAACAGAGGATGTTTTAGAAATCATCCAAACAAACATTGCTGCTTTCTTCCTTCAACACCCATAGGAACACTATTTTCCAAACCCTCATCATTACATTCCTTCAAATACCTGGAGATATACTTCATTTCAGGGAGCATCAGCATTGACATGCTTGAAGCATTTTTATCCTTTCACCTGAAGCATTTGATTATAGGTATCTCTATATATGTATATATACACACACATATATACACACATAAAATCTATACCTATATAATATAGATAATCCATATAGATTATGTATAGTGAAATATAGATGTAGATATTTCTGATATCTATCTATCTGTCTGTCTGTCTGTCTGTCTACCTATCTATCTATCTACCTATCTATCTATCTAGAATTGACTATTAAAATGTAACTCTTGGAGGGTAGAGGTCAAAAGGTAGAATGCCAGTGAAGCCAGTGTAAGGTCCCTAGTTGAAATCCCAGGGCTGCCACCAATTTATTCTAATTTGCTGGAAATCACTATGATTCTTCAGATTTTGATTATTATTTATTGCCAGTGGTGAAATTTATTTGTATAATTGTTTTTCTTTTCTCTTACATTGTATTTATAGTCCAGAATCTGATTTCTTGGTTACTTTTCTTATCTTGGGCTTTTATTTTTATATTTCTATACCATAATCATATTTGATAGAGGAAAATCTTTCATAAATAAAAAGAATGGAAAATGAGAATCAAACTCTTAATATTAGTTGCAGCTGCTCTCTGTCATTCTTTTCAAAAGGCTTCCTAGTCAGTATTGCTCAGGCAAATGATTCTTCAAATAGGGATTCAGGTGGGCCCATTGCAACAATGAGATATACAAATCGTTATGTCCAAAAATGAACTTTACAACCTTGGTGGGGGGGGGTGGATGGGAAGGGAAGGGAAGGGGAAACAAAGGAGGAGGAAACAATGCTTGATAAGAAATGTACTCTTTATCTTGCCCATGTAATTGTAAACTCTCTGTATGGTATTTTCACACACACAAAAAAACTTAGTAAAATGTGTATTAATTGGAAAAAGTTGTTAATTTTTATTAGGTTTTAATACAGCTAATAAATTTCCGTTATAAAGTGAGATAGTGTTTAATTGATCTGGAACAACTGGAGATATGCTTGATTAGAATTTCAATGTCTAGTATTAATTCGTATTCAGAAAATTATCTATTAAAACTGATGTTTTGTTCCACATACTATTATATGATCATGTAAAATTAAAATCATGTGTGTAAATATATGGATATATATATATGTAGGCATGATTGTATGTATTTATGTTATAAATGAATATATGTATATATATATATATACATAAAACTAGGAAAAAATGGATTTTGCTTAGTTGGCAAGTTTAATCCTATCTTTGACCCTTTGGGGGAAAAAATCCTCCCAACCATCTTGAGGGCTGAGGATATTCACTTTTATTTTCTATTCTAATGCACACATACACACATATAAATATATGTACATATACATAATAGTTATACATAAACATATAATTATGTATAACATTTATATTAGATAAACACATATTAATATACATAATAAATATACAATATTTTTTGTCTCTTGATTGTGGGGCTTGCACTAAAGGCCTAGGTGTTATCCCTAAGCTCATTTTGTTCAAAGCTAGGGTTCTACTATTTTGAGCCACAGCTCCAGTTCTGGTTTTCTGGGGGTTAATTGGAGATAAGAGTCTCCTGGGGAATTTCCTGCTCTGGATGGCTTCAAACCATGATCCTCAATGTCAACATCCTGAGTAGCTAGGATTACAAGCATAAGCCACCAATGCCTGGCTACATTTGTAATCTTTTTGTATCCATGACATGTAACCATGTATATATTTCAGTATGCAAGAAATCAAGAAAAGAATTGGAGAATTTCCCAAAGATGACTCACTAAGGTTTTCCTAAGTCTCATCTCTATGAAGTTTACTGACATATAGTCTCAATTTCTGGCCAACATGTGATTGAATGGGCTACATGATTTGAAATCATGTTTTTAGGTGTGTCAGTACTGTGCTCTAGCACATCTCTTTCACTCACGGCTGATGCTCTAACATTTGAACCACATCCCGATTTCCTAGATTTTGCTGATCAACTGGACATATGAGTAGTGTGAATTTTTGTGCTTCAGCTCTCTTTTTCTGCTTCAGCGCTAAGATCTTGGCCTCCTAATTAGATAAGATTACAGATATGAACCACTAGTGCCAGGCTTAAAGAAACAAATTTTTTATTTTTGTATTGGCTCTGTAGCTCATGTAAATTATCTAAATATCACTTTCTCTGTCAAAAGATCTGATATACCTGTTTGGGGAAAGTGTTGAAATATAAAGTGAAATTATCCTGAACACAATTCCAAAAGAAGTACCTTAAATGGCTCCATAGAGAACTTTTCCTGGAATATTTTCTCTAAAATGGCAGGGCCCTGTGAGATTTAATTGTGTTAAATGAATGGTTATGTGACTCATCTATTTTTTCCTACTCTTTCTCTCTGATATATCATTTACCAAAGACTCTTAATATAGTGCTAGCATATGCTAGTAAGTGGAGTATTGTTTTGATGTTGGTTTATGTTACAGTATAGAAGACAATTTTAAATTTGCATTTTAGTGTATATGACAAAATTCTAACTTGATGACATTGTTAATAAAATAAAAACAATATACCGTTTTAGATTTTTAAAACCTAAGTAATTCTATGACTCATATTTTCATATTAGATTTTCAGGGACTTTGACTAATCAGATATTAGTGATCTTGTCATGTTTACTCTGGGGAATAATGGGGAAAACATTAAAAGCAAATATAATTAGGGGTGGAAAGAATTTCCACTCAGACTTCTGTAGTGGAACCTTGGTAATTTGCTTGGATCATGCAAATAGAAGATCAAACTCAACATTAAGCACCTCTTTCAAGTTTTCTAACTTTTCTCCCAAGAAGTATTCAGTTTCTTCCAGAGAGATACACTGAAAATCCAAAAGAATACTTTACTTTTCTTAGAATTTTACATGTTTATTTACTTATTTTTATTAAATACATATTTTTTTATTTTCAAGATACTGTAAAGAAGGGTTAGAATTACATGAGTAAGGTAATGAGTACATTTCCTGTCAAGCACAGTTAACCACTCCTTTGTTTTTCCCCTAGCATCCCTTCCCTCCCCACCTCCCTGAAGTTGTAAAGTTCGTTTTCAATACAGTGTCTTGTACATCTCATTGCTACAATGGGTCAACCTGTATCTTTATTTCATAATTTGTTATTTCCCTTCCCTCCCCAGATTTGAAAAATGTATATACAAGAAGCAAGGCACCATAATCAAATACAGTGACAACAAGGGTATACCATGGGGGGAAAGAACATACAAAAGAAACAAAACAATCACATACTACATTATAAATACACTAAAAACATCAAGAAAGATAAAACCTCTTGTGTCCCTATCCCATCAAGAAAGATAAAACCTTCTGTGTCCCTATCCTTGGGTTCATTTTGCTTAGCATCATCTTTTATTGTCACATGTACATAGCTTTTGACCTTTTCTGTTATTTACTTATGTTTATAAAGACAATTCTACTTCATCATAATACTTAAATCAAATAAAGATAATAAAAATACTAAACAAAAAGCCCTCTACAATTAATTTTGAATGATGTATCTCTTGTATATGTATATATATAATATATATCCACATATATAGGCTCTTTTTTGGATTAGTTCTTACAGGGAGCCTTTAGAAATGTTTTAAACAAAGCAATGTGTGCTTAGAAAGTAGAACTGCTTATGGCTTCATTCAGCTACACCAAATTTCTGCAGCCCATATTATGCAATCTATACCAAGTCACAAAACCCTAGGAGATGATGGCATTATGAACCTTGGACACTAGACTGGCAAGCATAAATTGGAATCAAAACTGATTCTCTAAATATTATTTAGGAACTGCTGAATCTCTTAAGAAAAATATTCTTTAGCAATATGCTAGAGAATTTACAGACATTTTGACAATCTTGTTGTGGAGAAAACTGACAATGGCTGGTTTGGACTAGATTACATTTTGGGAATACTTCCAAAATCTTGCACGATGGCTCATATATCTTTGGTCCTATATTTCTTTTAAAAATAACATGCCATCTTAATGAATTTTTCATTGATTCTATTTTAAGATAAAAAGACAATAAGTATTGAAAGAGACAAACATGTTGTAGAAAATACTTGACATGAATTTTATTTCTCTTTCTTTAACCTTAAACACTCTGCAAAAGAGAAATTACTTTTTATTGAAAGTTATAATTGCAAGCCAATTTTTACCAATAGCTTATTAACTTTTGATCAACTTATTTTATAGTCTTGTAACGATAGCAGGACAAAATGCCTTTATTCTTCCTGTGAACCATCAAAAGCACACAGTGTCTCATAACTTCCAGTTTTCTACTTTAGTACTCATGATGTTTGTAGACCTAATTTAGGAAAAAGTATTTTTAATACATTATTCAGTAAATGCTGCAGTCTATTTTTTGTAATTATTATAAAATACAGAATGAATATTTTTCTTTCTTCCAAAAACTTTATTTTACCTATGAGGGTATGGGAATTACAAATATTCCTTTTGGCAATTGAAATTGTTTTTAATATAAAAAACATGTGCAAATCTTTGTTATTCTCTAAACACTAGTGAAAAATATGCAAATGTCTTGAGTCTCAGAATATTAAGGTTGTCCATTTTCCTCCTATTTCCCAAATGTCTACTTAATTTTTTCATATATGGGTAATATTCTAAACCTTGGTTTGTTACCAAATTAAATTAAGATCAGAGTTAATTCCCCTTTGTTTCATATCTAGGATCCTATTATGTTATTTTCAGATATATGTCTTCATTTTTTAGGATAAAAACAACACTACATGAGCTATTTATGGTAAGTGTTTTTGGCAAAATTTTTGAAAGATAACTCAATTAAATAATTATTGCATTTTGACTTGTACTATTATCTATCCACAGTGATTTGCTGTGTAAATCATTTTATTTTTATGTTTTATAAATTAATTTTATTTACATTGTAGTCATGGTTTGCCCTAACGACCACACCTTTAATTAAAAAAGATACAATAAAACTAATCATGTTTCATTATAATCTCAAGGGTTAAGAAAGAACTGTAATTCTAATATGAGAACATTAAGGAATTTTTCCAATAGAGCTGGAATGAAAGTGCACATATATTGAGGAATACATAAAAAAAAGCTGTTTAGAAAGAAAAAAAATCCCAAACTATGTCACTTCTTTTCCCTTTGACTGATCTTTATATATAAATGTAAGGCAAACTGAATAGACAAAGAAAGATTTTATAACATAGCTTGCATACAGTTTTTAGTCTTTAGAACTTATTTTAGGTTTATTTCATACTTTTTATGCATATAATTCTTTTTGTGTTTAAGTTGTTGAACAAGACTTTTTATTTTCTTCCTCCCTCCCTCCCTCTCTTCCTTCCTTTCTTTCCTTCTTCTTCCTTCCTTCCTTCCTTCCTTCCTCCTTTCCTTCCTTCCTTCCCTTCTTTCTGTCTTGATTTCTTTTTCACCTTCTTTCTTTCTTCTTTGTTGATACTGGGACTTAAATTGAGAGTCCCCAAGTTCTTGCTTCGCATTTTTTGTTTTTTTTTTTTTTTGTTGTTGTTAAATTTCTTTTTTGTTTTGTTTTTACTATAGGTGATGTTCTACTACTTGAGCCACAGTGTTGTCTTCTCTGTGAATCACAGCCCTAGTTCTGGCATTTTGTTTGATAATTAGAGAAAAAAACAACAACAAAACTCTAAGATTTGTCCTCCCAGACTGGCTGCCAATAATGATACTCAGAGCTCAGCCTGCTGAGTATCTAGTATTTAGGATTATAGGAATGAACTATTGAGTTACTTGCCTTTCACTTCTTATAAATATCTTCTGGGGTAAATAAAAATATATATTTATTTTTATAGACAGAGACTAGGATATGATAACATATTTGAGCTTATATTGGTATTAAAGCACAAGTGGCTAAAATTTCAAACCCTAAACTTCTAAGAAAAACAATAAATGAAGAAGTTAGCACTAGATAAGAATTGAAAACAATGTGTCCAATATCAAGAGAGTATGTCAATCAAAAACATTTGTGTCCTAAGCAACACACATAGAAACATGTGTGAAAATACCTATTCCTTTCTTTCTGCCACTGTTTCAGTTTCTTTCTGGTTTATCTGTCAATTACTTACAATTTACACATTCATCAACCACCTGTTACAAATTCTATATAAAAAGTAACTACTTACAGTGAAAACAGGGTTTATACCGTGGGGAAAACATACAAAACAAACAAAAAAAATCATAGTACATTTTAGATTCATTAAAAACAATAGCAAGAAAACCAGGCGCTGGTAGCTCACGCCTGTAAACCTCACTACTCAAGAGGCTGAGATCTGATTCAAACCAGCCCGCCCAGGCAGGAAAGTCCATGAAACTCTTAGGTTCAATAAACCACCAGAAAACCGGAAGTGGCGCTGTGGCTCAAGTGATAGAGTGCTAGCCTTGAGCTGAAGAGCTGAGGGACAGCACTTGGGCCTAGAGTTCAAGCCCAAGACCAACAAAAACAAAAAAACAAGTTGTGTCCCTATGTTGGGGTTCATTTCACTTAACATCATCTTGTATGTCATATGTATATAGCTTTTGACCTTTTTTGCTTGTCCTAGACTCATACTAATTATTGCAAATAAGGGAAATCATGGGACCTATGTTTCTTTGGGCCTGGCTTACTACACTTAATATAATTTGGGGAGGGGAAGGGAAATAACAAAATGCTTAAACAAGGATACTGGTTGACCCATTGTAACAATGAGATATACCAGACACTATGTTGAAAACGAACTTTACAACTGTGGGGTGGAGGGAGGGGGGAGTTGGGGAGGTGGGGAAGGAAACGATGGTAGGAGAATACAAAGAAGGTAACAATGCTCCATAGGAATTGTACTCATTACCTTACTCATGTAATTGCAATCCCTCTGTACACTAATTTTACAATAAACAAACAAAAAGGTAACCACTTCCTGAGCCTATCCTGTCCTTGACTTTCATAATACTAGTAAATAAATACATAAAGTAGGTGAGATGATAACTAAAATATGGATTTGAATGTTGTAGTTTTGGAAATTGAAAGCAAGGTAATCAGAATATGAATAAAGGAGATGAATGGATGTTAATTTTACAAATGGACACATAAATTCCACTCTGTGTGAAGCAAATTGGAAAAAATGTGGTCTTTTAATGGCTTAACCAGCTGTGAACTGAAGGACATGAATACACACAGCATGGATTTTTTTTCTATCTTTCCAGCATATGCAAAGATGGAGTTCCCCATTATCATTCAAAGGAGATTTTTAGCTAAGTTTTTGGCAGACTATAATAAACATACCTCCATAGTCATTATGTGTCTCATTTCATTTATATATAGATGACCATTTAGTTTTCAAAATGAAAAATATATTAAACCCATTGCAAAATACAAACAGTAAATAATGAAATGGGAAGTCACTAAATTATAAGTACCAAATTTTCCATCTTATTTCCCATGTAATATAAAATGAGCAAGTCCAAATATTTTAAAATTTCTCATACATTTGAGATTATCTTCCTTTCTCTCACCCTAGTCAGAGAATCCTTTATTACTTAATGGTGCTACTACTTGCTAGGGTAGAAGGAAAGAAAGTCTAGACAATGAGAGTTCTCAGGGTCATTAAAAACCCCATGCTCTTGCCCTTTGTAATTTTTTATTCTACTTGGTCTTTCTAATAATTACTAGAAAACAAAAGCAGCCAGCTTTGTTTAAGGTGGCAGAATGTGAGGCTCCAATTATAAAATATATTAATGAAAATGTAGGCATGATATATCATAGCGTTTTCTGTAATTTCTCCTAGTTTTGTTTGCTTGTCAGTTTCTCAGAGAGGGGATATCAATGTAATTGGGCTCCAATGACCTCAATTAAAAATTCATTCTTTTAATTTAATTTGGGTGGTTGGACTTCAAACAGTAGCTTACTGACATCCTAACCCAAATACTTTGTAAACTGTGGTTAGGGAGCTTATTTGTTTTTCAATTTGCCTTCTCCTATTTTTCCTTAACATTTTTTTGCTTTGATGACGAAATTGGGACAAGAAAAAAATCACTTTTACATGAATGTGTTTAAAAACATGTACCCAAAGTTACCATTTGTTGGCAGCATAAAATTAAAACTCCATTTTCAGGTCATATTAAATAAGATTCTCTATGTTCCTTAACGAAAAGAAAACATAATTAACTCAAAGTGATAATCATTACCTTTTAGTTACAATAAAGTTTAACATTCATACTGTAAATATAGATTTAAAGAAATCAAATTAATCTATTTCCAAATTAAATATTCAACTCATGTACTTTATTAAATTTTGAATTCACTTTTTTTTATTCATTAATGCTCATTCAAGCATGTGGCTGGTATGAAAAAGCACTAAGCCACTGATAGGATATAGTAACTTATGGAATGGTATTTATACTACAACTTATGAAATGTCTTCTTTCCAAACTCCATTTAGATACCTTATACATCCTATTGCAATAGATGGAGTAACTAAAATATATCCATAATCCAGCATGATAGTATTAAACAAACTATAGGGATCTTAGTCCAAGAAGACTTTTCCTAGGGAAAGTATAGTATAATTTAATTATGTAATATTTGATTTTTTATCTGTCTCTTTCACAAATTGTGGAAGTCCTGCAATGTGCATGATTTGTATACGTGCATGACAGTAAACATAAATTAGGGTGTTCTAAGTAACTTGATCAAAGTCTTTTACTTTAAAACAAATTTCCTCTTCCAAGGAAGATGATAGTCTCACAAAGGAAAATAATAAGAGAAGAAAGAAAACAAACATTTGTGATGCCATATTGCTAGCAGATTCTTTGTTTAATTTCTTGCCTTGTGTTCTTTGCTAAAGCAAGCATAATGGAGATATTAAAGTGGTAAGGATTTGAGGGAGGCCTCTGGCCAACAGCTACTAAAGAAATGAATCTGCCAACAACTACTGAACTTAGAAATGGATTTTTATCTTTGGTTGAGACCTGTATTAGATCTGATTGCAGCCATTCAAAAGGTCTTTGATCAAATATGTAGATAAATCAAATCCAGATTCCTGACCCACAAAAGATGAAAAATAAATGTTTGCTGTTTTAGTCACTATGTTTTATAGTAACTTATTACATATAAATAGTTAATTAAAGCACCTTGGAAACATTACTTTTTTGCTATCAAAACAATAAATGTGAGGTATTATTGTGTCTTTTTATAGCATAACATTTATTTACCCAACAAACAAATAGTTTAAGAATATTATTTTGAAATTACTAGACCAGTAGTTTTATGAATGTGAAGGTACTATTATTAAACATTATTCATCTTCAAATAACAAATAATTTTCACCATTTAACATATAAAGAAAATTCACATTCTTTTCTATGTACCTTTAAGATTTGGTTGAAATATGTAAGCTACTGGTATCTCAATAATTTCCCATTTCCTCTGAAATGCAGTGACTCTGTCATTGGATATATTGGGTCAGGTTACCCAGATAGCAGCCTGCAATGGACAGTTTTATTTAAATGATTGACTGAGGAACCTGCTCAAAGAAGGGGAGGGGTGAGTGGAACCATACAGTGGATAGAAGGAAGGAGCTAAATAAAGAACTAACTGTACCCTGAATCTTGGACTCAGGTTTCTAAATAAAGTTACCAGGTGGATGAGGAAATTCTCCAAAAGAGCACAAACTCTTGGCCCATAGCTCTAATTTGGATCTAATTTGTGTTTGACCCTGAAATTTTATGTATTGGAAATTTTGTCCCTAGTGCAGTGCTATTGGAGGTGACGTAAATGTTAGGGGCTTTGAGATCTAGTACGAGGTGATGGAAAAAGAACTACTGCTCTTGTGGAGCTTGCATTCTTGCAAAGCAAATTCCTGAAACAAAAGTGAGCTTCATTCTAAATCTCTCTGGCTTCAGTCTCATCATGACATCTCTCCCTTGTGAACTTCTTCCCAGCATGGGATCATCTATCATATGGAGTTAGAATAAGAAAGCCCGAACCAGTATTGAACGCTTTAATCTGACAGAAGTGTAGTAAATGAACTTATCTCTTTAGTGTATGTCTAGCCTTGGGTATTTTTTTTAGAGCAACATAAAATGGATTAATTCACAATGCAGAAAAATCAGAGTCCTCCCCCAAAGTAAACAACAGAAACATAAACATCAGCTACCACTATTATTTTATCTTCTGATGCTTCTTTGGGTCTTCAGATATGTTAGACATGGCATATGCAACTTTTTAAGTTGTTATACTTCAGACAAGTTACCTGTAATTGTTAACTTCAGAATGGTAAAGGGTGGGAAAGTAGGAATGATTTCTTTTGAGACACATACAATCAATCATTCAAGCATAAGTCACTGACAAGATTTTATGCAAAAAAATTACTGAGTATTTTAAAGAATGCTAACTCCTCTGTAAAAGAGGAACATGCTGGCAATAATTTGACATCACTGTAAACTGAAATCACAACAAAACCCATAGCCTCCAGGACCCTTCTCCACCACCACCACCACATAGTATCTCTGAACTGTTAACTATCATGTAGCCTAAATGGAGAAATAGGTTATGGAATACCATAAAAGTAAACAAAGTAAAAACTGAAAAGGCTAAAAAATTCCTCATAAAAGCATTTACTTTTTTTTCATTTAAGAACAGGACATCTTAGAATAAAGAAAAAGAAAGGAGATTGCATAGCAATCAAGAACAAAGAAATGGGAACTAGTGTGTCTTAGGCTATTTTGTTAGCAACATTGATGTCAGAAATGTATAGCATTAATTATTAATTATGAAGGTAAAATTGCTATAGATCATGCAATGCTTTCCACAGGGTATAGCATATAAATTAATATTCACCAGCATAAAATCTTATCTCCCCATTTACTGAATTCTTGTGTTTTTTCTAATCTTAAGTAACAGCAGTACATAGTCACTAGGTTTGCTTTGAACATAACAGTCAATTAAGTTCCTGGTACTTTCCCTAAAATTCTTGGTTGACTAGTGATTCGCTGATGTTTCTGGAATTTTTAATCTTTAGAAAAGCTTTAGGTGAAATTGTCACTTGAGGTTTAAGTTAGAGCTTGTTCAACCAAGGCTACAGTATCAACAATGATCAACAACAGCTCATGGCTTTGACTTCAGAATTTTAGGGTACACACTTTGTTTCACCTCATACTTTTACAAAGCATTATTCTGTTTTATTTGTATGGTATAATAATTCTGCTTTGAGTTTACAATGATAAATTATAAGTGATTTTCTGGCTTTTCGTATTTAGATTTTATCCTTGACCTCAGATTGTCTGTTATTCAATATTGTAATTTCTAATGATTTTAAGTTTTATTAGTTAACCAATATATGCAATACTCTTTTAGTCCTTTCTCCTTCCTTCTTTTCCTTTCTTTGCTCCCTTTCCACTCCTCCTCTCCCTCTCCCTTTGTTCCTTTCTTCTTCCCTCTCTCCTTTCTCTCCCTCCCTCCCTCCCTCCCTCCCTCCCTCCCTCCTTCCTTCCTTCCTTCTTTCCTTCCTTCCTTCCTTCTTTCCTCTCTCTCTTTCTTTCTAAAAAATATTGTAAAAATGATGTACAGAGTGATTACAGTTACGTAAGTAAAATAAGGAGTACATTTCTTTTTGAACATTGTTATCCCCTCCCTCATTTTTTGCCAATCCCCCCACATGTTCTTTCTTTTTTTTCTTCCTTTTTTTCAAGGTGATCAGAATTAAGCCAGATTATCAAACGTGTTAAGCGAATATTCTACCATCCTGCTACAATCTGAGATTCTAAGAATTTTTCATAATCCAGGAAGTTTCTCCATAAAATGTACTATCAGTGAAAGTATGTAAAGTTTCATATGTGTGTGTGTGTGTGTGTGTGTGTGTGTGAAAAAAGACCATACTTTTCTTTTTAATTATTTTGTTGTTGAGGCCTGGGCACTGACTCTGAGCTCTTTTGCTCAAGGCTAGCACTCTACCAACTCAAGCTACACCATAATTTCTGGTTTTCTAATGGTTCATTGGAAATAAGAGTCTCATAGACTTTCCTGCCTAGTCTGCTGTGATTCTCAGATCTGCTGAGTAGCTAGCATTACAGGCATGAGCCACTAGTACCTGGCCAACAATATATTTTAAATAAATTATATACTAAAAAGATAAGATCCAGATAAATCATAAGCACATTCATTCAAGACACATCATTTTTAATAATGAAGAGGTAGGTTTACTGAATAAGTATAGGTACATATGTGTGTGTGTTTTCAACTTTAAAGAACTTATATATAAAGAATCATATTTAAAATAAGATCATTTTTAAAATTTAAAATTTTATATTTTTAAAGCTGTACATACTGCAGTTTTAGTCTAATATTCTTGTGAATCATCATTCCATTTAGATAGGCAGAATTCACTAATATGGATACTAGTGTTTTAAAATATTTGAAATGAAGTGTTGGTTGTAAAACTCAGAGACAGAATTCAAACTTCAGTATAGACAGGACTCTGGACCATGCTTTAGTACCAAAAGATGAAAAAACTAAAAATTTTAACAAAATACCTCAATGTATATGGATTAATAACATTATTTCAGCTCAGTATATTTAATGAGTATGCTGTGACATTTACGCGTACTTTAAGTGATTTATTTTACATTAGGGTGTTTTTTAAGAGTTTTCTGAAAAAATTTTGATTATTACATTTAAGTAGTTGTCCAAAGAAGGTGCTCTTTAACATTTGAGTACTAACATTTGAGTACCTTGGAATGAAATTCATAAAGTCTAGACCATTAATCTGTACATATGAGTCTACAATTCCTCATGCTTCAAGCTCCTCACCAAACCTCTAGATCAGTATCAGGATGTGTTCTAGAAGTGATTCAGTAGATAAAGACCTAGCAAATAACCAAATAAGGCCATCCTGGACAGGGTGACTGTTTTCTGACTTGGCCTCACCTTCAACTGTCAAAGATGTGATTATAAGATGAATCCCATCTCACAAAATCCAACCAAATTTTTTAGGACATTCCTAAATTTTCTTTCCATCACACCCATATAAATATCAACACTAATCCCTACTGATTTTACTTCGCATCTGTATTTATCATGCTCCCTTTTTCTACCACTAATTCCCCTTCCCTTATGTCACTTCTTCTGTAAGATCTCCTAGCTGAACCACTGGATTTGTGAGTTCATAACTTCAAGATCATTGGTATTTTTAATATATAAATATGACTATGATTTTCCACTCTGTAAAGCATTTAAATAATTCCCAATTACTCTTAGGTTAAACACAAATCCCCTTAGAATTGAAGGATCTATGGTTTATTTATTACTGGAACCTATTATTTACTTTCCCTCCACTATGTTTAATTGCTTAATAATACAGTGTCATAAATTGTCAACTTATCCTTTCACCTAGACTAGAGTTTCTGAAGACAGAATCTACAGTAATCATTATACATTGTAGCTAGCAGTAAATCCTGAGTCACATGCACACACATGTGTGCACACATACACACACATACTGGCTGAACCAAAACTCCACGCATTAGTCTTATTGTTATTTTCAAAGTCCCATCTCTCTCTTTTTTACTGTCTTTTTGGTGAATAATTGGCATTAAGTTTGGTTGAATTGCATGAACATGAATGATGCAAGAATTATGCAGCGTTATGACCACAGCTATTGAGTGAATAGTTCATAGTTTACTTTGAAGTATCATTGTACACAATCCTTCCTTATCTGTCCTATTAGTTCACTATGAGAGAGAAAGTTTATGGTTTTTGTTCTGTAGACTGTGAGATCCATAGACAGAAAAAAGAATGAATGCTATGTATTAATTTAAGTGCCTAGAGCTGGCCTTTCCCTTGATGACCTATTAATAGGTATTCTGTACCTGTATGAACTCCACTACAATAATAAAACTGAATGACACTGATTCCTTTGTAACCAAATTCCCTTTGTGTCAACAGCATATGGGCTTGGTCCCTCGAGCGTGGAGGAAGTTCTAAGTCCACGAGAGTGAAAGGCCACGGGACAAAGGCCTCACAGCTGCTCCTCATCACATTTAGTGTTGCCCTTTCTCAATTTTATTTATTTCCCCCAAATTTCCTTAAGATTCGATCAGTGCATGGTTTACTCACAAAAGTTATACAACAGAAGTGGAATTTTATTTTTTCCCCTTTCAGTGGCAGTTAATTCCCTATAGGCATAAAACTTGTTTTCCCTAGAAACTTTTTTTTTTAGTTTTTAGCTTTCAGTGTATGTGAAATTTTTCATACTGCTAGCTCCTTTATGAATAAATTTCATAGTAAAATTTTATGAAACAGTGTTTTATTAATATATGTGCATTATTCCTGCATTGTGATTCATCTACTAACCTCACAGCTCTATTAAACACAATTTGTTTTTCTGATATTAAATACTTTAGATGACTCTATTGCTTTCTGTTACGATTCCATTAGCCTAAGATATTTGCATATATTACATTTTATATTTGTTCCATTATTTTGCTGCTTTACATAATTACCAAAAGTATCTACCATGCAAAAATCCTAAGGATTTCTCATAGTTTGTGAACAGCTAGATGATATCATTATAATTTCTAAAGCAGCATTTTTCCTAAATATTTGCTTCTTTAATTTTTATTCTATATGTTATTTGTAATGTTGAAAGAGAGTAAAAGTTTTCTAAAGATAATAAAATTTTATCTTCTATATGATTCATGAGAGAATACCCAGAATAATTAGTGCATGTAGTGAGAGTGGATTGTTCCTTGCCTGCACAACATATAGTTTCTCATGTAATCTATTTTTTCATTATAATTACTAATATTTGTTGTCTACGCTATTGTTGCACAGTTTACTTCACTTACTGCTGTTAACTTTCTAGCAATCAATCCATTACACATATCTCAAAATCATTTCCAGAAAATAGGGAAAAAGTAATAAATAAAAAAATAAACTTATCACTGCGTTAGGAGGTCCTTGGTGAATAATACTTTCTAAAATACTTAAAATACACATCCAAATGTAACTAGCATTATATATTACTAGTTAGAAAATATTTATTAAAAAATGAATCTTAGCCAGGTGGGGGTGGCTCATGCCTAGCAACTGTGGAGGCTGAAATCTGAGGATCGCAATTCAAAACCAGCCCAGGCAGAGTATCTCAAAGTAACTACTCAAAAACCAGAAGTGGAGCTGAGCTCCAGTGGTAAAAGCCTTGACCAAAAGAGCTCAGGGAGAGCGCCTAGGCCCCGAGTTCAAACCCCACAACTAAGATAAACAACAACAGCAGCAACAACAAAAAACAACAGTGAGCCTTATCCTGATTATTTTAACTATGTCCTCGAGAGCTTGCTTGGAGGTTCTAGCAAGGGAGCGTAGCTACTCATATACCCTTGACCTAAGACTGGACCTACTCTGTCTGGGATGGTCTTCCTCTTCCACAGAGCGCACAGCTCTGGGAAGGATGCATATGGAGGAAGGGGACACCCGCCTAGCCAGTCAGATCAGCCGACTCAACCCTGGTGATCAATGGGGTGACAGATGCCACAGCCAGATCGCCCTCACATCCAAACTGTATGTCTTTGTGAAAATACACGACGGCCTAGAAATAATTTCTGAGTTCCTAGTAACAAGTTGTTTCAATCTATTATGTGTAGATTTTCAGGTTAAATTTTGTCACACGTATAAATGCTCGTAGACAAAACCTTAGTCTTACATTTCACTTCCCCATTCACAGTTTTAACAAATAGAACAAAAAGAAAATTTCTCTCCAATTCAAACTGGTAAACAGAGACAGATGTATGTGGGAGATGACAGTTCTCTGCTTTTTAAATAGTTTTTATCTTTTCTTTATGGTGGCAAAATAATCATGTATTAATCCATAACAAATTCAAGGAGTTTTGTTTGGCTGATTTAAAAGCATTTTCTTCCAAACGCTTATAAAAAAAATAGACTACAAATTGGTTAGCCTGGTTTGCCCATGGCAGCACATTTTTTTAATGAAAATTTTCATTGTCAATAGATTTTATGCACAGCCTTTTGAGGTTGTTCAAATTGCCAACAGTCAATTTAACCATGCTAATCTTTATACCTGAGGGTCTAATTCTTAGAAAAAGCTTTTGGCATGTTTTCATAGACTACCCATAATAATTATATGGATGAACTGTGGATTTTAGTTGTCTGTATTATAATCACCTCACTTTATATTTTGGAAAATGGAAAGAAAAGTCACCTTCTCCCCAATTACACACCATGTTCCCACAGACAAATGGCCATAATCGTTTTGGAAGAAGGTCTTGAAGATCCATCTGAAGTGAATAAATATTTCTTTGTGAAGATAATATTAAAAATGGTCTGTGTATACATTTGAACTAGCCAGTGTAGCTATAAACATGTATCCATTTGACCATTTTATACAATTGTTTACAGTTTTGCAAGGCATATGTAGTTACCATAGCAACAACTTAGAATCAGCATGATATAAAACTTACTGTACTCTAGGAAAGAAATCCACTTCAACAAAGTGTGTGCAACACATTACAGATGGCAGCCAAGTTTCTAACCTTCTGGAGAATGTTCTTCTACAAAGCATTGTTTTTATGTTGAAATGCATTATCTAGGAAAGAAAACATAGTTCCAGTCTAACTACACTAGATAGAAACTTTAAGAATGTTTGCTGGGACTGTTGTGCAAGATGGAGATGTTTAAATTTGCTCCCTTGAGTTTTTCCTTACCAGATAAATTTTCATTTATCTATTGTTTCAATTCACATTTTTCTCTTGTAAACACATCTTTTTCTTCACACTCATCAAATATTAGTATCTGTTTTGACATAGTTATAATTAAAAGGCTGAGAAATTCATAGGAAACCAAAATATTACCCTTAAATGAAAATACAGAATAGCTTTTTGTTTGTTTCTTTTGTGAAATAAAAAGATGTACTGTTTTCTTTACTAATTCTTCTTATTTCAATCCTTTTGTCATACTTTTCATAAATAGGTGTTTAATATTTGTAGACATGTGTATTTAAGTATATAATTTATGTGATTTACAACTGATATGGAATCAGATTTGGAAATTACAGAATAAGTAAAAATGCTTTTATTGGATTTAGAAGATATTTAGATGTAGCTAATTTATTAGTTAATGCATAATAACATCATAAACTTTGCAACTGAAATGTACAAATCACAAAACCAGTGAAATATAAAACATAAGCTGTGACTTAGAGAATTTTCTAAGAAAGCAAAATGAGAATAGAATGCTCATAAGTAACTAAAATCTAAATTATGTATTGAGAATTGAACAAATTGGATAAGGAACAAGGCACTGATAACAGGAAGGTAAAGAAGAGACTTTCCTCAGAATCTGTATTCAGAGAGTGCTGCATTATGTAGAGGTGTCAGGAGTGTGGATACAAGTGAAGTAAGCCAGGCCCAAAGTAACATAGGTCCCATGGTTTCCCTTATTTGCAATAACTAGTATATGTCTGAGACAAACAGAAAAGGTCAGATAAGTTGATGTTAGGTGAAATGTACCCCAAGATAAGTATTCAAATGTTTTTTTCTTTCATGTGATTGTTTCCAACATATTTATAAGATGATTTCTTTGTTGGCTTTGTATGCCCTCCCCCACTGTATAACCCCTGCTTTCACTGTATTTGATGTTGATATAATTTGTGGAGGGGAAGGGAAAAACCAAATCGTTTAAATAGGGATGCAGATGGACCCATTACAACAATGAGATGTACAAGTCGTTATGTGGAAAAACGAACTTTACAACTTTGGCCGGAGGGTGGGGGGGCCGTGGGAGAGACGTGGGTTGGGGGGATATGGGTGGGGGAGAGGGGAAGGGATGGGAAGGGGAAACAAAGGAGAAGGCAACAATGCTTGATAAGAAATGTACTCATTACCTTGCCCATGTAATTGTAACCCCTCTGTATGGTATTTTCACAATTAAAAAAAAAAAGAAAAAAAAGAGTGTGGAGATGAGTCTTACTGGTTGATAACTCTGACTAAATATTATGATCTAAGGATGAACTTTAAAAGATATCAACATGGTTTATTGGCACATACCTGTAGTCTAAACTTGGCTAGAAGCTCTTTGATGTGGGAGAATCATGTATGCCTTGGACGATACAGTTGAAACCCCACCTCACAGAAAGAACACATACCACAAAGATTTGGCTACTGCTTAGCTACATGGAAAGATGAATATGGAAGGATTGTGGTTTGAGGACAGCCAAGGTAGAAAATTTCACAAGACTCCTTCTCAACCCATACATTTCTGGTGACAGTGGCATCTACCTGTTATCCCAAGCTATGTGGAAGGCTGGGATTGAGAGGATTGCAGTTCCAAGCCAGTCTGACAGAAAAGTTTGAGAGACTCCATCTCCATAGAGGAAAACCAGATATGGTGGCATGTGTTTTTAATTCCAGTAACAACAGGAAAGACCAATGTATACAGAATATAGCTCAAGGGTGTCCCAGGTGGGGGGTGGGGGGAGGAGGAAGGGATAGATGGAGGGAGGGAGAGAGAAGAAGAAAGAGGGAGGGAGAGGGACAGGGAGGAAGAGGGACAGGGAGAGGGAGAAGTGGGGAAGGGAGAGAGGGGAAAAGGAAGGAAAAGAAAATAAAAAAAGAAAAGAAGAGAAAAAAAGAAGAAGAAACAAGTCTGGAGACATAGAGGCCTGACTTAAAATGCAGAGCACCAGCTTAAAAAAATTCTATGCCTTTCCTAAACAGTGAAAGATAAACCTACATCCCATAGAGAGTTAGATTTTACATGTGAAGGAAGCATATAATTGATAGATGAATGGGATGATTTTATGATGTACATTTTAATGAAGTATTTGCTAGTGCATGTTACTAAAAAATTACTCTTAATTTAGCATTGTGCAACACTAAAATAAACATAGAGAATGCATGTGTTTATCTTTAAGAATGTGTTTATCTTTTTATGTCTAGGGAGAGGTTTCAACTCTACATGAGTCCAGTGCACCCTGATCAATGTCTCTCTATAAATGAATTATATAAACACATGATATTTTCAAAGAAAAGAAATAAAAAAATAAAGTATTTGAAAAAAAGTGCCGTGAATTAATTGTGGAGACAAAAATAAAAACCAAAATTGTTTCAATGTTTTTTATAGGAAGTTGGAAAGGAACAAAGAGAAGAAGCAGGAAGATAATAAAATACACATTAGCCATATTTCATGTTGTAAATAAAATTTAGTCACTTTCTTTCTAACTCAGTAGAATCCGAGAGCAATGTTATTTTAATTCAGGCATTTGGATTTCACATTACCATGACATTCAACACTTTCCCATAGCATGCAATCCTATGACTTATTAGGACTCATTTCTACAATATTCTAGTAACATAGACTGAATATTCTTAAAGAGAAAGAGTTTTTTTCACAAGATATAGTTTAGAAGTGTTTTCAATGGACTTTTAAATTTTAATCTGACAGTTCAATAATATGACCAGCTACACTGGGCAATTTTTTTTATTCATGGTTTAATTTTTGAGAAATTACTTTTAGTAAAGACCAGGCCTTATTGGTGTGAGGGAGCAATGATTTCTCCCATGTCAGAGCCTCTTAACAAGGGCCTATTCTGACCAAAAGTCACTTCGTAAGTAGTTAGGACACACCCTAATTTCTAATGATTATACTTCAACACTTGTGAGAGCAAAATATCAGTACAAAGGATTTTTTCCTGTCCTGAGAGGAGAATGCTGTCAAAAATCCAATGGCTAGCCTAGCATCAATGGCTCACGCCTGTAATCTTAGCTACTCAGGAGGCTGAGAGCTGAGAATCATTGTTTGATGCCAGTCCAGACAGAAAAATATGTGAGACTATTGCTTCCACTAAACTACAAAAACAAAACAAAAAACAAACAAGAAAAAAAATACAACCCCTCTCCCCCCCCCAAAATTCAATGCACATCCTACAAAAGTAAAAAGAATGAGAAAATGGGTTCATAGGTGAGGCATGGGTGAAAATGTTAAAAGGTTGAAATTAACCAAGATATATTGTATTCATAAACTGCTTTTGTAAATGGCAACTCCTTTGCACAACTACTTAACGTGATAAAAGAGTCTATATGTGCAACATCAATATGAATCTTAGTAATCTGTATAAAATTAACCAGATTTATAGGTTAACTTATAACTTCAACTTGAACTTATTTGCTCAAAACTTTTTACTTTTAATTTTACATAAACAGTGATGTATTCATTCTTCTTTTCTGAAAATATATAATTTGTCACTGTTTTTTGTTTGTTAACAAAGTTAGTTTGTTAGGACCTAACCTTATTAAACCTATAAACAACTATAAATTGATATTATGTGAGAAAAAATATTTGAACACTATATCATTGAAATGATAATTTATTGAATTTAGAACTTGTAATTCTCTAAATTTTTGCCTGTATGTATATGACTGTTCTTAATTTTACTGATAAAACCATGAAAAACAAGTTTAAATTCGAGGCACATTTAATTGCGAATATATAACAATCTGACCTTTGTAGTCAAAAGGTCAGATCTTAGATTTATAAAAATTCAAATTCAAAATCTTTGCTTTCTTGGGCTTTTCTGTCAGATATAGATAATTATTAATATGACACACTTCAAAAGATTATGTGATTTAATCAGCTTATTGATTTTTTAATCTTTAATTTCACCTTCATCCTTATTCTTTCAGAGATTACCTTCACCTTGTATAAATTTCAACAGCACATAAAAGGGCAACGTGTTGCTTACTTTAAAGACATTTTTTTTAAGGCATAGCTATGTTAAAGCTCCATTGATCCACAATTCAACCCACATGGTATCACTTTGAATCCAATTTAGACAAGTTTGACTAATCTCACCCTGGCTAAAAAAAACTATAAATATTAAGCTGTGATTAAAAGCTCTTTGTGATGCTTCTGTCTCCTCTTCAACGTCTGCCTCCCCTTCAGTTAATTTGCAACAGCTTCTGCATCTGGATGGTGACTCAGTCTGAGATCCACCAAGCAATTTCCAACTCTTTAAACTACGTTCAAGGTTTTGGTCCTTAGTCATTTGTGTTTAGATTTGTGTTTCTGCCCAAAGCCTCACCAAGGTATTTAAAGGTTATTATCCATATCACACTCCCTACTTGCATTTTTATTACGTCAGTTTGACTCTCTTCAGATAATGGAATGTCAAGAGTAGAACTGAATATCACTTGCAGTGCTTAGAAGAGCAAAGATTGGGGAATGACTTTTGCCCCTTAGGTAGAAAATACTGAGTAATGTTATCTCAGATTTGCAGATGGCAAAAATAGTTAACTGGATATGAGAGGAACTAAGAATGGGGAGCAAAATTTTGAGTCTTTCAGACCATGTTTCCTGGTGGATTGTATTCTATCGGGCAAGACTATCAGTAAAGACATTTTGTAAAATTAAGTAATTGAAGTTAAACTTCCCATCTTGCTTTTTTTAAGTAGCCTGGTTGGTGATGCATTGGATAATTTGATGTTTTTTACTACCATGTTCTGCTACACAGTCATAGAGATGTCAACTAATCATCAGAATTATTACAGTAAAGCTTTTCTGACAAATTTTAATCTAGACTTTTGCCAAACTTAATATGTAATAAATTTGCTGCATTCAGCCTGAAGATTTGTATTTGTGAAACTCCATCGTGTTTGTGTCATTTGATTTTTCATTCCTTTTTAAAGTGATAGCACAGTAAAACGAATGTTTTCTTTTTCCCTAAAAATCTTGATCCACTTCAAAACAAAAATTCAAATGTCTCAATAATGTGAAACAGCATTGGTTAAGTTGATTCTGATTATTGCTAATTCTGTCAGACATATACTTTATCACATCATTTAACCAATATTGTTAATTGTCTGTTCTTCAGAAGAATGCCCTACTAAATATACTATATTACGCTAGCTACAGTCCTAGTAATTTTATCAAGACATAAAAGAATGTTCAGTTTTTGCTTAGTGGGAAGAGCATACTTTAATTGTAAATCTTTTAATGTTCCCAGTTTTCTTTGTGACATGACTCTAGATTTTTGGAGAAAGCCTCTCTTGATCTATTTCTAGCACTGAAGGTCTCTGGATCAGTAGCCCTTGAGGAACACCCACACTTTTCAGATCATCAGAAGACAAGCATCTGTGTGGTGGATGCATCCTCTCCTGAAGAACAAAGAGGCCTCTGCAAAGGGCACATGATTGTAGCAGATCAGAAGGGCAGCATTTGACCCTGACCGGTGAGGGGGGAAAAGAAAAGAAAGAAAAGAAAAAAAGTAGAAAAATTTGCTACATAGAACACATTGAAGAAAACATTCAGAAGTATTTATTTATTTATTTATTTGTGTGTGTGTGTGTGTGTGTGTGTGTGTGTGTGTGTGTCTGTGTATGAGCAATGTTTGACATACACTGAAAAGGCTATAAAATACCCACAGTTCAACTTTAAGTTATATATTCTTCTGACTGCCACAAGGTTTTACTTAAGTCCCAAAATTTACTGAAAGCCTTGAAGGACAGAAAACTTGAAAACTACAGATGTTTGCAGTTTTCAATTTTCAGACTTGAATAATTGCAACTGGTTATTTAACACATATAAGATTTTAGTTGATGATTAGTTTTATATATGCCTTCAATCAGTATTTGTCTATAATTAGAAAGAAACTTGTACTGTTTTTTTTCCCTCCTGATGACCTGTTTTAGGTTAGCTTAAATAAGTATATATTTCTGGATTTCTATTGCCAATCTTTGTATGAGAAGATTTCCCCTATAATTTTCTCTGTACTTTCATTTCTCCAATCTCATTTGTCTCTTACTGTCAGCCTTAGTTAATATCATTGCTTTGGGGGAACTGTCCTAATTATCTGGTACACAGAACATATTGAATAGGTTAACATTTCAGGTGTACAGATATAATAGTCATTAGTATGTATGAAGTCTCAAGGAATTGCACTAAAATATGTTAAAACCAACCCTTAAGTATATTGATGTGTTAGTAACGTTATTTCAGACATTTTGAAAGACTAGAAGCAGATATTTTATATTTTAACATCAGAGCCTCTTCAAAGTACGAAACAAATCTATTAGAAGACACATGAAATACAAGCAAAGGGGAAAATGCTTAATGCTGAATTTTTTTCTGGGAACATAATAAAACTATTCAATATTAATTAATTTACCAAAATGATTACTTCTTAATGTAAATTGATTTGGTAAATTCAGGCTATTAACAGATAGACAGCAATTTAGTCTTGCATATTCAAGTTGATGATTTATTTCAGTGATTTTCTTTATTGGAATTCACTGGAGACAATTGATTTGAATGAAGCAAGCCAGCAGATATTAAATGATCCTTCGTGTGATCAGAGAAAAGGATTTCCAAATGTGTAGTCAGGGATAAAATTAATTTCTTTAACATACCTTTTATTTTAATGATTTTTTATTATCAAAAGAAAGAATTTTAATAAAGTAGATAATCCCTAATATATATTTTATTGTACTTTTATGCTATGATTTTTTGAACTAAAACTAGTTTTAGCAGTAGGTCCTAGCCATCAGTGAAATAAAATGCAAGATGAGACAAAGGACAAAGGGCGAAGCAAAGCAACAGTGATACTCATAAGACAATACGTTGGAAATGAACTTTATATGGGGAGGGGTTGAGAGAGGAGAGAATGTGGGAGAAAAAGGAGGGAGGAGGTAACCGTGTTCAACAAGAAATGTACTCACTACCTTATATATGTAACTGTAACTCCTCTGTACATCACCTTGACAATAAAATTAAATTTAAAAAAAAGAACAGTAAGGATGGGAATTTGAGATTTTGAGAACAGAGAAATACAACCAGGGAGCATGTGTTTGACAAAAATCCATAGGATCTGGGGGTTTCACGTTTCACTCAATTCCATTATATTCAATTCAACAACTCTTTGTGAAACGTTATACTGTGAGACATACAAACGTGGCTGTCACAGTCAACGTTTTTGAAATGTTCCTCTTGAGGATGATGTTTGCAGGAGGTGGTAACAGGAAGTGACAGCTCATCATTGCTCTGTCCACTGGGACTAAAGGCCATAGAGGAAATTTTATTGTTATTTCTGCAGCACTTACATGTTACACAAAGTCAGCTCTGCATTTCTGTAGAATGATAAGTATTTTGAGTTTGTGGATAATGTAGCTCCTTGGAGCTCAGACACAATGACCACAGGATGTGGAAAACAACAGGAATGTGCAAAACTGCCAGGGGGAAAGAGAGTGTAATCCTATGGAGTGAGGAGTGTCTGTTTTCTGGTCTAGATTCCTGTCTTACCTGCATTTGCCTTTCGTATAGGTATTTAAGGCCTTTATAATTTATGAAAATACAAATCATTTCAATGCATCTGACTTGAAAACTATTCATAAAAATGAAAAGCTTAAACTAAAGGTCACTTTCAAGATAATCTTTCCACAATTGATGATACTACATTTGGAAGAGAGTTGAGAGTATATTAGGATGGAAATGAAACCAAGAGACTTTGAACTGACTGGTGTAAATGGAAACACGTCATAAGAAATTGTGGAGTATTATTGGAGTTCCTTAAATTTGACTCATTGGGAAATCTGGAGCTTGAACTCAGGGCCTGGGTGCTGTCCCTGAGCTATCACTCAAGGCTAGCACTCTACCACTTTGAGCCACAGCGCCACTTTTTTGGAGGTTATTTGGAGAGAAGAGGCTCACATACTTTCCTGCCCTGTCTGGCTTCAAACCGCGATCTTCAGATCTTAGCTTCCTAAGTAGCCAGGACAGCAGGTATGAGCAGCTGGTGCCAGCTTTTTGGGAAATCTTAAGCTTATACTGGTAAGATTCATGTATTTCAAAACAGGAACAAGTATGAAAACTCCTCATTAGCGGGGCGCCGGCGGCTCACGCTTGTAATCCTAGCTACTCAGGAGGCTGAGATCTGAAGATCGCCATTCAAAGCCAGCCCAGGCAAGACACTCCGTGAGACTCATCTCCAATAAACCACTAGAAAACCGGAAGTGGCGCTGTGGTTCAAGCAGTGGAGCACTTGCCTTGAGCTGAAGAGCACAAGGACAGCGCCCAAGCCCAAAGTTCAAGCCCCACGACCAACAACTCCCCGCCCCCCCCGCAAAAGAAACCTGTTCACTCAAATGAGAGGAAAGTGTATGATAGCAATGATTTCATGTAATGAAAGAGCTCAGTAGTTTGGGACATGAAGAAAATATTTTTTAAAAGAAAATAAATGACAAGTTTTTGCATTTTTCGTATTTCAATGAGCTTTAAAAATGCAAGTCCACTGGTGTCTCACCTATGTAATCCTAACCATTCAGGAGATTGAGATGCAAAGGGCTGAGCTGCAAAACCACAATATTTCATCTACAAAAAAATCCCAGCAAAGCTAGATGCAGGTGGTTCAAGCCTGTAATTCCAGCTACACAGGATGCTGAGAGCTGAAGATTATGGTTCAAAGGTAGAGTTCAAGCTTCACACCTGACTCAAATAATAATAACCAACAAATAGGCTAGAAGTGTGGCTCAAATGGGAGAGTGCCAGTTGAGTGAGCAAGCAAGCCAAAAAAGTTTCAGCTTTTGAGTTTAAACCCTGTTTCTGCTCCCACCCCACCCTCTAAAACCATGCAAGTGTAGTCACTCAAACAACATTGAACAATTACAATGTTAGATAAATTACAAGTGGCACCAAGTCAGGAAAAGTACTTATTATACAGACACATAAGTGAATTTACTTATGTATAAATTAAAATAGTAAGGCACTGGCATCACACATCTATAATTCCAGGTACTCGAGAGGCTGAAAAATGAGGACAACAATTTGAAGCCAGACAAATCCTGGAGACATGGAACTTCATCCAATTAACCAGCAAAATGTGACATTTTTGGTAGAATATCAACTGTAAACAAAATAGCGATGTGAGCACACAAGGCCTTGAGTTCAAGCCCTAGCACAGGTGTGAAAAATAAAATAAAATATAATTTGTTATTTTTTCATTAACTGGAGGATTTATACTGACCAAGCTCTAGTGACAAAGCAAAATTAAATTTCCCTTGTACATGTAAGAACAGTTCTTCCATGGTGAAGGATAATTTTCTTTGCTTCCTAGTTTTGCCTCTTTGTAATTTCATTTCTGAGTGCCATTTCTATTTGGAAATGCAGTTGAGAAACTCCACATTCTATGTCACTGAAACAGAACTGAATAATACCTCTACATTAGAACCCACAAGGGCACTGTGTATGCACACTTACTTATGACATGCTAAACTATTTGCTTCTGGTAACCTTTTTAAAAAAATCTCATTTCAGTATTCATATATTGGCATGTGCTAGCTTGAAAAAGGTAACAAAATAAAGTCCCAGATGATAGCTAGTCTTCTATTCTTTACTCTTTGGAATTCTTAGTGATTTATTTCACTTGAAACTGGAGTTTGTGAAGGATTACATGTTTGTAAAAAGCTAAATAATTCTCCAATGTATGGCAGACTATGTCTTATCATACATTTCTAGATTCATTAAGTGCACAAATAAAATTGAGAGTGAGTTTTCTCATATATCTGATTATGTAGCATTTTTCTTATCTTCCCAATGAAAATATTGTGCTTCCTGTTTGCTTATTCATGTGCTGCGTAAAATGCTTTAGTTATAACCTTTTTCTGAACCGTCTTTGATATTTTCACTTACTTGTTGAGAATGAGGCACACTATATTATAGAAGAGAACTAACATACAATGGTGTAGATTTGGAGCACATTCATATTGTCATGTACAGGCTAGTCACTATGAATTGAGAATTTGTTCCAATATAAAACAGCCCCTTTGTAATTCTAGAAGCCAACGCACAGTTTTGGTTTTTGTTTTCACGCAGGAAAAGAAGTTTATTTACAGAAGTTCTGCCCCTGCCTTGTTTGGTGGAGAGGAATGGCCCAAAAGGGGCTACCCACCATGAGCCAGGACTTATCTAGGCCAGGGACAGGAAGAGGTGTGGCCCAGTGGGGGAAAGGTGTGGCCACACTGGATCTGGATGAGACTTAGGGCCTAGGACTCCACCTTGGTCAGATGGGAGGCATGACTAGAAGCAGCCCAGGATGTGACCTAGCAGAAGGGGGAGGTGACTGCTTCCAGGTGTGCCCCTACCTAGGTAACACAGGTACTGGGTGGAACCTAGCCAAGAGGTAGGGAGGTGTCTGCACAGGGCCTGCATGGCTTGGGCAGACCTTACATTCCAGCCTTTTGATCATTATGAAAAAGGGCAAAGATTCTCTCTGCCTACTTCCAGCTAGCAAGGGGAGTTGACATTAGGGGTAAAAGGCTGAGATGTGGTCCCCTCCAGGAGAAGGCAGCAGCTGTCCCTTGGTGGTAGTCCTTGAATGAAATCTGGAAGAAGTCTCATGAGGCATGGCAGGCTGGACAAAAATAAATACTAGAGAACAAACAAATGGCAAGAGGAAGGTTTGGGGCAGAAAATTAAAAATTGGATGACTTGGCTAGAATGGCTAGTTGTTATCTCCTGCATTCCAGGCTGTCCTGGAGTTGGTAGAAATCTCCCTATATACTTCTTACATCTGGCTTCTAGGTAGGGGAGAGCATCAGGTAACAAAGGCAAGAACATAAATTCCTGTCCAGTTAAAGGGTAGACAGGTATGGACACTAGATGGGCAGGCTTCTTACTTCTGTTGACCTTCCGGCTCTGGTTAATTTTAAAAGAGCAGGCACAAAGTGGCTGATGTGACATCATCTCCTCTTACTCCTCTCCATGCTCCCTTCTTCCCCAGACTGGCTGAGTCCCAGGGGTCTAGGTGTTCATTTCTGGGATGTCTCATCCCAGTTGGTATTCATGGAGGCTTGAACTCAAGGCCTGGGCACTGCCCCTGAGCACCTCTGCTTGAGGCTAGTACTCTACCATTTTAAGTTATACAGCACTTCCAGTGTTTGGCTGTTTAATTAGAGATAAGAGTCTCTTGAGCCATGCTTCTACCCTGGCCCTTTGCTGATTAGTTGGGAGATGGAGTCTCAGGGATTTTTCTGCCCAGGCTGGCTTTGAACTGCAATCTTTGCCACAAAAACCTTTTATTAATTCCAATTAAAGCAACAAGGGGATCAAATAGGAATATGTAGAACGTACCTCCTCCTTATCAAGAATTAACCAACAAATATTCTGCAATGACAAAACTCGGTAGATGTGATGAGAGTTTTAGCACAGATAATAGTATTGGTTTCTGTTGACCCTAACGATGTCTAAGTTAATCAAAGTTCATCAAATGCTCTCCAGGCCTACACTTGTTTCACTAGTATAACAACATAACCAGCCTTTTCCAGGTCAGGCTGGGTAACATTTACAAATCTAATATTACAGAAAGAATGTCACACAAGAGTCTTAACTTTTGCAAATCCAAAGCAATATTTCACCTGGAATCAGGTGATAAAGTTAAGCGGGATTCCAGTTTACTTTTACCATAGTGGAGGTAGTCAGGATGATCTAGGCAGGAGTGAGGCTGTCTTCCAGGTTGGAAGAGATGGACTGGATGTGGACTGCATGTAGACTGGCTGCCAATGAACTGGGAATCTAAACTGAACAAATTTCAGGAATCTCAGACCGTTTAAGTCAAATAACTTGATTACAATACCAGCTAACAAGTTTACACAGACACATATATACACACATAGACCTGCACACACACACACACACACACACACTGTGCACATTAAGTTTTACAGTGCACAAATACGAATAATGGCTATAGACTCTTATAATTCCAGCAGTAAAAAGACATTATTTTGCCCAATATTTTAGAAGCATGTGGTCAGTGCTAGAATAGGCAAGACAAAACAAAAAAGGCAAAATTCAAAATCCAAAATTTTAAACAATATATTTAGACATCTTTACAAACAAACTTTGGGCCTCAGTTTCCTGGGCCAGAGTAGAGAAGTGGTGTGGATGTGGATGTAAAGGTCAGCAATGGTATTGATGAAAAGTCTCGTGTGTTGTCTTTAGGCAGTTCGGTTCACAGAAAATGGGTGGTCAAGAATTTCTAACATTTCCAACTCTAAAACCCCATCTGAGTCATGGCATCGTATGTAAGCAATATTAAATAGGTAGATTTCATTAAGTAGCCGATGAAGAGAACACCACATGGTATTCAGGCAGGAAAAGAAGTTTATTTACTGAACTGCTGCCCTGGCCCTGCATGGTGGAGAGGCATAGTTGAAAAAGTCCATAGATAGTTTTGAATTTGAGATAGCTGTGCAGATTGCAGAAGCCCTCATTCCTTTGCCTAGTTTTCATTTGTGCACCAAATTTTAGTGAGTTTCTATTATACACTAAACAGTGTTGTAGGTTCTAGAAATCCGGATGTAAATAAGAGTCTCTTTCTTATATACTGTACCTGTATTTTAGTAATTAAGGAAAAAATATTAAACAACTAGGAAATATAAGTTGAGAATTTCAAGTGAGAAAAGTGAACAGAAGTGCTAACAAATATATTCTGGCATTATTTTAAAATATGATATCTTCAGATTATATTTAATTTCCATTAAATATGTATAACCAGATGGATATTAGTCTGTGACTCAGTTTCTCTTTAGGGTTTAAGACGTTCTTCACTAGCAATAAAACAGGCAAGGGCCTCATATCTAAAATATACTTAGAACTGAAAAATTTAAATCTCCCCAAAACAAAGTGGGCTAAAGACTTAAGAGAGATTTTTCTGAAGAGGAAATAGAAGGGTCAATAGACACGAAGAAATGCTCAACATCTTGGCCATAAAAGAAAAGCAAATCAAACCAACATTGAGAAACCACCTCACCCCAGTTAGAATGGCTATAACCAAGAACTCTAATAACAACAGATTCTGGAGGGGATGGGACCAAAAGGGAACCCTACTGCATTGTTGGTGGGAGTGTAAACTTGTTTAACCACTTAGAAAGCAGCATGGAGGTTCCTCAAAAAATTCCACATAGTATATTTTAGATATGAGACCCTTGTCCGTTGTATGGCTAGTAAAGATCTTCTCCCAATCTGTGGGCTTTCTATTGATCTTGCTAGCTATGTCCTTTGCCATGCAGAAGCTCTGCAACTTTATGCAATCCCATTTGTCCAACCTTTCTTTGATTTGTTGTGTTTCCGGGTCTCTATTCAGAAACATTGACCCATTTGTTAGGAAATGGAAAAACTTGGAAAAAATTATATTAAGTGAAGTAAGCCAGACACAAAGAAACACAGGTCCCATGGTTTCCCTTAATTGCAATATCTAGTATATGTATGAGTCAAGCAGAAAAAGCCAGATAATGTGATGTTAGGAAAATGAACTCTTAGATAGGTATTTTAATGTTTTTTTTTCTTTTATGCATGTGTTTCTAACGCATTTATAAGATTATTTCTTTGTTGCTTTGTATGTCCCTCCCCCACAGTATAACCCCCGCTTTCAATATATTTGATGCCAGTATAACTTGTGGAGGAGATGGGGAAAAACAAGTTGTTTAAGGATTCAGGTGGACCTGTTGCAACAATGAGAAGTACAAATTGTCATGTCAAAAATGAGCTTTACAATGTCGGTGCGGGGGAAGAGGGGGAAGGATTGGGTGAGGGGTGGAGAGGGGAGGCTGGGAAAGGAGGTGAAGAGTAAACAAAGGAGGAGGCTGCAATGCTTGGTAAGAAATGTATGCATTATCCTGCCCATGTAATTGTAACCCCTCTGTAGTATGTTCACAAATAAAATAAAATAAAATAAAATTAAAAACAAACATGTTTTATTCTCTAAGAAATATTAAAATTTTTTATACAAAGTAAAAAAAAAAATCCACGGACTTTCCTGCCAGGGCTGGCTTTGAACTGTGATTCTCAGATCTTAGACTCCTGAATAGCTAGGATTACACGTGTGAGCCACTGGTGCCCAGCTTGGAGATATTCTTTGAGAGGAGCCATATATGTAAAATTTGGAATTAATCAGGAGGCTAAGATCTGAGGATCATAATTCAAAGCCAGCTCAGGCAGGAAAGCCTATGACAATTTTATCTCCACTAAATTACCCAATAAGTCAAAAGTAGAGCTGTGGTTTGAGTGGTAAAACACTATCCTTGAGCAAAAGAAGCTCAGAGACAGCACCCAGGCCCTGAGTTCAAGCTCCAGGACTTACATACACACATGAACACACACACAAACACACACACACACACACACACACACACAGAATTGGAATTAAGTGCAGTGATATTTTGTTTTATTTTGTTTTTTAATGTTACACACATGTTCCTTTTACAATATTTCCTTTTTACTGTATTTGTGTGTGGTTTTGGCAGTGATTAGGTTTGAATTTGAAAGGTACCTCACTTGTTAGGCAAGCATTCTACCACATGAGCTACTCTGGAAGCACTTGTTATTTTGAGACAGTACTCATTTTATGATCAGGTTGGCCTCTACTGAGATCCTATTTGTGATTCCCCATGTAACTGGAATGTCGATCTTGGGGCTTGTTCTCTGGTTCTGGGCACTATCCCTCAGCTCAACAGCTCAAGGTGAGTGCTCTACCACTTGAGCCACAGTACCAACCACTTCCAGTTTTCTGGGAGATAAAGAGTCTCCCTGAGCTTCCTCCCTGGGCTGGCTTTGAACCATGATCCTCAGAGCTCAGCTTCCTAGGATTATGGACATGAGCCACTGACACCCAGCACAGATACATATCTTATAGCTTCTAAATTTGGAATCTCATTGTTGGGATATTTGAGAATATATAGAATACATATTTTAAGTGATAAACCTCCTATAGACATGTTGCTCTGCCTTTGACTCCTCTACTTTATTCTGATATGGAAAAGGCTTTTGTATTTTGGGTCTGTCTTGGTAAATACCTCAGAGTCTTCGTAGAGCTTATATGACTACAGTGCAATATTTATATACACAGCCGACTATTGATTTGCTGAAGCAAGAACTTTGCAAGATTCTTTCCTGTCTAAAGAAAAAAAAAAGGAATTGTTCCAATTTTGCTTGAGTTTTTTTCAAAATGAATCCAGGAAATGGTTTTTCTGTTTACATAAGTAGATTGTTTATGGTAGTTACTTTTTGTAACTATAAATTGATTTATACAAATGGCTAGGTGTTTTATCTTTCCATTTTTTCAAAAGCCTTTAAACCTTTGGTCTCCTGTTAATATTCACTATTTTTTTTGTTTAGTCTTTCTGAAGCCAATAGGGAAACTTAGCTCTTTAAAATGTGACCAAGCTGGTTTACAGAAGAGAATGCTCACTAATATATGTCAGATTTCTCCATAACAGTAGCAATCTCTTCTGTACCAAATGCAAGGAGCTAATCTTGTTCACACCAACTTCTGATTGCCCCAATGCAGAAGATTCTGCAGATTAGAAATAAACAAAACACAATCTCAAGTGTATCTTTATCTCCTTACTTAAATCACAATGATGAGCTGTTTTTGAAACAAATTCTTAAACAAGAGCAAAGAGTGTTTGTTCTAATATATTTTCCATTACAGGGGAGGTCACACATCATCTGGTACATAGACTATTCAGTGCTATGAGTGCTTTTACCATGTCTATTTGACAATAGAAGTATTAGAGAAATGTTTTTCAGAGTGTTTAAATTTTAAAATAATTGCTCTTTCTACTCCATACTATATTAGCATGTCAAATAATAAGAAAAGTATAGCCATCATATACTTTTTAAGAAAGTATGGGCATTAAGTACTAAAAATAATACTTGGAAAATTATTTTAGGTAATTTTTTAAAATTGTGTTTTATTGTAAAGATGCTGTGCAAAGGAGTTAACATTTGGATGAGTAAGATGATGAGTACATTTCTTGTTGAGCGTTGTTGGTTCCTCCTTTGTTGTTCTCGCACTTTGGCAGAAACTCCTTCTTTGTTGTTCTTGCACTTTGGCAGAAACTTCTTTGAAACAATTGCATTTTAAGTAAGTCCAAAAGCAGAGGGCACTCAGGCCTTGAGTGTTACAGGAAGAAAGTGTTAAGTGAGAGGCAACACAGGGATTTAGAGAGAGATGGTTTTAAAAACTGTGGGAGAAGGGGGGCGGGGAAGGTGGTTCAGTGGTAGAGTGCTTGCCTTGCATGCCTGAGGCCATGAGATTGATTCCTCAGCACCATATAAGCAGAAAAAACCAGAAGTGGCTCTGTGGCTCAAGTGGTAGATCTCTAGCCTTGAGATGAAGAGTGAAGGGACAGTCCCCAGGCCCAGAGTTCAGGCCCCACAACCTACCAAAAAAAAAAAAATTGTGGAAGAATATTGAACAGAAAGAAGGGATAGACATCACTTAGAATGAGGAGCACTTATGACAAAGCCTTGCAGGGTAGTTTGAACTGTATTCTTCTTGAAACACAAAGCCATAAAGGTTGTTTAACCAAACAAATAAATTAACTCCATTCATGTTTAAAAGGAAAGATGCCTCTCTGAAGTTAAGACTGAAGATTCCACAGATAAGGTTTGAGGAAAAGGAGTTTAGGAGACCTTCCATTGCCAATATGACAATGACCTGGACATAATTCTGAGGAGCTCTAATCCTTATGTGCTAGGCTATGTATTCAAAATAAGTCAGTTCTGAGGAAATTTTGTTAAATCTGAAAGGCAGCTGGTAAGGTAAGTGACAGCCAGAAGACAGCAAGTGTAACACTGAAAATAAGGTGGGGATAGGAGGAGAGTTTAAGAACATAGTGGCCAACAGATTTTTAAATTACTCTTATAGTAAGATGCTTAATTTTATGACTGAAATGAATCTGTATCTAGTGGCAGAATGTGCATCTTTCAATCATAACATATACATATAACAATATAATTAGAGGATATCAGAACATAATCACACAAAAAGTGAAATCATACATACACACACATATATGGATATAACATGAATCTTAATCATTTGAGCCATATTTTAAGACCTAAAGCAATTAAGTAATTTTCCCTGCTTCAGTGTATGACCATGTACAAGTTAGAATTGTTTAAACTGAATCTTTTGCCAAAAATGCTCTATTTTAAGATATGGAGAGTTGATCACAACCGAGTCAGCTGTGCAAAGCAATGGAATGGAATCCTAAGTTTATATTTACCTCTTAGAAAGGAGATACTGCCCTAATCTGTAGGCTCTCTGAGGAAGGGCCTTCTCTTTTGCACAAGATCCAGTCTCTATGGAGACAAGCCTCCATTTCATTCAGTCAATTAAAGGTGAAAGGTATCCCATTTACAGTCACCTAAGCTATGGAGTCCACCTATTTTTATCTTCATTCTTTCAGCCAAATGATATCTTTTTATCTAAGAGGGGGAAAAGTCTGAGTAATCTGGTCATTTAATTTGAGCTTTCTCTGTCCCAGTTATTGTCTTTCCTTTGTTTCAAATGGCAGCATTCTCTGTAAATCAGATAAAGCACTGTATCATTATGCTATCATCTCTGAAAGCTCCATAATTGCAGCTTTTCTACCCAAGTCACTGAAATAAAACCTCCGTTTCTACACTAAATATTAATTCATTTCCAGTTGTACTTATTATATTGTTTACTTAGGTGGTAGGATTTTCACCCTTTCTCAGAGGTTACCCTCAGATTATAGAGAACTATTTTCTAAATAACACATATTTTTACAAAAGATAATGAAACTCTATAGAGTAGATGTTATCTTTATTCATCACTGCTTTCCTATATTTCACTCTAATGACCAAAAAAGAGTGCTTAATGGGCTTTGTTTGAATTTAGTCACATAAGCAGAAGAACTAAGTTGAATATAATTACACATAATTAATTTAATGTCCTGATTAGAGTAGTAAACATCTGTGTAAAACGAATGAGGATAATAGGGAACAATAAACAGCATGAAAATATTTACAGGAGTAGTGTACCACTGAACTATATCTATATACAGTAGATGTACAACTGTGTAGAAACACATTTTTCTCTATACTCTTGTTGTTCCAGAAGTGCAAAATCTGTGGCAGTTATGTACAAATAGAAACTGCAGTAGCTGCAAGTGTCAAAGCACAAAGCAAATTAGATATCAATAGGATAAAGAAACTTAATTTATCCTGGATTTAATTTTATTCAGAATTTATTCAGAGAGTTTCATCAGGGAGCTATTAGACTGTTTGGTCTTATGTTTGCTTCTGTCAATTCTAATTTCTCTGCATCTGATTTCATTCCAAAACCAGTGATATAAAGATTTTGTACAAATTCTAAATCAAATATTCAGTCTGTCTTAATCTATTTTTTATTTAATTTATTTTTTATTGTGAAAATACCGTACAGAGGGGTTACAATTACATGGGCAAGGTAATGAGTACATTTATTTATTTATTTTTTTGGGTCAGGTCGTGGGGCCTGAACTCTGGGCCTGGGCACTGTCCCTCAGCTCTTCAGCTCAAGGCTAGCACTCTACCACTTGAGCCACAGCGCCAC
>NW_012267325.1:6733415-6738023 GCF_000151885.1 Dipodomys ordii
ATATATATATATATATATATATATATATATATATATATACAATCAATGTATGCTATCCAAAAGAGTAGGATTCCTCTTAGTTTAACTTATTTGATTTGTATTACATAACAAGTTACATTTGTATATTAAAACTGATTTCAAGTAAGAGGATTGAGTTGCAGGGTTGTAAGTGTAAATTTGGAAATTAGTACCTCAAGAACAAAAGTAGTTTCATACTAGTACAGGGTGACCCATTGCAACAATGAGATGTACAAGACAATATGTCAAAAACGAACTTTACAATTTAGGCAGGGGAGGGAGGTGTAGTTGTGGAGATGGGAGGGAATGGTTGGTAGGGGAAAAACAAAGGAGGAGACAACAATGCTTGATAAGAAATGTACTCATTACCTTGCTCATGTAACTGTAACCCCTCCTCTGTACAGTATTCTCACAATAAAAAACTTATAAAAAAGTAGTTTCATAGAAAAAATTATAGCATTGAAGCTACCAAGGTACAGAGGTAGAAGCCTTGAATAGCAGGTTCAAAGCCCTTGGTTTGATCCCTAGCACTGTAAACAAAAATAATTAAAATGTTACAATTTGTTTTTAAGATTATTTTCCTCAGGAATATATCATTTGGTATGAAATGCATTTGGATAAATAATAACTCATAGGTATACTTTTATTTATAAATAATTGATGTATTCTAACTCACAAATTATTACTAGTATTATGAGAGTTGTATGAAATTATCACTGGAAAATTTTTCAAAAATATCTTTTCTTAAGAATTTACCTAGTTCATGGGATTGTAAACATACAAAAAGTAAATTACTTTAGATATATAGTTCTTATATTTCAAGACCTAGATGGGATTATGCTTTGTTTTGTATTATTCTTAGGTCTGTATTTCTTCAGTTCTATAAATGTAAGCAATATAATATTTCCCATGTTGCTAATGGAGCTTGAAATTAGGGTGGCTGTTTGTGTATCAGCATCATGATGATGTCAGCAATTCACATAAAAAATGAAACATTCCCAGTATAACTTTTGCAGTCACAAAAATAGCCTTCCCTATTTGAAATTGGCTGACTGAACATTGTAATAGATGGTGGAAGAAAACACCTCTTGTGGTCTTTTCAAGACAATAATAAATTTATTGATGAAGAAAACATACATTAATATTTAAACCTAAGGTTCATATCATAAATGATATTTTAGTCCCATGTACTGCTTTAGAATATAGATTTTTGTTGATTAATAGTTATGTGATAAATCTCATTTATAAAATAATTAAGGATGCTTCCTTCATCCAAAGATATAGGGCAGATTGTGAAATATTCACAAATCCTAAAATTTTTAATCCTAAAAATACATATGATAACTCAATTTCAGCAAAACTATGATGACCATACAAAAAATAATCTGGTACTTAAGGGAATTCAAGAATAATCAGTATTTGATATCACTTAAACATATAAAGTGAGTTTAATTTAATTTTTGTGGTACCAAAGTTTGAACTCAAGCTGTGACTCTCACTTGATTTGCATATTTGCTCTCCCTTTGCTTGCTTGCTTGGCTGGCAAGCTTTCATTTGAACCATGCCTCCAACTCTGCTTTTGCTAGTTATTTTGAAGATGGAATCTCTTGGAATTTTTCTTTCCTGGCTGGCTTTGAACTGTCATGTCCCATGTTTCATCCAATTAACTAGTTAGAATAACAGGTGTGAGATATCAGTGCCACATTGTATCTTTCCTATTTTCAGGGAATTTTTACTACACTTGGCTTTTGTTCATTTACAAAGGTTGGGTTGTGGATTCCTTTTCTGTTCAGTTACCATATTTAGTCTTTGTAAGCTATGGTAAAATTTAGTCTCTTCCATTGATTTTGCCTTGTCACAAGTAATATTGTGTGACTTTGACTTTCTATTTACTTAATGAAGATGATTTTCTTATTGTTTAATTTTCCTTATCCTTTTCCTACTCTTGTCTACTGTTTCTGCGTATCTTGATAATAGAAATAACATATTTTTTTATTTTGAATTTTTTGCTTGTGTTTCTCTATGCTAGTTGCTTAGCAGGTATTTACTACATTATTTTGACTTGAGTTAAAGTATTCCTATATGAAAGTGTCAGGAATGTAACATGTTACAACACAGAGTGGGCATGAACAATATTTAATGTTCAACTGTACAGTTCCAGTAGATGAAAGTTGTCTAAATTGATTGCTCAATGACATAGGTGTAGTAATAGTACAGGCAGGTTGGCTTAAATACCCTGCTGTAATATAATTATTTTGTGTCATGAAAACTTGTCTAAAGGGCTGTATGAGCATGTTCATCTTTCTTACTGCTTTCTTCATGATTTTAGTTTACAACGATACAAAGTATTTTCAACAACAAAATGTGTTCATGAATAAATGTTTAATGTTACTCTGCTGAAATGCTTTCCATTGTGTACTCTTTTTGTATAATTGTCACTGAAAACAATTATACACATTTGTTTGTTTTAATGGAAGAAGAAAGTTCAATTATAGCTTTTCCCTTAAACACTGTTGAATACAGCAATTAGTCCCCAATTTCCTACACTATCTTAAATCTTTAAATTGAATCATCTAAACCAAACTCAGAGCTTGGCAGCATTATCTAATTCTTCTTGAAGAGGAAAATAACAAAAAAGAGAAAAATCTAAGAGTAAAAAAGATAGAAATAGAGTGATTGTATATCTTATGACTTTAAACAGGACCAAAGGACAACTTTTGACTTACTAATGTAATTCATAGGAATTCTCCTAAATATTTCATTAGCTTGTTTTTTCATACTGGTAAGGAAATTTATAGCTATATTACTTTTCCAAAACAAAAAAAAACTCAGTTGAGACTTTTTGTTGTTGTTTTCTTTTCTGTATAATCTTTGTATGTTGTACTGATTTCATCATCTTCACTCAAGCTCACCTTTGTCTTTTCTTTTATCATGTGATTCTGTATTTTTTTTCAAGTAGTCAACTTTTATTCCTACCATCTGTCGTATTCATGACTGATACATTTTCATTACTGCCTTATTTATCTAGTTTATCTTCTTTCTGCTTTTGCTTCTCTAAAAAGATCCTTCTCCATATTTATTATAACGGTCCTTTCCATGTTGGTGGTCATGTCTGTCTTCCTAGCTGCTCAGAAGGCTGAGAACTGTTGATTACTATTCAAAGCCAGCCTGTACATAAAAGTTCATGGATTTTTAATCTTTAACCATCAAAAAGCCAGAATTAGTGTTATGCCTCAAGTAGTAGAGTGCTATCCTTGAGCACAAAAGCTCAGGGAGTTCAAGTCCCAGGGATGCAAACACACATAAAAGGGTATTTTGCCAACCACCTTTAGATTTGTAATTTTTAACATAATACTTGATCTGTGGATTAATTCTCTCTACTGCAATGTTTATTGCAGTACTTGACAAGGTTAGCCCCTCTTTGTGAACAACTTATGACGACCCATAATAAACAGAAGGTAAATTGCTTTCTCTGAGAGCTAAGCAACATGTAGAATGTTGGAAATGTTTAAAATGCAGTGTGAGCATATTTTATAGAAAAGGGATATACTTAACTTAATTTGAATTATCCATTTGCTTCTGTTTTCATAAGCATCTTATTAGCTAATAGCAGGGTTTGATATACTATGTGTGAGTGATTTCCATCACTCACTTCAATGGCATTAGATCTATCATGCAGCTTCATAGATTTATATAGTCTAAATCTTAAGCCAGACATTTGATTATTCAGCATTCTTGAGATAGCTTTTATTGAAACTTATATTCAAGGTCATTAATGATTAATAATATAAAAATATTGTAAAAATCACTTATCTACTTGCATGTTTACTTAAGAAAATTACAAAACACATTGCTTTTTCTTTATGCATTTTTCTAGTATTGTTTCATTCACTCACCAACCCTTAAAGATTTAATTGAAATGAACTGATCATTTTTCTTTACCCTCTATCAGTTCATGGTCACTATTCTTGTTCTGCAAGAAAAACTACTACAAAAAGATAATCGTGGTGCTGGGAAGGTGGTTCAGTGGTAGAGCGCTTGCCTTGCATGCCTGAGGCCCTGGGTTCAATTCCTCAGCACCACATAAGCAAAAAAGAAAAAAGCCGGAAGTTGTGCTGTGGCTCAAGTGGTAGAGCACTAGCCTTGAGCTGAAGAGCTGAGAGACAGCGCCCAGGCCCAGAGTTCAGGTCCCACGACCAGAACCCCCCCCCAAAAAAAAGATAATTGTTTCTCATATGATTATTTTTGATATATTGAATTGCTTTTCTATGTCCTATGGTTATA
Organism: Dipodomys ordii; assembly: GCF_000151885.1. Lineage (NCBI taxonomy): Eukaryota > Metazoa > Chordata > Mammalia > Rodentia > Heteromyidae > Dipodomys > Dipodomys ordii. Next base: position 6,737,718 of record NW_012267325.1, read on the forward strand.
CATTTGTGCAATGCAGACCATATGTTTCAATTTCATTGATGATTCAGAGAAAGGAAGGAAAGAAGGAAGGTAGAAAGGATTAGAAGGAGGGAGAAAAGAATGGAAGAAGGTTAAAGAAAAAGAAAGTGAGAAAAGAAAGAAAAAAAGAAGAAAGAAGGAAGGAAAGAAAAATGGAAAGAAATATAAAGAAAGGAAGGAAGGAAAGAAAGAAGGAAGGAAGGAATGAAGAAAGGAAGGGAGAGAGAGAGGGAGGGAGGGAGGGAGGGAGGAAGGAAGGAAGGAAGGAAGGAAGGAAGGAAGGAAGGA
>NW_012267325.1:6740436-6741062 GCF_000151885.1 Dipodomys ordii
GGTAAGAAATGTACGCATTATCCTGCCCATGCAATTGTAACCCCTCTGTACAGTATGTTCACAAATAAAATAAAATAAAATTAAAAAAAAATTCCACATACAGCTCTCCTATTGACCCAGCAATCCCACTTCTGGGCATTTACCTAAATGACCACAAACAAAGCCATACTAAAGCTCCCAGCACAATTATGTTTATTGGAGCATCAGTCACCATTTCGTCACACTACTGCCTGGCCTGGCTGCTGAGACCTCACAGCTAACTCTATACTCTATCGTTCAAGGGATGGCTTTCAGACAAACAGAACTACCTTTACTAAAGCAATGGGCTTTCTAAGACAGAAGAAGAATGAGCACAAAGATTGCGTCTCTTCCTCCATTGGTAGAACTCTGAAGGTATGTGCCTTTATTGACATTTTCTGAATTAGTGAGAAGTTTCAGGAAATTGAAATACAGTTCACCTCCTCCTCTATCCGATCCTCCTTCTTTTATTCCCTTTGACAGACATATTGATTCACAAAGAACATCAAGTGTACTTTCTTCATGAAAATCACAGAGTCACAATCTGCTATCCAGAGATTGCACACTAACAAAACATATCTTGGAGATAGTCTTTTTTTTTTTTTTTT
>NW_012267325.1:6741112-6851275 GCF_000151885.1 Dipodomys ordii
GAGGGAGGGAGGGAGGGAGGAAGGAAGGAAGGAAGGAAGGAAGGAAGGAAGGAAGGAAGGAAGGAAGGAAGGAAGGAAGGAAGGAAGGAAGCCAGGCAGGCAATGGTGTAATTATAAGCTTATGGAAAACCAGCTCCTTTAGTCAGAGGACAACCAGTCAGCGCATGTTAACCTGTAAAACCTGACAGAGAAAGATCATGAAAGGACAAGCAGGTTAGAGCAAGGCCACCTTCTTTAATTGAAGCTAACAACTCATTACTGATATGGTTAAGGTGCCTCCCAGAAGTCATTAAGAGATGTAAATGAAGATGGAAATTTAAAAACTTTAATATGAAAAGGGAGTATGTTAAAATGAGGAAGAATGATATAATAACAAGAGTAGACTGGATGATCATCACTGGCCCAGGGGAAAAAATGTAAGAGTTAGGAAAGCACATGTTAGTATTTCTCCGGTACAGAAATTGTGATTATTGTATAAATATCCTGTCAATTTGTAATTTATACTTTGATATTTTTGCTTCATAGTTTTGTCCACATGAAATTTACCAGTTTTCATAAAATGATTTTTATTTAGCAAGCAACTTTTTCTCCTCCTCCTAAATAAATATCCTGTTGAAAAGGTAAGGCTTAAGACTAAACTCCTAATCTCTTTAAACATATTTACTGTGATCCATTGTACACTGTTTTTCAGTTTTACAAATCTTCCTTTTGAATAAATTATTGCATGCATGTTGGGATGCAACAAAGTACATGTGAAAAAAAACACGCCAACATTTCCCCCTAATTTATCAACAATGACTAACTCCATAATTTGGAATTTTAGGAACTCTAATGCCTTAATACATTCAATTTTTGTTTTTAGATATATCTTTTTTTCTCAAATAATGTTATGAATAGCAGCTCTAAGATCACAGATCATTTAAATATACAAAGAATCTTATGAAAACAAGAAACTATAGTTGTTTATAAAATTTACAGTGGGGACTACATTAAAATCAATTTTGTGACTGAGTAAAATGATGAAAAAAATCCAAGCTTGCAAATTTCATGAATTTACTCAGTAGCAGCTAGCACCATCTCACAAAGTTATGAAATCTGTTTAACCTTTTTATCATTAAACAATCAAAACAGCTTTGCTAATAAGTAGAGAGAGTGGAAGAGAGAAAGGAAGAAAAGAAGGAAGGAAAATGGAGGGAAGGAGGTCAGGTAGGCTGCAGGGATGAAAGAAGGAAAGGAGGGAGGGAGGGAAGGAGGGAGGGGGATGAAAGATGGAGTGTAAAGGAGAAAATGCAGGAGAATTGGAGGAAGAAGAAAGAAGGAATAGTGTATGAAAATGGGCAAAGTCTAAGGAAATTTTATTCTCATTAACAAAATATTCATCAGAAGTTGCAAATTTTTTTCTCTACTTCCTATGCTTTCTGCACATAGTTGCCCCAACTCTTACCTTCATTATCTTTAAACAGATTTTAGGGTTCATTTACAATACACACTCCATGAATAAATTAGAACATCTTATTTATTGATGTATCTGCAGAAACTATCAAAAACAATTTTAACAACTTGCAAAAAGTCAAAAAGATTTTTGAAAGAATGCCTGAGGACACAAAAACGGCAGTTCATATGGATGACATTAAATAAAAGAGCAATATTTTTATACCTAGATTATTATTTGCAATTCTCTTATAAAATAATGTAAGATAAATGAGGAAACTACCAGTGTCCAAATAATTTTATGAACTATTCTGAATTGGCAAACTTCATGCACAAAAATCAGAAATAGAGCTTCTTGAATTTTGAAGAAGGTGGTTATATTTTCTAAGATATGCTCTTAAACTCTTAGTAATGATTCTATTTCCATGAATCAATACCCAGCTTTCTTCAACCATTGCAAATATTCATAAATTTAAGCCTATATAAAGTTCTTTATCACCGTCTCCTTTGTTTTACTAATCACTGAAATTTTCTTTTCAAACCTCAAAATCCCTCACATTTCTACTGAAAAGTTGATCCTCTTGTATATACATTCAACAAGATCATTCTTCCCTTCCCTCTTTAGTATTGCTAAATGTACTAATTATGAAGTCCAAACAAGATAGATGTGGTTTTATTGGTAGAATTACGAAGAAATGGGACTAATGACTAAGTTATTTCAAATTCTTGAAGTTTCAGGGAAAAGATGATTGCAAGCCTTTTGGGGGCCAGGGCTCTTCATTATTCATCTCCATATTCCCAGCCTCTAGCATTGTGCATGACAAATTAAGTATTTAAATAGAATTATCTGAGAAAGTTCTCATTTTTATGGTTCCTTACAGCAAAATAAGATTTGATCATTCAAAGAAAACACATGTCAAAAGTGAAACAATTCACCTTTCAAACATCTTCATTGTGCCAGCATCCAAAGGTGGAACCTAAGTTTAAGGAAAGAAAGAAAACCAAAACCACATCTCAGCTTTACTCCTATGACTGAAAGGTCTATGCTATTATCTAATTAGCATAATATTCCCCTGTAAATGTTAGAAAAAGCACTTCCTATTTATTAAGTGCTGTCGTTTCTGTGTAAAAGTAAAAAAAAAAAAAAGGAAGAAGATAATATACTCATGGGTGAGATCAGAACCTGATGGCATAATTTGTACAAAATGTGCTTTGTTGTTTAGATATGTTTCTATTTTATCAGTAAGGCTTATGGGTTATTTACAATAGTGTTTTATACATCTGGGGAACATAGAGAAAGGGAGAAGAAAGAAGCTGTGTTTCTGGATGAGTACCTCCGTTATGCCAACCACTGAAAACAACAAGGCATTTGCCAACTCATAAATGCTGCAAAAGCTCCCTAACTAACTGTGCTGTTTCTTCATAATAAATTTACTCTACCTTTCCTACATGAACTTGGAAGCATTACCTAACTCAAAAGGAGCATGGGTGGAAGGATCACTCCTGAGAGCTTTCACCTATTTCCTGTTGCTAGGGAAACCACTTCCTTTGTACATGTTCAGAATAGCAGGTGTCTTTGAATCCTGCCTTTCAAGCTTTAGATTTTAAAGCAAACATATAGATATATAACCCATATTTTGCCATGTACACTACTTTATTGTTTCTTTCAGTACCCAGAGAAGATGTTTCATCCAATTAAAGGTAATATATACTTGCAGATGATCATGTCTGGGATAGAAAATTCCCTTCTTGTTTTGTTTTGTTTTATATTGTGCAAAATATCTCAAATGCTTTCCAACTCACAAAGGCGTGGGTAAGCATAAGATACCATTAAAACCTGTGAATATATATTTCTTAACACCGGCCGAAATAATGTATAACTTTTGGTGTTTGGTAAGATTTGGAATTATCACGTTTAATTACTCTGTACTGAGAATTACTATACATTAACTGGCTTAGAGCTTAGAGGCTCTGTTGTTAAAAAATGAAGGGGAAGAAAAATATTTTTGATTTCTTCAATCTACTTTCTCAGTTGGAAAGGACTTCTGTAACAAAAGACAAAAATAACAATAGGACGACAAATAGGAATTAACATGTTTATCTCACATACACCTGAATATACCCAGAGAATGAGTAGTTCTCAAAGTAATAGCTTTGAACTCCAGCTTATACAACAAAGGAAAGGAACTTTGAGCCTCTAGTCAGCCACAACTTGCAGGGAAGTCAAATAAACAGAAGATAAATGTTACTTGGTTCAGCAAATTAATACAAATTCCTCTGGTAGATTCCTTCAGGCCAATAAAGCTCCACTATTGGCTTTACCAGTTAACCCTTATTGCCCTGGAATAAAGAGGGAAGGATAGCTTTTGTCTTTGTAAACCTATGTCCTGATACTAGACAAACAGAGAGTGGGCAGAGAGCATTATACATCTGCTTCTTATTTGTCTTCAGCTCAACAACCCTTTACACTCTGAGGTGGCAATATTTTTTTCACAATTTAAATATATTGTTGAAATGCCCCAAGTTAGATTGCTTAAACATTCTGTGAAAGTACTAATATAAATGTAAAATTTCAAAGAAAAAAAACATGAGAAATAGAGTTCTATTATCCTTCAGTAATTGCTGTGTACATTCCCCAGCCATTAACAACATGTTAATGACCAGCATGTGTGGACATTGGCCATAAATACTAACTGATTTCATAACTTGGATTGTACATGCTATAATTACATATTGTAGTTCACATTATACAACTGAGAATCGTAGCCTGGTCCACAGCTTTATTGCACCATTCTCATTAATGTCCTGTTTATTCGAGATCTATCAAAGAATTCCTTTGAGCATCCTTCATGATGTTTTTAATTACACCCTTTATATTTATTCAAAATATTTTGGACCTGTCTTGTATATTATAATGTGCATGGTATCCTGAAACCACAAACTGAAAAACAAACTTACATCAGCATGATGTTAAAATGGTTTTAATTATTTTATCTATGAAATAATTTCCCGCATTTCTGTGTATTCAGTGATTATAGTTTCTGCAGGAATTTTTTCTAATTTTAGAAAAAATACACATATGCATTAAACTGACTTATTTAGTTGACTTCTGCCATTCTCCATGGTTTTGCATTCTTATTACAGTTTTGTTTTTGATATTATTTTCAGTTTGACAGCAATTTCCTACAGGAACAGGTGGTTTTAGGCACAAAGAAGAAGGTTATACTGTGGGGGAGGGACATACAAAGCAACAAAGAAATAATCTTATAAATGTGTTGGAAACAATTTGTATGTCCCTCCCCCACAGTATAACCCCTGCTTTCACTGTATTTGATGTCGGTATAATTTGTGGAGGGGAAGAGGAAAAACAAATCGTTTAAATAGGGATACAGGTGGACCCATTGCAACAATGAGATGCACAAGTCGTTATGTCGAAAATGAACTTTACAACTTTGGTGGGGGGGTGGGGAGGATTGGGTAGGGGGGCCGGGGGAGAATGGGAAGGGATGGGAAGGGGAAACAAAGGAGGAGGCTACAATAAGAAATGCAACGATAAGAAACGTACTCATTATCTTGCCCATGTAATTGTAACCCCTCTGTACAGTATTTTCACAATAAAAAAAATTTTAAAAAATTTAAAAAAGAAGAAGAAGGTTAAAGCATGGACATCTTAATTTTAACAAGGTAACTTTACTGATAAGAGTATGAATGTATAACTATTAGTTAATTCATTGATTTCCTTCACATTAACTATTCAATATATATATATTTATTCTGTCATGTTAAGAACCAATTTTAATGTAATAAAACTGGGCATTTATACTTAATTTCAATTTGTGGAGATGGAGCAGAAGAAGCCCTATCAAAGGTTCACATTTCCTTCTCTTAGGAACTTGTTAAAGAATTGATTTAAACTTTCAATAGCTGATACCATTTTATCCCTTAGAGAGCCATAGTCACTTTTATTTCCCTAGTAGCCTATTGGCACTTTGATTTTAAAAACAAAACAATTGCTTTGGTCCATCAGCTTTCTATTTTGCCTCTAGTACTACAATGTTCAATGGCTTTTGTTGGCTTATTGCACTTTAATTAGCATGATGCTGTGTGCCTTTAGTAGCATGCTGCTATGCTACCCTTAATTGAAATCTTTCTCTTGTGTCTGTGATCATTATATCACCGCAATGCCTGAAACTGCTGCTCCTAGGGAGGCTGCTGTAATGTTGCATTAGCCCTTTGATACTGCAGAGTTTGATTAGTGGGATCAGATGAGTTGCTCAAAGGTGCCTGACCCATAACTATAGTGTCTTCAAATACATCTTAAAAATGTGCTGCTTACATTCATATAATAAACATGCAGATATGATCCATATACTTACTTACTCTATGAAGTGAAATTTTTCAAGGAAAGATTACTTACATACATATACCTTGATTTAAAGCCACATCTTCGAAATGCTTCACAAAGTTACTACTTCCCAGTCTGAGTCCAGTAGGACTCAAAGCATGGGAAAATATGTGAAATACTCTTTCCTATCTATCCATGCTCCCTCTCTCATGAAGAAAAAAAAAAACATCTGCACACCATATTCTAAAAGATAGTTTCTTCTTTTGCAGATTTTGTGCCATTTTTTTCTTAATGCATCAGATCATATTATTTTTAATGATTCTTGGAAGGTGTCTAGAGGATGATTAGTTCCAACATTACTTGCAATCATATTAATAGGAAAATAATCAAGAGTAGAAAACTAACATCTTCAGAAAAAGGTAAGAGTCTTTTGTCAAAGTAAATTTTTTTCTAAAGCAAAAGTTGTTCAAATAATGAAAAGGAAAATTATGCTAACAAAATGTTTCCTTTGATGTCAGAAAATAATGCTCCTAAATGTGATGATTTGGCATCAAAACAACCTCAAGGTCTACCTGACTGGCCTTCCAACCTTTTTTTTTTTTTTATCATTTTGCTCCTCCAGAAACAGTATGAGCTTTACACTAAACTTCCCTTCTGTGTCTAAAGACTAGAATTACCGAAGAGAAACATAACTGCTTCAATTATTCTACTGAAATGTGTTTAACTAAGGAAGATTAAACTGGTATTAGAGAAGAAGAGACTGAAAATCAAACACATCACATTGATCTCACAGAAACCATCTGGCTCCTTCTTTGAATCTTCATTCATACTTGGTATGGTTGCCATGTTTATGAATACTAATTTGTATGCTTTTTCCCTTGCTAATCTGGGTATTGTCAGATCATTTCATCAGAGTCAATTCAAACCTACCAGAGGGAAAAAATTTTAACTTCCCTACAATATTTTAAAGATGGCATGTGCAAAAGTACTCAAGAAACATCTGTGGTTTAAGCACAGCTCTTTACCATGTGGGCTCAAAAACTAGAAAATAGAAATAATTTTCGGAATGGTTGAAGAGAATTTTCAAAGACAGGTAGAAAATAATATTAGTTGCAGTGAGGAACATAATGATGCTGAAAGTAAAGTATGATTATTTCTTCACCAAAGCTTGAAGTGGTCAACAGTGTACTCCAAAGAGCTGCTGTTGGTCAGATAATAGTTGGCTATCCTCTGACCTACAAAACAGCAAAATAGGTTCTAAAGTTCTTTCTCTTCTTCAGGACTATGGATGTGCCTGGGGCTGGAAATCAAGAGTATAAATGGCAAATGTAAACCAAGGAGCAAGACCAGGCTGGAAATAATTATAAGTAACGTATCTAGGAGGAATGCGATTATGGTTTTCTTCTACATTTGTACAGATATTCTGAAATGAGTTACCCATATTCTACACACACACACACACACACACACACACACACGCACACACGCAACACAATCAGAAAAGCCATCCTTTAATAAAAGATGCCTACATGAAACCCTTGCATTTTACTAATCAGAAAATGACTTTAGCTAGTAGTGCTAACTGAAGTAATAGCTTAATATTATATATACATGCTCTAAGTAAAATAGGTATGCTCAAAATTAAACCAAAATATTGAATTGATTATTGTATAAAAATGTTGTATGGGCATGAGTATGTGTACCTGTCATGTATACCAATGTAATGAACTATATGTAAGCATTTAAATGCTATTCAGTTTGCCCTCTACAATAATAATGGTGAAATAGTGATAAAATAACATGAAGGATAAAAGTTGTCATTTTATTTCTAGATGATCTTATAATCATATAATATTGCTATGAAAATTTTACATATAGGTAGAATATTATATCTGTGCATATATAGAGAGAGGAACAGAATGTTTTGTAACTTTTAAAATAAACAGATTAATAAAGAAATTCTTTAGAAAACCATATTGTTTGAACTGTTATTTTGTAGATCCAAAGTGGCTGAATCACAGGCTACTTGTATGTTTGGTAGGTATGCTAATTATACAAAAGAAAAACAGATTTCTACTTTTACAGAATAGTAACTAAAAATATGCAGAACACCACAAAATATCTAAGAAGACATAATTAAATATTAGAAGAAAAATAAAGTAAAACAGAAGCAAGATTTAAGCAATACTAAAAGAAGATAATCAAAATTTATTAGAAACCAAAGTACACAGAAATATTAGATAATAACCATGATACTTTAAAAACTAAATGTTTCTTCCCCTTCCCTTCCATTTCTTTCTCTTTCTCTTTCCCCACCCCCTCCTCACTTCTCTCCTCTCTCTTTCTCTCTTTCTTTGTCTCTCTCTGTCTTTCCTCTACTCTTTTTTCCCCCCCTCTTGGTGCTGGTCCTCAGGTATGAAATCAAAGCATGGTTGCTATTCCTGAGCTTTTGTGTTCAAGGCTAGCACTCTACCCCACTTGAGCTACAGCGTCACTTCTGTCTTTTTGGCAGTTAATGGGGAATAAGAGTCTCAGGGACTTTCCCTGAGACTCTTTCCCTAACAATTTCATTCTCATTTTGAAAGTGTGAGATAAGCCCAGCGCCAGTGGCTCAGGCCTGTAAACCTAGCTACGCCAGAGGCTGAGATCTGAGGATCGCGGTTCAAAGCCAGCCCTGGCAGGAAAGTCTGTGAGACTCTTATCTCCAATAAACCACTAGAAAACCGGAAATGGTGCTGTGGCTCAAGCGGTAGAGCTCTCGCCTTGAGCTGAAGAGCACAAGCTGAAGAGCGCAGGGATAGCGCCCAAGTCCAGAGTTCAAACCCCACGACCAACCAAAAAAAAAAAAAAGTGTGAGATAATAAATTTGTGTGTGGTGTATAGAAATTGATTTTATGGGAAAATTGTTTTTCAGTAATAGTATAGAAATAAAGTTGTGAACCACACTGCAAAGTTATAATCAATGATGGAGGATAGATAGATAGATAGACAGATAGATAGATAACCACATATCACATAAAATGGTATTATTATGATCTTATTATGATCATATTGTATTCATGTTATAACAAAATTACCTAAGGGAGCATTTCTCCGAGTGAATATACATTGATAAGGGATATATATATATATATATATATATATATATAAACAAATGGTATTTTTACCCTGTATCTTATTTGACATGCTTCATATTTTTATGCTATGTTCCTAAGCTGTTCCTAGTGACCTAGACTGTCCACAGAAATTCAACCTCTCTCTACAGTCATATTTACTTTCTTTTTTTTCATTGTGAAGATACTGTACAGAGGGGTTACAATTATATGGGCAAGATAATGAGTACATTTCTTATCAAGCATTGTAGCCTCCTCCTTTGTTTCTCCTTCCTATCCCTTCCCATCTTCCCCCAGTCATATTTACTTTCATCATCACATTTGTATATTTGAATCCTTTATTATGTGCAAAAGTGGCTACCATAATGGTGCTTGTATATTATCCTAGCACTAGGGAGTCTAGACAGAAAGATCATGAATCAAGTCGATCCTGGGATATATATTCTAAACAAAAAAACATGGGCTTCAGAGCATCTACTATAGATGCACTCCATAGATGATACCCATTACTGATCAGCATATGTAACTTCTACGTTTCAAGATGCTGGAATGCCTGAGAATTCCACTATTGAGCCACAATGCCACTCTACCCTTCGTTTCGTTGCTTCTTTACTTCACTTACAGAAGTTTTTATCTCTACTACTTTTGATTGACATTCATCACTATGGAATATACCTCTATCTTAAATAAGTACTAATCAAAGTGACCAAGAATTCATTCATTATTCTTTTTTTGATTTTTGAATGATGTCAGCAAGAAGATCACAATGATGCTGACTAGTATGTTTGACAATAGTTGTACAATATATAATAAAAAATATTGTCAGCTAAATAATGGTGGCTCATACCTATAACCCTAGCTAGTCAGCAGTCTGACATCTGAGAATTGTGGTTCAAAACCAGTCCAGGTAGGAAAGTCCATTAGACTTTCCTTGTCAATGATAAATTTAATTTGGGATATATATAGTTTTACGTACCACAGAAGATAGAATCATCTAGTGACAGAATTTTCATTACATTAAAGCAAACATGATTTTCACCATCCCCAGATTTTTGAAAAGTATGGAAAAGTTCATTGGCATCTCTCATTGACAAGAGACAGAAGTTCCTTCCCTATATCATCTTGTTTTCTTGCTTGTTGAACACCCAGAACCTGTCCCTGAAAACAATTCCTTCCATCTCTTCACTCAGCTCAACACACACTCTCTACTACTTTTATTTATCTGAGAATAATGCTTGCTCCTTATAGTTTCTGTTCTTTTAAACAGCCATGCAAGCTTTCCTGATTTTTTCTTTCTTTTTTCATGGTCTCATGATTCTTCACAAGAAAGACCAGAAAGGTAAGAAAAATAGAATTATCTCCAATAGCGGAATGTGAGAGGTAAATGATTTAAGAAAGATTTTTTTAGTATTTTTACACAAGTACACACCCACACCCACACATACTCATTACTTTCTCAGTCTCAGCAGCACACTCTAGGTGTATATTTCAATCTATTGTTCCTTCATTATTCTCTCCTAGGTTTTCCATTCTTCTCCCCTTCCTATATTTGTTCCTTTGCCTCTAGCTCCCACCCTCATTTCCAGTTTTGCAAGTAATTCTTCACCCTTTCACCCCAGTGCAAAATTACTCTTACTCCCCTCCCAGAAAATTACTTTCTCTTTCATCTTGTACCTTTGGCATTCATTTCCTGTGGGATTTCATCACAAACTGCAGCAGGTGATGTTAACCGTTTAAAAACCATGGGCGGAAAAAAAAATCATAGGCACCAGTTGTAACCACTGAAAAATTGCTACACCACTCAAATAAGCTACTGCAGTCTGTCATGTGTAAGTCTGCATAATTCCCTTCGAATAATTTATATTGTCCTGTATCAGTATAGTAAAAATAGATGATAATGTAAGACACACCAGTACTTTTCTTTTTTTTTTCATTATTCTTAGATATGCTGACAGAATAGCCAGGGTGTAACTCTGAATCAGATAATGTTTACATTAAGCAACATATTTGTAAGTGTAATTCAGAATTTCTACTTGACATGGAAATCCCCTTAAAATCCTCTCTTGGTTTCCAGAATCTTTTTGACTGTTAAAGCAATGGATTCACAGTACTGTTTGGTAGTTTTTTTTGTTGTTTTTTTTAATAGGCCATTAAGTTAAGTGCGAAACTCATAAATTATCTGCAAAAAGTAACCCAAATTATAGCTATCTGTGGTTTTGTGATAAAGGCCAAGAAAGTGTTTTTAAAAACATGACCTAATCTATGGGGAAAGTCCAACAATTGAAAACATGTTGATTACTTGTTTAAAATTTTTTTGAGTCACTTAAATGTTGATACCAAAATTCTCTTCAAGGGGAAAATTCTCATTGATTCAAATTTATAATAAATTTTTGTCACTACTCTTATTACTGCTATCCAAAAAAGTATGTTTATTGAGATAAGGAAGCCCTAGGCTTTAATGTTTTGTTGTTTCTGGGTGATCGACAAAAGGCATTTATAACAAAAACATGATTATTCTTTTTAACTTTTCAAAATCATGAAACTGCAGTCTACCTGAACTCAAGATATACAGCTGAGTCTCATTAATATGTTTACTCAGAACATTCAAACATCAAAGAAAGAAACATCTGTATTCTAAATCAGAGTTTATTCAAGAAAGAGAACTTAGGCAGTTTTTTCATGTTTTAAGTCTAACACATTTCCTGGATCCTGAGGCTTTATGAATTATGTCTTTAGTATTCTAGCTTGTAAACAGTAGAAAGAACGAATAGTGACCTTTCTTTATTAATTACAATAAATTATACTAAGATCATTTTTGTATATGTTGTATTCCATTTAACCTATTTAAATATACACATTCCCTTTCAAAGAAATTAATAGGTGTCTTGTGTATAACATTGGAGACAAATCCTAAATAGATTTAAGACAGAGAAAAATATGAAATCTTTAAAGGAATTTTTTATTAGAATGTGATATGATAATGTCTTGCTTGTAATAGTGAGTGAAATAGTATTTGGGTAACAAATGTGCAGTTTGTTTCCTGAAGCTTCTCATACTGCCAATAAACCATGGTTGCTGTGACTAGATAGTGGCTACTTTCACACTTAATTTTTTCAAGAGTAGTTTATATTGTTAAGAGGATCACTGCATTGGTCAATAGTCTATGCTGTGGGGAGTGCTTCCAAACTTCTTTATAAGCACACGTGTGAAATGAATATAACACATTTCCTTAAAAATAATTTGATCAGGCAACAAAGCTCAAGAGGAAATGTACTCATTGCCTTGCTCATGTAACTGTAACCCCTTTGAACAACATTTTTATAATAAAAACATACAAAAAATAATTTGATCAGCAATAGGAAAGAAAGAAGTGTTTTGCAACTAACACATTGAAATAAGGAATTATAGAAAGATGATTATGACATCATCAACGTTAACATCAATTTCTCTTTCATTTCTGTGAATATTTTGATTGAAAAAAATACCTGTTTTCTGCTTAATCTTCAATTAAATAGATCCAAAAGAGATAAAATAGATAATTTAAAAAGAGATGATAACCCATCTCTATCTATCATCTATCAGTATCTATCATATATCTATCATCTATCTTTGAAATGCTGGGGATGGATTCTGTAGCTTTGCATAATCTAGCCAGGCATTCTACCATTCATCTACATCCATAGCCTAAGTTTTATATTTCAATAAAAATTTGATTACCATTTGTTTGTTAAGTGTTAAATATTGCTAGTAGCAACCTGTAATTTTATTAACCAGCTTATATTTTACTGTTTGTATAAGAGGTATTTTAAAATGCATCCTTTCATATAATCAATTATTATGTAGGATCATTGTTTACAGAAATCTCAGAATTTTACTGACTACAAATAATTGTATCCAACATGTCATGGGATGTCACTTCTTTTTGACAATTAATTTTAGTCTCTGTGAAATACAGTTACTATGTGGAAACATTTCAAAACAATATTTTTAAAATTTTTTATTGTAAATATGATGTACTGAGGAGTTGCAGTAACAGAGGTCAGGTAACGAGTACATTTCTTTTTGAACAGTGTCACCACTTCCTTCCTTTCTCCCAGTATTTTCCCTCCTGACCTATTCCCCTATAAGATACATAGTTCATTTTCAATGTAATGACTAGTGAGTATTACTGCTGAATTAGTTCCTCCCTCACCGCTTCATGTGCATCCCCCAAAGCTGTGTGCTCAGTCGAGGAGGACAACCATCCCTGATAGAGGAGGATCAGTCTTCTGTCAAGGGTATACGAGTAGCTGCGCTCCCCTGCTAGAACTTCCAAATAAGCTCTCAAGGTCCACTTTTGTATTTTTCTATCAGTATGTGTGATGCCCTATTTCTTTTACTAGTTGATGTACACTATTTATATTTGCTTATATAATTGTAATTTACCATGATACAAATCTTTTAAGTTCATCATCAAAAGAAACATTTATTTAAAATTATACAAAATATTAGAAGTGTAAACAGTAAAATTGAAGTATCAAATCACATATAATTATGTAAATGTTAATAATTTGAATTTAATAATCTTATCCTACAAATGTTTGTTCTTAATTGATACTTGAAAAATCAAATATCAATTAAGGTATCAATATCAATATCAAAATATCAATAACCTTATCCTACAAATGCTTGCTCTTGATATTTGAAATATCAATTAATTTACTGAAAAATTCATTTCCACACTGTAGCCTTATCTCTTATTATAATGAACAAGACTAAGACTAACATCTTTGTATTTTAATAAAAATCTTGAGATTTTCTTCAAAACAAATTAGACATATTAGATATAGTGTTCTTTCAAAATAATATTAGATATAGTGATCTTTTGTAAAGTTTCATGGCATGAAAGGCAATTTGAACTTAAGGTCTAACATGTAAATTCTAAAAGTAATTATAATTAGACTTTTAAGTTTTTACTTCATTTTGAGTTGATTCTGTGTATTGGGTGAAATAAAGAACATTGCCTCTTCCTTACAGAAATGGCTACTATCCAAATGATGAATGAGAACAAAATGCTGGTTAGGAAAGAAATGTGGCCAATGTACCTTTTCAAAATAATACAAAACTTTCTCTCAAAACTAAAAGTAAAACTACCAAATTACCTGGCAAAACATTCTGAGTGTAAACCTAAAAAAATTAAGCTGAGTATTCTGAATAAACATACACTTTCCTTCTCATGTTCACGGAAGCATTACTCATAATACTCAAGATATGGGTGCAACCAAAATTTCAATCAATAGATGAATGAAAAAAGAAAATGTGACATTTCTACACCATGAAATACTATTCAGACCTTAACAAAGGAAGAGAGCTAGAGGCTCAGTTTGTAATCCTAGCTACTCAGGAGGCTGAGGTCTGAGGATCATGGTTTGAAGCCAGCCTAGACAATATAGTACATGAGCCTCTAACCTCCAATAAACTACTCAGAAAAAGCCTGAAATGGCACTGTGTCTCAAGTGGTAGAGCTCTAACCTTGAGCAAAAGAGGCTCAGGGGCAGCGTCTATGCCCAGAGTTCAGGCTCCAGGAGTGGCAAAAATTAAAAAAAAAAAAAAAAGAAAAAGGAATTCTTCCTTTGGCCTCAGTGTGTGAATGTCTAGAGTCCTATATAATTTTTCATGTCCCTGTATGTGTATGTATATATATATGTAATTATGCATGTATATATACATATTAATCATTCAGTGTATTTACTTGTAGATTTATAAGCATATTTTAGTTACCACAATGAGGGAAGACATGCAAGCAGATACTATATGGAAAATGAGCTGTACATCTTTAGGTGGGGATAGGAGGGAAAAACCAGGAAAGAGCGAGAGAATCAGAGACACTGTTCAGAAAGAATTGTACTCATTGCTCATTACCTGATTCATGCAACTCTAATTCCTTTGTATATCAACTCTACAATAACAATTTTTAAATAAATTACAACATTTATAAAAGCACAGATAAATCTTAATGACAATATGCTAAAAGAAATAAACCAGGGACAGGGAATACTTATATGCAGAATCTAAAATGTTCAAAATGTTTAAAAGTACAAAGTTTTAGACAAAAGAAATGAATTTTAGAAATCTATTGAACAATACATGGCTAATAATGTTACATTGTGTCTTGAAAATTCTCATGGAATAGATTATGAATTTGCTCATATTAAATAATTGATAGGAGTAGCATGTATGTGAAGTGATGGGAAAGTTAATTAGATTTATTAGGAAATAAACAATGCATACATTTTGCAAAATATCACACTGGAACCCCATAAAATATATAATTATTTGCTGACAAAACATATAAAAGAAGAGTCACCATTTTCGATTATTATTGGTATTATTTTTGTCTTTGAATGATTTTCTAGTTTTTTGGAAGTCTGTGGTTATAATAATTACTTAATTTTTCTTCTCAAATCTTATAGGTGTTATAGGTCTTTTCACACTTGCACTAAACGATGTGAAGTACTCTATAAATAAATGATTATTGATTTAAATTTTCACACTGACTGAGGCATAGCTCAGTAAGTACAGCATTTGCCTAACAAGCTGGAAACCTTTACTTCAATGCCAGTATTGAAAAAGAAATCAAAGGTATTTTTCCCTCAGTGAAAGCAAATAAAATTTATTTAATAACTCTAATTCAAATAGATTTCTTATAACCATGAAACAACATGTAACCTCTCAAGTAAGTTTTTACAACTTAAAAAATAGTCTGAGTGATATATACAAGGGACCATCCTTAAGTTTCTTTTCAAACAAATGAGTCATAATCATATGCAAAATAGAGTTTTAAAATTAAAGCATATGTAATGATATTTGAGACTTGGAAGACATATTAAGAATACCATGGAGAACCAGATACCCCCTTGGAGTCAAAGAAACATAGGCCCATGTATTCCCTTATTTACAATAACTAGTATATGTCTAGGACAAACAGAAAAGGTCAAAAGCTATGTACATATGACCATATAAGATGATGCTAAGCAAAATGATAGAAGCAAAATGAACTGCAGGATAGGGTCACAAGAGGTTTTATCTTTCTTGCTGTTGTTTTTAATGTACTTCTAATGTACTGTATGATTTTTTTTGTTTCTTTTGTACATTCTTCCCCCATGGTGTAACCCCTATTTTCACTGTATTTGATTCCGGTGTCCTGCATGTTGTATATACATTTTTCTAATTTGGGGAGGGGAAAGGAAATAACAAAATGTTGAAATGAGGATATATGTTGATCCATTGTAACAATGAGATGTACAAGACAGCATGTTGAAAACAAACTTTACAGCTTGGGGGAGGGAGGAAGAGTTGGGGAGGTGGGGAGGGAAGATGGTAAGGGAAAAAACAAAGGAGGGGGTAACAATGCTCGATAAGAAATGGACATATTACCTTAGTCACATAACTGTAACCCCATCTGTATAGTATCTTTACAATAAAAATTTATATTAAAAAACAATGATAGAACTTGCACTCAAAGATGTGTTTTGTAAAAATGTCTCAATTATATCATGCTCTCAAAACGTGCTACTTAAAACAACTATTTCCATGCTCATGATTTTGCTATTTGGCACTGTCTGCCTGGAACATGCTCTATGTGGATCTGGTAAAGAGAACTCTAAAAGAGTTGGATGATCTACAATGGCTTCCTGTATGTCTGGTGTCTAATTGGATGAATTTAATAGAGCTTGGATGTGGCTATTTTGCTTTCATATGCTGCTTCTTTCCAGATTTTTTTTGTCTATTTATGTCTCTCCTACAAGGCAACTCTTTTCCTGTCCTAAAGGCTGCTGTCCAATGGAATAAAAACATATATAAGCAAGCTACTTAGTTGTAGAATTGGAATAAGCAATATAGTAACTTTGATTTTATAAAATAAACCACAATTGCCAAAATCCCAAGGATAGGAAATCAGATTCTACATCCTTACAGAGAATTACCATATATATACAGGGCTAAGGAAAAAAACTTATATTAACCATAATTGCATGTCTATCAGAGTTAGGAAGTAGATTCATACTCATTTTTCCTCTTACTAGTCTAAGTCCTTTTAGTCCAAATTTAATACTAGTTTAAACTAATCTGTATTTTTCATTATAGTTCATTATAAGATTCATTATAACAAATATAAATTATTACAAAAGTATAATGTGCTATGTCCCTTAAACTCCAAGCCATGTTAAAATATACTAGATTATATATAGAGAGTGAGATTCCAGAAAATATTCTGGACAAAGAAAATTTTTATAATAATTGGTATTTTTAGCTTTTAAAAGCATATTTACATAAGATTACCTCTTTACATTTTATGTACTATCAAGAAATATAGAATAGAAAATGCAGCATTCATCATTATACTTAATGGAGAAAAACTAAAGCCACTTCTGCTACACTCAGGAACAAGACAAAGATGTCCACTTGCCACTTCAATTTAGTATTAGAATGCCTAGATACAACAATAAGATAAGATGCAGACATAAAAGGGATCCAAATAGGAAAAGATGAAGTAAAACTATCTCTCTTTGCAGATGACATAATCTTGTATTTAAAAAATCCCACAGACTCCACTCCCAAATTACTCAAGCTGATTCAAAACTTTGGCAAAGTAGCAGGGTATAAAATGAACGCTCAAAAATCAATGGCTTCCCAAGGCTATCTACAAATTCAATGTGATACCTATCAAAATTCCAACCTCATTCTTCAAAGAAATAGAAGAGGCAATCCAAAAATTCATATGGAACAATAAAAAACCCCAAATAGCAAAAATGATCCTTAACAGAAATAACAGTGCTGGAGGAATATCAATACCAAATTTCAAACTCTACTACAAAGCCATAGTAATCAAAAGAGCTTGGTACTGGCAAAAGAACAGATCTCAGGACCAATGGAATAGAATTGAAAACCCAGAAATGAGCCCACAGACCTATAGCCACCTAATCTTCAATAAGGGAGCTAAAAAAAATAGAATGGAAGAAAGACAGCCTCTTCAGTAAATGGTGCTGGCAAAATTGGTTAATGAGTTGTAGAAAACTAAAGCTAGATCCTTCTATATCACCCTGCACCAGAATCAACTCCAAATGGATCAAAGACCTTGAAGTCAAAGCAGACACCCTGAAAACATTACAGAGTGGAGCAGAAGAAGCCCTAGGTCTCCTTGTCACAGGCCAAAATTTTCTTAATAGAGACCCAGAAACACAACAAATCAAAGGAAAGTTGGACAAATGAGATTACATGAAAGTGCAGAGCTCTTGCATGGCAAAGGACATAGCTAACAAGATCAATAGAAAACCCACAGATTGGGAGAAGATCTTCACTAGCCTTACAACAGACAAGTGTCTTATACCTAAAATATACTTGGAACTCAAAAAATTAAATCCCCCAACAACAAATCCCCAAAGAAACAACTGCCCAATAAATAAGTGGGCTAAAGACTTAAAGAGAAACTTCTCTTTACTTCCTCTTCTCTGAAGAGGAAAAAAGAATGGCCAATAGACACATGAAGAATTGCTCAACCTCTCTAGCCATAAAATAAATGCAAATCAAAACAACATTGTGATACCACCTCACTTCAGTTAGAATGACTATAATCAAGAACTCTAATAACAACAGATGCTGGAGGGGATGTGGACAGAAAGGAACCCTACTGCATTGCTGGTGGAAGCGTAAACTTGTTCAACCACTTTGTAATCAGTATGAGGTTCATAAACACACACATCTGGGTTGTTTCCATATCTTAGCTATGGTAAATAATGCTACAATAAACACAGTTGTGCTGGTACCTTACTATGGTCTTGTTTGTGATCATTTGGGTAAATGCCCAAAAGTTGGATTACTGGGTCATAGGGGAGCTCTATGTGGAGTCTTTTGAGGAACCTCCATACTACTTTCCAAAGTGGCTGAATGTGTGTGTGTGTGTGTGTGTGTGTGTGTGTGTGTGTGTGTGTGTGTGTAGAGAGAGAGAGAAATAAAAAGAGAGAGACCGAGACAGACAAAGACAAAGACAAAAACAAAGAAACACAAGGAAAGAGAGAAAGAGACAGAGAAACAAACAGACGGAGACTGAGAGAGACTAGTTGGACAAAATCCTGTTTGTTAAAAGTCATCTATGTTAAGTTTTTATGTTAAGTGTCTTGAGTGAGAGGAAAGAGAAGAAATAACAGTAGAGACGAGCTTGGATCCCAGGAATACCAAATAGAAGGAAGGTGTTTCATGTCTCTTCATGCTTGACCTGATGAGGAGTGTTCTATATGGAGAATAGAAATCCTTATCCATGTCTTGGACAGGTTCACATCTTTAAAACAACTATGATAACTATACTGCAATCTATGAACTAGAAATAGTACTGAGTTTCTTTCCAATGAAAAACCATCGTGAAAGAGAAAGATTGAGAGCACTAGGCACTGAGTTCAAGCCCTATTAAGGTAAAATAAAATGTAATTTTATTCAGTATAGTATATTTATACTGGCTATGAAATTCACCATCTTGTATAAAACCCATTAAACTTATTTATTCTTTGCATGGGAAACATGAATACTAATGAGGAAGGATTAGATTTAGAGGAAGGATTTAGAGGAAGGATTAGAGCTATTTGTAAAGGTTTGCTACATTCTCCAACATACAGGAGGTACACAGTAAATATCTAATATTCTGATTTTAAACAACATTATTTATAGAATACCTACATGGGTAGGTATCACAATGTGAGTGTTCTTTATAATAATAGAATTGAAGACCTTCATGAGATTTCCTCAATCTTGATTTAAGGACTTAATTTTGCACTTTCTTAAGTATTGACGCATATGTTGCTTCAGATATGTACTACTCTTGGTCAGCTTCTCCCACACACTGTGGATTCTGAAAACTTTAGAGCTGAGTATGTAAAGAGATTATACTTCTTGTTTCCATTTATGACTTCTTTTAAAGAATAAATCGTAAGTTAAAGGCCAGAAATAAAAAGGATAAAGAGATGCACATTTGCCTTGTGCACAAGGAAATTAATTTCTCTCCTGTTACAATGAGAGTTGGATAGCTTCACATACTTTTTGCATGTTTAGGGCATTGATCTACCGATTATTATTTAAATATGCTCAAGTGGTGAAATGGTTTATTTTAGAAACTCTCAGTAAATTGATTTTGACATTTCACATTCTTCTGTATGCAATGCATTGACTTAGACTATGTGATTAATAAAATGGTATTTTTTATATTTCCTATTCTTTTCAAGGCAAGAAAAGGAAATTAAATACCTCAAAACCTTTTCACCTTTGTGATTTTTGGAAATTATGCTTTAGAAATGAGTAGTTTTTCTGTTTCTTCTTTTAAGTTTAACATTAGTTACTGAATTATGCATATCAGTTTTAGCTCATATATATAATAAGGAATAGAATAATATGCTATAGATTAATCAAATGCACATAGAATGTACCCCTTCTGGCAGTTATAGGTCTTAAGTGGGAGTATTCTTACTTTGAACTTGCCAGATTTCAGGTAAAATTGTTCCCTAATTGAAGGATTGTGTTGCTCTTTTATTTCAAGCGTCAGGACTTAGAGATAATTGCACCATAAAACAGGAGACATTCTTGGTTAATAATGCTACCAATTTTTTTAAACAAAATATGATTTCTATACTGATCTATACCTCAACTTCTTGAATACTTAAATTAATGGTAATGGTATGGTATTTACCTGGTGCTAATATGTGTGTTGTTTTGTATAAAGGCATCTTAAGAATAAAAAAGGAATTCATTGAACATAAATAAAACAGAAAAAATGAGTTTATTTGGTAGATAATTTGTCAGTCTTATTAAAAGACATGGTAATAAAACAAAAACACTGAAACACTGGGGGAACAAATAGTAGATTTATTGTCTAGACGTGGTGCACCATTATTAATAACCAAAGTCATTCTGAAAATCTAAAAATGAACCTTTGCTGACAATAGGGTTATTAAATGTAGTTTTCTGAAGGCTAAGGAAAAAATTATTTCACATAACCCACATAAGGTTTTAAAAGACCATGAAAGGATAACTAAGTTTGAGAGATGGTGAGTTCTACACACTTAGCTTTACTTATGTGGCACATCCTCTATCATCCTACTCTTTATCCTTCTTTAACTCAGTCCTATTAAAGATCCACTACTATAGTAAAGGTTTTCAGAATTATAATATTATATTCCATCGCCTTAAAACTTTGTAACCATTTATTATAAAATTGATGGCTAGCTTATAGCCAGGTTTTCTTTATTCAGTAAAAAATGTTTTGTGGGAAATAGTACCATATATGTGTATCTATATCTATATCTATATTTTCACAGTCCCTTCACATGTCCCTGTCAGTAATTATTGTGTAACATGTGCATCTTTTGGGTTCACAGAAAAGGATTCAATATCAATTTTGTGATTTATCTTCCAAAAATGTAGAGTTTGAATCTCTAAACACTAGAGGAACCTAAAGTGAAAAATGTTCTAGAAGGCAAATATCCTTCAAAATGTCAAAGAAATAAAAATGTAAAAACAAAATTTAATGGAAACAGTGAGAACATTGTCTAGCTTAAAATATTGAAGACATTTGGCATCAAAATTTGTGTAGAATGACTTTGGATAAAAAAAAAGCAGGAAATATATTTTTATTTATCCTTCCTTCTTTCTCTCACTCTATCCCTCCTTCTCTCACTTCTCTTCCTTCCTTCCTTCTTTTGTTTATTGTTTTGTAGCATAATCAACTGGTGGCATTTAAATGCTATATACAACAGTGACTGTGCTATTATATCAATGTTAATTTCTTGTATTTTACTAACTAATTTGGTTCTATCAGAGTATATGCATAGTTTTTTAAAGCACATTTTAAAAAACATACATATTAATATATTTAATGGTGAAGTATAATGCTATATGTAATTTGCTTTCTAACAATTTTAAAAAAACATAGTATTTGGAAAGGGCAGAAAGAAAACCAAGTGATGAAAAAAGGTACAATATTAATTATATTAATAAATATTAATAATATTTATATTATTTATATTTATATTATATATATTTATATTATATATTTTTATATTTATTATATTATATTATATATTATATATAATATATTATATTATTGTATATATTGTATATATATTTATATTATATATTGATATTATAATATTGATATTAATAATGATAATAAATATTAATAATATTAATAAATATTAATATAGTGAGTCAAAGGAAAGAGTTCATTTGTATATTTTAGATTTTCAAATTTTTATAAAGTCTAAAAATAAATTTAACAAAAATTAAATATTGAAACAGACAAGGTAAATTTTAGTCCTCTTCCCTAGTTATCACAGGAGACACATAAATATTTCTTAAATATTCTGAACATTGAAACATTCCCTCCTGCAAAATAACCACTCATAAATTTCCCAGTTAAAGATAAGATGAAAATTGATTTGTTTTGCAAAAGTGAGGCCAATACGAAAGGATCAGATATTTTCTAATATTTTGGGAAAGAAAGCAAAATGGAGGGCATTCATCACTTGCTATGTTGCATTAATCATAATGAGTTAATCAAATCACTCAATTCACTCAGACATACTGAACATGTTTTTTTTCTGTGTACAATGCGTTTTTCTAAAAATAAATTTAACAATAAATAAATATATATTGAAACAGGCAAACTAAATTTCCTCTTTCCTCTTTCATACTAATCACAAGAGAAACATAAAGATTTCTTAAATATTCTGACCAGTTTATGTATTTTTCCCTCAAATTTGCTAATGGGGAATTGTTCAAAGTACAATATAATGTCTGGAAATTTTTGCTTTTCGGTGCAACTCTCAGAAGTGTATGTCTTATCATTTGCTCATTGCAAGATTATCTCAGTGAGTTCAGTAAGCTACAGAAGGAGGCTCATATCTACCTATAATCATAGTTAATCAGGAGGCTGAAATCTAGAAGACCTCGTTTCTAAGCAAACATAGGCAGATAATACTTTTTCTCTTCTTTTAATTTTTTTCTTTTCTTTTCTTTTCTTTTTTTTTTTTTTTTTGTCGGTCGTGGGGCTTGAATTCTGGGCCTGGGCCCCGTCCCTCAGCTCTTCGCTCAAAGCCAGAGCTTTACCGCTTGAGCCACAGGGCCACTTCCAGTTTTTCAGTGGTTTATTGGAGATAAGAGTCTCACGTATGTTCCTGCCTGGGCTGGCTTTGAACTGCAATCCTCAGATCTCAGCCTCCTGAGTAGCTAGGATTACAGGTGTGAGCCATCGTCACCTGGCTAGGCAGAAAATTCTGTGAGACCATATCTCCAATTAATCAACAAAATCCCAGGTTAAAGGTATGGTTCCTGTGGTAGAGATCTAGCTGAGCAAGTCAATCAAGCATGAAGCCTTAAGTTACATGTTTTTCCTAAATATATATTTTTCTTAAAGTTGACGTAGATTTGGCTTGATTCTGTAGGTCTACTTCAGTACTGATGGCATTTTTAATATCTAATACAATTTTGGATATACAGCTTGTTTTTAAAAATACGTAGATAAGATCAGTAATTCTTAGAATATGTAGGCAAATTTCATGCAATCACAAAGAACCATAAAATTGTTTCACTACTGTACTTCTATATGATTTGAAATTGTCTTAAATAGCATTTTGAACAACTTTATTTTTAATATAGATATATTTAAAATAATGTTTCATGAAATAGTTATAACCATGAAAGAAAACATGATTAAATTTATATGAAGCAAATCACTTTAATTATAGCCAATAGTTTAATGACATATCTTCTTAATCAATCCCATAAAAATGTTAATATTCACACTAGTGTCTGCTCTCATATAAATGAAAGACTAATTTGGAATAGAGTCATAATTTTTATTTTTTTAATTTTTTGCCAGGGCTGGGGCTTGAACTCAGGGCTTGGACACGAAGCTTCTTTTGCTTAAGGCCAGCAGTGTAGCACTTGAGCCACAGTGCCACTTATGGATTTTTCTGTTTATGTGTTACTAAGGAATTGACCCAGGGTTTTATGCATGCTAGGGAATCACTCTACCACTAAGCCATTTCCTATAAATTCCTTAAATATGTATTTTAAAATATTTTATTGTAAAAATACTATACAGAGGGATTACAATTACATGAGTAAGGTAATGAGTACATTCACTTTTATAGCTCATATTTACAGAAGAAAAGATTCAGAAATGCAAGATCATCAAAAACATATTAATTAAAAACCATTCTTTAATAGTAAACAGCATTTGTTTTTATGAAGTGTGGGTTTCAATACTTCTTAAGATAAATCTATGACTGTTATTTGCTGAGTAAATTCATTCATTTCCAGATATTACAATATTGGAGAATAATCAAGAAGTATTCAAGAGAAATCTTTGTGGAACCACTGAGTTTATCTGGGATAGAGCAGTAACTGAGAATCATATATCTGCCATATTGACATTTACTTTCCTCAGGTAAAAATACACAAAAAGAAATTAGTTTTAAAGAAATTTGGTATTTTCTAGTGTGTTACAGATAAATAAAGCAGGATAAAAGTATACAGAGTTCTTTACAATGTTTCATGTCCAAGTGTAATTTTGTGTCTTTTCCCATCCATTGTGTTTCCTTATAGATTCATAGGCACATTCCAGTTACCACAAATGAGGGAAACCATGCAACTTATGTTTCTTTTGGTCTGCCTTACTTTGCTTAATATATTTTTTCCCCAAATCATTCCACTTCCTTGCTGCCATATCAGTTTTTCTCATGGAAACATGGAATTCCATATACCACATTTACTTGATTTATTTGTCCATTGAGGGGCATCTGGGTTGATTCAATATCTTGGCTATAATAAAGAATAATGCAATGGACATGGTTGTGCTGGTAGCTTTAGTGTGGTATGGTTTGTGGTCTATTAGAAAAATGCCAAGGAGTAGAATTACTAGGTCATAGGAAAGCTCTATGTTTAAGCTCTGCTTTCTTTCTTTTATTTTTTTAGTTTTATAAATTCTTTTTATTCCTTTTTTCTTTTTTATTGTGAAAATAGCATACAGAGGGGTTGCAATTACATGAGCAAGGTATTGAGTACATTTTTTATCAAGCATTGTTGTCTCCTCCTTTGTTTTCCCCTACCATCCCTGCCCTCCCATCTCCACGACTATACTCTCCCTCCCTCCCAACCCCCAGGAACATTCATACTGCTTTCCAGAGTAATTGGGCAAGTTTACATTGCCACCAATAGTGTAATAGTGTTTCATTTTTTAATTTATTATTTTAATTTAAATATATTTTATTGTAAACATACTGCGCAGAGGAGTTATAGTTACATGAGCAAGGTAATGAGTTCCTTTCCTTTTGACTACATCCTCACCAGTATCTATATACACAATGGAATTCCATGCCTCCATCAGAAAGAATGACATTGCCCCATTTGTTAGGAAATGGAAAGACTTGGAAAAAATTATATTAAGTGAAGTAAGCCAGACCCAAAGAAACATAGGTCCCATGGTTTCCCTTATTTGCAATAACTAGTATATTCTGAGACAAGCAGAAACGGTCAGATAAGTTGATGTTAGGTGAAATGAACCCCAAGATAAGGATTCAAATGTTTTTGTTTTCTTTCTTGTGATTGTTTCTAACATATTTATAAGATTATTTCTTTGTTGCTTTGTATGTCCCTCCCTCCATGGTATAACCCTTGTTTTCACTGTATTTGATGTTGGTACAATTTGGGGAGGGGAAGGAAAAAACAAATTGTTTAAATAGGGATTCAGGTTGGACCCATTACAACAATGAAATGTACAAGACATTATGTTGAAAAATGAACTTTACAACTTTGGCCGGGGAGGACTGGGGGTGGGGGGGATGGATGGGAAGGCATGGGAAGGAGAGACAAAAGAGGAGGCAACAATGCTTGATAAGAAATGTACTCATTAGGGCTGGGAAGATGGTTCAGTGGTAAAGCGCTTGCCTTGCATGCATGATGTCCTGGGTTCAATTCCTCAGCACCACATAAGCAAAAAGAAAAAAGCCGAAGTGGCGCTGTGGCTCAAGTGGTAGCGCGCTAGTCTTGAGCTGAAGAACTGAGGGACAGCGCCCAGGCCCAGAGTTCAGGCCCCACGACCGGACCCAAAAAAAAAAAAAAAAAGAAATGTACTCATTATCTTGCCCATGTAATTATAACCCCTCTGTACAGTATTTTCACAATAAAAAAAAGAAAGTATCCAGATTTCTTTGGCTTGAGTGTTGATATCTTGGATAAAGTTGGCAGATGAAAGTTGCAGAAAACCAGACTAATATAGTAAGAAATGAAGAAACAAAACCCTTAAGAAGGTGGATCTACCAAATACCTCTCAGTCCTAACTCCCAATACTAAGGGACTTAATTCTCCTATTAAATCACATATATTGACTAGTTCGATAAAAAAGCAAGACCATCTATCTGCTGTCTTCAAGAGATACATCTTGCACACAAAAGCAAACAGTCTTTTGAAAAACCTCCATACTGCTTTCCAAAGTGGTTGAACAAGTTAACACTCCCACCAACAATGCAGTAGGGTTCCCTTTTGGCCACATTCCCTCCAACATCTGTTGTTACTAGATTTCTTGATTATAGCCATTCTAACTGGGGTGAGGTGGAATCTCAATGTTGTTTTGGTTTACATTTCTTTTATGGCTGGAGAAGTTGAGCATTTCTTCATGTGTCTATTGGCCATTCTTATAGAGCTCCTCTATGACCCAGCAATCCCACTTTTGGGCATTTACTCAAATGATCACAAACGAGGCCATACTAAATCTATGAAGACAACATGTTTATAACAGCATTATTCACCATAGCTAAGAGTTGGAACCAACCCAGATGCCCCTCAGTAGATGAATGGATCAAGAAATGATATGTATGTATTATGTATGTATGTATTTATATATATACAGGAATATGTATATGTATATGAATTCTATGTCTCCAACTGAAAGAAGAATGACATTTCCCCATTTGTTAGGAAATGGAAAGACTTGGAAAAAATTAAATCAAATGAAATAGGCCATACCCAAAGAGACATAGGTCCCATGGTTTATGGTTTCTCTTATTTGCAATAACATGTATACATCTAGGATAATTTTACCAGACAAGCAGAAAAGGTCAAGAGCTATCTACATGTGACCATATAAGATAATGCTAAGTGAAATGAACCTCAAGATTGGGACACAAGAGATTTTATCTTTCTTGCTGTTGCTTTTAATGTGTTTATAATGTACTGTGTGATTTTTTTTTCTTTTATATGTTCTTCCCCCATGGTATAACCTCTGTTTTTACTGTATTTGATTCTGGTGTCCTGCATCTTGTATATACATTTTTCTAATTTAGGGACAGGAAGGGAAATAACAAAATGCTGAAACAAAGATACAGGTTGATCCATTGTAACAATAACATGTACAAGACTCTATGTTGAAAATGAACTTTACAACTTGGGGGTGGGGAGGGAGGAGTTGGAGAGGTAGGGCTGGAAAGGATGGTAGGGGAAAAACAAAGGAGAGGTAACAATGCTCGATAGGAAATGTATTCATTACCTTACTCATGTAACTGTAACCCCATCTGTATAGTATCTTTACAATAATATGTATGTATATATAAGTATTTAAAAAGCAACAAAATCTAAGAGTCAAAGGCTGGAACAAAATCTGTCAAGCAAATGGCCCCTACAAGCAGCCTGGAATAGCAATACTAATATAAGATAAACTAGGCTTCAAGTTAAAATTAGTGAAAAGAGACAAATAAGGACATTGCTTACTAATAAAGGGCTCTCTCCTAAAGGACTATATAACAATTCTAAATATCTATGCACCCAATATTGTGGCACCCAATTTTATTAAACAAATGCTACTCACCTAGAAACACACATGGATCCAAACACATTGAATGATGAAGACTCACAAATCACCGTTGCCTCTGGTTAGAACAACCGGTCAAAAACTCAACCAAGAAACCTCAGAAATAAAAACAAATTTCATTGACCTATTAGGCTTAAAAAACATCTACAGAATATTGCACCCACCAGCATCCAAATATATGTTCTTCTCAGCAGTACATGGATCATTTTTCAATATAGATTATATTTTAGGCCACAAAGTAAATCTGTGAAAATTCAGACATATTTAAAATAATCCCTACATTCTGTGAAACCACAACAGAATAAAATTAGAGGTCAACACCAAAAGCCATTGCAGAAAATTCTCTAACTCATGGAGACTAAACAACACATTGTTGAATGAGCAGTGGGTCAATGAAGAGACCAGAATGGAAATTCAAACATGTATAGAATTGAACAAAAATAAATTCACAGTCTCACTGATTTAGTCAACAGGCAAAACAGGTGTTAAGGGTTAAGAATTGTCTCAGGAAAAGTATTCTAGGCAGAGGACATAAGAAATACAAAAGGATGTTTAATAGGTTATATAGAAAGTCACATTGCCTATGTGGTAGGGAACAAGTCAGCAATGAGAAAAAAATAGCAGGAAATTACAGCATGGACCAAGTTAACTCTCAAAGCTATTTCAGAACACATACTGACAGAGGAAGTCTTTGGAAATTTTCTTCTCACTAGTGCCATGATCACACACTTACATAAAACTTATATCTGAATATGGATACAGTATTTACATATATCTGTGTATACATATAATATATACATAAAGACATAAATACACATCTATGAAAATAGATGTGTATATTGGTATACATATATAAATATATAAAATATCAATCTTTGAAAACAGAGATAATTCCTGGTATAATTAAGGAAGATTGCAAATCAAGTAAAAATATTTGCATATTTCAATTAGAGAAAAAAATAGATGACAGATTGGATGTAGGATATGGACGAAAACAGCTAAGGTTGATGCCATATTTAGTTTGAATTAACTCTGGATTCCTGCAAGTTAATGGAAACAAATGTTTTCAGGGATTTATGTGATTCATTTTGTCAAATGTTATAGATGATTAAGAAATTAAAGAAGAGTTGTTTGTTAACTTAAGCAACTTGAAGGTTACCATCAATGACTTTGACAAAGCAATGTTGCTAGAATGTAAGAAATATAGGATCTGAGAAAGATGTAATTGAAGTGAAGAGTTTTAGATAGTAAATATTAAAATACTTGCAACCTTAACAAATAATATGAAACAAATAGTTTGGATATACCAAAAATACGTGTGTGTGTGTGTGTGTGTGTGTGTGTGTGTGTGTGTGTGTGTACTTAATGGCTAAAATGGACTGTGTTTGATTTTGAGATAGCTGAGCAGGACTTAAACTTTTGTCTTCCATTATGTTGTTAGAAAGTATAAACCTCAGCAAGCCAGTGGGGGACAAAATGAGGTTTGACCAAGGAAGAAGGGAATTCCAGTGTGCGTATTGACATGAAAGATGATTGACAATTGGATTTCATGGTACTTTCATTAAAAAATCAAATAAATTACTTTCCAATAAATGCTGGTAAGGTAACAAGGGAAATTTAAACTGTAATTTCCTCTTTTACATTAATCAAATTATTCTGATGTAGTAATTCCTTTGCACTAGAGTATTATAGGTGCTTACCACCCAGAGTACCGCATGGAGTTCTATACATCCTTAAAAAAGGAAAATCTGTACAGGTTGTATACTGATGAATGGGTGCAATGCAGAAGTGGATAGAAATAAGAATTTATGTAGTGTTTTTTTAATCCAGTGACTAGATTGAAGTAATTAGCCAAAACAAAGAATTTCTAGGCTGGAACTTAAGATGCTTTTAATATTAATTAGTATGGTTTTCATTCTAGTATATTTTTTCTGCTGTGGTAATAAGTACCAGGCAAACAGGAAAAAGAGGAGCTATTTAAAAGATACATGTAAAATTGGGAAGCACTGAGTGAGATGTAATTAGTTCTGGTGGTTTTAGATTAGTACACAGACAACTCATATAGAATACATAGGCCTTAGTTCACATAGGTTAATACAAAGAAATAATCTCTCCCTATTGTAATCCTAGGAAATGCAACAAAAATCTTTTTGTAAATATTTTTTATTGTAAAGATACTGTACAGAGGGGTTACAGTTACATGAGCAAGGTGATGAGTCCATTTCTTATCAAGAATTGTTACCCCTTCCTTTGTTTTTCCCCTACCATCCCATAACATAATGTGACAGAAAGAAAGAAGGAAAGACTCCTGCTGTATTTTTCACCTATCACTTTGATCCTGGTTTCTCTGATAAATTTTAAATTTATGTTCAGCTTAGAAATAGTTGTAGGTTTTCAAAGATTTTTCTGTGCTTTCTTCCCAATTTCTTATTGCTATAAGGCCTTAGCATTTTTTATCATTAATGGTTAACATAATTGGAAAGCAGGTATTTTTGTAATCATGAATGTTTTATACAATTGATAGTGTAATTTACTCTTCCCTATTTGAGCAGAATTATAACTAAAGATCTACCTAAAATTACGTGAAAAATTCTCAAATTTCAAAAACAAATACCTAAAGAAAATTTACAATTTATGCTTCATAGTTAGCATAACATTGCATATGCCCCATTCTTTTTATTTAGTTTCCATAAATGACACAATAAATTTAAATTTTAAGTTAATATTAATGTTTTGAAATCATGATAAATTATTTAGCTCTATGATTACTTTTCTTTTGCTATATTTGCAATCTACTTCTTAAAATTGAATGCATTTATCCATATATTGTTACAATAGAATTATGTCACAAATGACTCACATATTTGAAGCATGAAAAGATTTCATTCTCTTAAAATTGAAGAGTAAACATATTAAGATGTTCATAATGACACTGTTTATTCCCCCAAATATACTTTAGTCAATTCAACTTTCATAAGGTTTAACAAAAGAAAAGATTATGGTTCTTAAATATTAAGATAATTGGAAGGGGTGCAAGATTGTAAAATAAAATCAAAGACCTTCCCTCTTGCCACTGATAATAATGGAACTCATTCCCTTTGCAAGAATTCCCAAAAGCTTGAATCCAGGACCATTAAAATCAAAAGAAAAAGTTGTAGTGCTCCTTTCCCAAGACCTTTCCCACTACACCGCAAGCACTCCATGATCATAAAATCTCTCTAAGCTTCTCTATGAAAGGAACAAGAAGATTCGATAATTCATCCATTACTATGGGTTTGGGGAGGGCTGGAAGACTACACAAGAGATGGTATTCAAATGTGCTTGTCTGAAAGTGCTGACAGAACCTGGGATGCTCTTGGTGAAAAGCAGTTGTGGAGAACTAAAAAAAAAAAAACAGGAGGGAGGCTAACGCTCAAGAGAACATCTGGTACAGGAAACAGAGGCCAAGCAGATTAGCAGCATCTTTCTCAGAAGGGAAAGATAATATGGGGTATTAATCAAACGCTTCATTTTCTTTTTGTACGTAGGAGATGGGTCTGGGGCTTATTCAGCATAGTCCCTGAGCTTTTTCTTTCTTTCTTTCTTTTTCCTTTCTTTTTCCTTTCTTTCTTTCTCAAAGTTAGTGCTCTACCGCTTAGGCCACAGCTCCACTTCTGGCTTTTTCGGGGAATTAATTGGAAATGAGAGAAGCTCACGGATATTCCTGACCAACCTGGCGTTGAACCGCGATCCTCACATCTTAGCCTCCTCAATAGCTAGCATTACAGATATGACCAACAAACACCGGACTAAATATTTCACTTTTAAGGAGTCTGCACAAGATCTAGCTGAGAACACTGATGAGACCTGGTATATATGCTCACTGCTTGAATCATTGAGAACAAAAAATTATGGTTGGTAATCTAGAGGAAGTCTATATAATGGCATAGCATACAGGTATAGAAGAAGAAATAATGTATACTATTTTAAGAAAACAGACTTAGAAAAAAGAACAGGTGAAACTGGAGGTGGGCCATGAACATTGTTCAGTAACAAAAGTAAAATGATAAGTGGATGAGAAAGACAGAAAGAAGCCTAAGAGATTTAGAGAACACAAGTGTAAAATATATGACCTTGCTAGAAGACAATGTAAGCAGAAAGATTGTTTGAATAAATTATGGTCCAAACCTCTAAAATGTAGGGAAGAAAACATGCATTTTGAATAAAAAACCCAATGTACTCTAAATATGCTGAATCAAAGAACGTTACAAGAAACATATTATAATCAAATTGCCAAAAATCAGAAACAAAGAATCTCAAAAGCAACTTTTAATACACAAAGGAATATTTGTAAGACTACCAGAAGATTTTTTTTTAGCAGAAACTATGCAGGCAAAAAGGGAAGGAAATGACATATTTGAAGGGCTGAAAGAAAGCTAATGCCAATCATGAATTCTGTATTTGGCATTTTTTCCCCCTGAAATGTGAACGAGTGATAGAATCTCTCAGGCAAACAAAAGCTAAAGAAATTTATCACCAATATATCTGCCTTAGATCAATTGATGACAGGGAGTCAGATGTCCAGAGAAATGAAGGAAATCTATTATGCTATTTTTGCCCCTACTACTTAAGCTTTCTCTCTTCTCTTTCACACCTCCCTCATTGAAAGAAGAGAAACCCTAGGCTTCTTTTCACCTCCTCTGAAGGAGTGAGGAAGTGGTATAAATCCATTGTTATCTTAACCACATTTCCATTCCTTATTTTCTAGCGTTTGTCTTTAGCCACACTTCAAATTTGTTTCTGCTTTGTTCCCTAAGCTGACATCATTACGGTAATTACAGTAGAGCAGTGTCAAATACACTTGGATAAAGTCATTTTAATTATGTATTTGAATTATCCTTCGTGATTTGTGTGTTGACATAATCACTATTTGTAGAGATTTATGACTTTTCTTTCTTGCAGAAACACCAATTGAGGACATCAGTTTTTAATATGTTTTGTGTGTGTTGCATATGTATTTAATGAGACTGACAGGCCTGGCACACATGTCTACATAAACCAGAGCATTCAATGCTCAAATTCTTGTAACTTACATTTGTAATATAATTCTAGTGTCCATAATGAAATTTCAAAAAAGTTTTCCATCTTTTTTAAAGTAAAGACCACATATAATATTCAAGGGGGTTAGGAAGATTTAAAAATTTTTGCTCACATTTTCTGATAATGCTTTCTTTAGAGGCAGTAAATGTTTGCAATATTATGGAAGTTTAAATGACCTTAAAAGTCCTTCCTCTCATTATATTCACCAGCAACTGGAAGACCATTCCAGGTGTTATGACCACAAATATGGAAATAATGTGAGAATTCCACCACTTCTAGCTGCCTGAGAATGTAGAAATACAGTAATGTAGGCTTCATATTGCTTAGTATAAGGGTTAATTGAATAAAAGCAAATCATTGTAGCTGTATCACCCAAATAAGCTAAATTGTGTAAGATCAATTTACCTGTATTGCATAGGGAAAAATAGTATCTGGAGAAAATAGCTGTTGTAACAACAATGATGGGAAAAGGAGACTTTACAAATATATAAACATATGCATATACATATATATTTCTTTTCTAATAACTTTACAATTTCTTTAGAAAACCAGAAAGGATTATTGGTTTGCCACAAGGACAAGATAATTTAAAAAAAATGTTAAAAGTATTTTTTGTTTAAATAATCCAAACAGGAGGAAAATCTTAATAAAAAGAAATGGATAGAGAATGTAGAAAACTAAACTCTGAGATTGATGTTCTTTAAATGATGACAAGGTAAGGCAGAAACAATTTGTCAGTTATGATAATGATACAAAGAGATTATATGGTCACACTTTTAAGATTATCCAAAGCTTTTATATTTTGAATGTTGGAAAAAATGTATCAAAAATTAAATGAAACAATCTCAAACCCAGGAATAAATTCCATCAGATGGTTTAAGTTTCTTTAATCAAGAAAGAATAATGTCTTATAAAAGTTGGGGATGTTTTTAATTCTAACTGAAAACACTTCTTATTCACTCATTCTCAGAGGCAATCAATGTATTATAAGGAATTGATTACAGGATTGGATTTTGTTAGATAAAGATCTACTACTAGATATAAAACTTCACTTTCCAGTGACATATTACTAGACACACATGTAGACACACAAACAAATTTATATGCATGTGGAAAGTACAAGAAACCACAAATTAACAGTCAACAAATTATAAATATGTGCAGATTGAAGTTCAATGAATTTTCATGTTTAAACCTTCTGTGTTTATATTTGTCTCAAGTAGATTTTCATTTTCATTTCTCCTAGTCATAATCCCTTTACTTAATCCACATGCTACTAAAAATATTTTCCTTATTGACAGACTCTTAGTACATTTTCTGTGTACCATATGCACTCAGGCAGCTCTTACTGTCTTTTGCCCATCTGGACTCCCAAATCCTAGAGTTCTTTCTACAGTAACTATGAACTATCTTTTAAAGGCAACAAACTTGAAATATTATCGGGTAGCCTACCAACTGCTTAGTTTCCACTTGAGGCTTTTTCCTTATATAAGGTATATAAATTTTTATACCACCACTTAAGACAAGCATAGATTAAATGTGTTCCTTATGGATTGAATAATTGGAATTTTGCAAGTGCTAACACAAAAAAATTAAAAAGCAAAACATGTTGAGTTACAGAACACATAGTACTTGGAAAAGAATATCAAAGGTTATCCTGGAAGGGGGGAAATGGGGAAAAAGGAGGAAGGGATGACATTGACCAAGAAGTATTGTATTCCTAACCTGACTTAATGGAATTGTAACCCCTTTGTACAACTATTTAATAATAAAGAAGTAATAAAAATAAATAAATGTAAAAAAAACTATCAAAATTGGTTTAGTTGCAAAGCACATAGTACTTTGGGAAAAAGAGCATTGGAGGTTATCATATGGTCAATGAAAATCCTAGGCTATTTCCTTGTAAGCCTCTTGGTATTTCCATCAATGTGCTTAGCACAGGGAGTAAGATTGCCTGCCAAAACGTTCTCCAAAGTGAAGCTGAAATCACTCCTCTTGATCTAGGTTTACAGGCCATTGGCTACAGGCAGGGCAAACTAATTAAAGATTTATGATTACTATAACTTCCAAAGCAAATAAACCAAACAAAATATGAATATCCCATTCTTTCTGTTGTCATGAATTGTTTGTTACCCACCCAGGGAGGCATTATAGTCAGAGATCTCCAACTCCCATTAGAAAGAAAGCAGCCTCCAGCTCTCCAAGCAGGCATTTGTTCTAAGCCATTGTGGTTTAGCCAGGAGATCTAGCAGCCCCACCCATCTTATGGCCCTTTAAAAAATTCAAGGTGACATCTAAAGTTTCTCCACCCATTTTGAATCACTTAAAGGAAAGTAGTTTCTGAACTTGTACATTTTTTTGTCATTGCTCCATGTAAACTCACACTCTTCACAACTCCCAAGGTAGAGTATGTCTTATTTCTATACCTCTTCATACCGAATGGGTACTGTATATCTTTGTTTAGAAGCTATGGCTTCTATTAAATATAATTACTTACCCCTGTGGCTTTAAATTGAGAGTGGCTATAAAACAAAGACGGCTTCTATTAAATTTAATTACTTTCCCCTGCGGCTTTCATAGAAAGGGTGGCTTCTATTAAAACCGGCATGGTATAGGTGTGACTGCTAATCGAGGATGCTTCTAAATGAAGATATACCATCTGTGGTGGTAATTAATCAAAGAGGAGATGTTCAGTATAGAAATAACATCACATGATAATACCAATTCCAAAATTTATGAAACAATTCTGGGAGAATATTCATAACTTGGGTTCTGCTGTTCTAAATAAAAATTACAGCTTCCATCTGCACATACAATATTGTGTTATATAAACATGCTATTGAGGAAGGTAGATACTTTTAAACATCACAACCTATCAGTTATAAAGAAAATGGCTCTGGGATGCTTTAAGCTGATTTTTTCCCCTTTTGATAGTAGCCGAATAAAGAAAATGGCTTACAGATTTAGCTGTGTATATAGTTTGAAAGTAACAACTGAAAAATGATGTTCATAATCTGAATTGCAATGAAACCAATTATCTGTACTGTGGTCATTCACATGGGAATTCTCCTAAAGGTTTTGTATTTCTTAAAAGAAATTAAAAACAGCTGTAAAAATACCATAAAACAAAAATAGCAGCTGCAAAAGAGATTAACATTCCTAAATTTCATTTGAACCTGATATGTTATTTTTCCAACAGCAACATATATTCTGATTTTTAAATTGATCTTTATGAAATTTTACCTTTAAAAACCAGGACTACGAAACATTTTTATCTAAGCAGCCTTTAAAACTCTTGCATTTTACAAAGTTTTCACCCTTAAAATATTCTTTTCTTTTAATTTCTCTATCTCTTTAAATAATCCTCAATAGGCAAACTGTCACTGAAGTCTAATCTTAAGCTATTTAAAATTTAAAATTCACTAAGTAAATAATATGCAATGAAGTCTCTCTCTTCTTAGTTAAATAAGTAGCCACATATGAATCTATACATATTCTTCATCAATATTTGAAATCTATGGATGTGCATGCATGTTTAAATACTCATGCATAAGTATTTTTATTTACATAGATATTTGAAATATACCTGAGCATATATATTTAAACAAAGTGCAATTTATAAAACAGATATGGAGGTGGTGACAGCATAAAACAGTTAGTTTTGCTGTGCTGTTCAAACATATGGCAGCAACTTTTCTAGACTTGTACCAGATGGAGGCCTTTAATCGATCCGAGCTGTTAGCCCGTATGTTATTTCTCCATTAAAAGGAGTTCCTCCTTCCCAATTTATAAATTAAATAAATTGCTGGGTTTTTAGTGCATGAAGGAACGCTTTTATGACATAAGAAAAATGAGAATTCTAATTTTTTAAATCACACATTTATTAAAAAGAGAATAATAATCTGAAGCCTGTATTTATATTTTTAGCACAATTCTTATCAATTGTACAGATTTAACATACAACCAGTATAGTTTGTACCCCTTGTTTGTAAGGGGTTTTATTGTTTAAATAGATGAATTCTTTCAGTAGCGTTTATTTACAATTGATATTTTCTCTATAAAATAGTACTAATATTCAAGGAGGCAATTTAATCACTAAACTTGAAAAACTTTAATAACTTATAGTCTTCAAAGGAATGATTAGTTTTCCATTGGACTTCATTGTAAAATATGTCCAAGTTTTCTATAAAATAAAAAAAATTTTTTACCCAAGTAAATATTTGTCTCAGTACAATTTAGATCAAATATGAAGAAATTCCAATTCAGATGTAAAGCAAGAATATTTTATATATCTAAATTATTGATAGATTAATTTCATGGGTACTGTCACAATACAACAAAAACTGTAGCCTATTTTTATCTTAAATTGATTATAAAAGCCAAATTTGACATAAATCTATACAACACAATACATATTTTTACAAAAAGCTGTGTATCTTAAAAATATGTAAGGATTTGGGAAATAAGAATAAAATATTTTGGAATAGTTTACTGCTATTGTTCTTTTGCTATAAATATTATTTGTGACATAGGTTCAGTTTTTAAGTAAACTGAATTTATGTGCATAACAGAAATCAAATGAAAGCAACTAGTCTCTGGAGAAATCTACACTTCTTTTGTAGAACTTAGCTTTCATGTACACCAGTACTTAACATATTCACAGCTTATAACAACTTAGGAAATGGATGAATGTTGAAACAAAATATCAACTAAATCTATGTTCCTTAGCATGTTTATTTATGACTGGTTTCTTTTGAAAGAAAGCAGAAATATGATAATGGTTACACAAAGACTAAATAGACTATGCTTCCATGAGAGCACTCTCATATAAGTACAGGAGAAAAAAAGCTGTATTTTTCCAATATAATACTACAAGGGCAAATGACAGCCTTACCTGATGTCTGATATCTTTTATAGTACAACTGTGACATATTTTATGCATCACAAAGAATGATCAAAGATGTCTCAAGAGGCTCTCTGTCATGGAATGTGGCCCCACAACCCCTGTCTGCCTTTAAATCAGCCAATAATGCACCTTTAAAATAAGTTGGGCATGCTTTCAAGAGTGATGATTATTTTGCATACATTTGAGCATGATTTTGATTTTTTTTTCATTTATGTGATTTCTACAATTCTATCCATGTTTCATTTGGTTTTGAAGAAAAGAGACTAAAATAAACAAGGTTGTATATTTTTAAAACTTGTGTTTAAATTATAGTTCTGCTTGGTTTTACTGCTTTTGTAATATAATGTAGTTAAGAAAAGAAAAATGCAATTCAGAGACTAACAAAACCATCCCCATTTGCTTCCCATTAAATATCTTAATAAATAAAATAACTTCTGCATATTTTTGTTCTTACATAGAATATTTTGCATTGTAACTTTTTATTTCAAAGAAAATTTAAAAGATTCTTTGAATTTTCTATTCAAACAAAAATTAATTGTCACAATCACACAATGAAGTTTAGCATGCAGCCTCCAACCTACAATATCTGGAGGATTTTCAAAAATCACGTTTTCTAAATACCTTACAATATTTTGATAAAAATTCCTATTACCTAGACTTACCTAGATAATTCAATTCTCTCTTTACATTAGAGTTTTTCTCCACCCATTTCTAAAAATCAATAAATGACACATTTTAATTAAATTGAAGTCCGAAATATTTGAGTGCTATGAAAAGACCACATACTTTTATACATACAAGTAAGCAAAATTTGTCATGCTTCTTAAAGACCTTGACTAATAAAACAAGACCATTGTCTAACTCAGGCAGTTTTATTTTGCTGCAGTCATGGGAATATATTTACAAAGGATTATCACAATCTACATGAAATTATAGGTGCTTTCATGATTTCTTTTTAGCAGTACTCATAGATAGATAAATAGATAGATAGATAGATAGATAGATAGATAGATAAAATTTGCAAAGTATGTTCTATAATTTTTAGGAAAGCATATGTATATAATAAGGCCAAAATAAAAAAAAATCAGGAATAATGAACACAAGAATGGGCTGAACCTGATTTTAAAATAAGAGGTAAATTTGGACATTCATTGTTCTATTGCTTTCTTTCACAATTAATATATTTTTGTTATCTTTAAGTAATTGGCTTTTTTGAAGTCTAATGAAAGGATATGTTATTCAAATTTTGTGTTATTTATATTCCATCATTTACACTCATTGAATGGTTTCTGTGTGTCACATATTACAGTATGCAAGGGCAAAGAAAATGCAATCATTTTCCTCAAAATCTATGAAGGAGTTGCGACTCAACAAATCTGTTTATAAGTACAATACATCTTGAACAGTACAATCCCTTTATTATTCTCTCTTTTTCCTTCCTAAACTAATCCTTCCTTTCAATTTTCCAGTATCATAGAATATACAGTGAATATTATGACTGTGTTTCCACCTTCTTCTGTTCATTTCAAAGAGTATTTGAAATAGTCAACAAAAAATATCGGTATCTGCTTATCTCATGCATTTGTCCATCTGTCTGACTGTCATGTCTGTCTATCTATACAAAAAAAGACAAATGTTAGGGACACATAAGATTATGTATTAGAATTATGAGTAAATTTTAGTTTTGATATTTGTACTTATATGTGTTTTCTAAAATTGTCATTTAGATTATGTATTTTTATCACATGAGAATGTTAGAAAGGATTGTTTTTTTATAAACCACTATTTCTTGTACATGGACTTAAATTTGTTAGGATAATTATACTCATTTTATTAATTGGTGTATATACTAAAGATTTAAAGTCCATACTAAGTTATTTTAAAATCCATTCTCAAAATAAAAACTTAAGAGTCTGGCAAGAAACTATGAGTTCAACTAATTATCTTATTGGCAAAGTAACTCACAAAATGTTTGAGCAAAGTGGGTGAGTATTTAAAGATTATCTATTATTCTTAGAAAATGTGAACACAAATTATAAGTACATTTAAGCACAATATATCTTTATTAAATCACTGATCATGTTATCATTTCAGCCTTTCACAACTATTTATAATTACATTAAATTGTAAACTCTTCTGACCTTAGGTAAATATATGTTTACATTTGAAGCTCGAGTATTTTTGCTATATTAATGGTCTCATATAAGATCAGTGCCATTGAAATTTATTATTCCTTAAAATTAATTGCTTTGTCTGTTAGTTTGAGCTATTTTCCTCTGCACCTGAAAGTAATAAAATATCATTTAAACAGAAGTAGCATAAAATTTTTATAAGAAATCATTATTTTCTTTGATTTTAGATGTGTGAAATAATATATACAGGTTCAATATTTTCAAAATTATCAGATTGTATATTGTGATTATTCTGAGAATTAAATTATTTTATAGCTAATGTTTATAATTTGATGTTAATTTTAGAACAAAAGAGTAATACGTCCTTACTTACAGTATGCCTAAAAAGCTATGAAAACTCCCTATTAAGGAGGTATGTTATTTATTTTTGGATTTAGGGTAATAAAATGTTTTTTACACATAACAAATAGTGTTTTTATAATATGTGGTGGTTATAATGAATTTGAAATATTTCAGAAATCTATAGTAGAATTTTCAATAACCATCCTTAAAATTCAGTTTAAAATTGAGGACAAAAAATCATTATGAAGTACTGTATTACCAACTTCAGATTGTTGGTCTTTTAAAATTACATCGTGTCTCTTATGTTTTAAAAATAACTCTAGAAGATTGTAACAGGAAGCTAAAATACTTTCAGTGAACAAAAATTTAGATGTTAAACTGTTTAGAGAGAAAATATATACTTCTGGTGTCTTTTTATATTGTTTTCATTAGCTAGTACATATATATAGAGAGAGAGTCAGAAATCTATCATTGCTCTATCTCATACATTTCATTTATTTATATATTTTTAAGTATAATTATGTATTTTAAAGGTGATATAAAGAGAGTTGCATAAGCCAAGCAATGAGTACATTTCTTCTTGAATAGTGTTACTTCTCTCGTTTTCTCCCAGTTCTGTCCTCCTGACCCCTTCCCCCATAGCTCATGTTCAATATAGTATCTAGTGAGTGTCACTACAGCATTTGTGCTCCCCCTTACTTCTTGAAAACAAATAAACTCACATGTAAGACAAAAAATAGATAAATTAAAAATAGCAACAAATGAGAATACAAACAAAAAGAATAAAACAAAAAAAGCAAATTAACAAAAATCCTCTTGTTTCTACTTCTTAGAGTTCATTTCAATATGTATCATTTAATATGATCATTTGTGCATAGCTATTGAATGTTTATGATCCTCTCCTAAGAATATCATCCTTTGGTTTCATTGTGTGAATATTGAGAATCTTCTTTATCATGACCAAGTGTAAGTTTTTGTTTTTGTTTTCTTACCATCCATTGTGTTTACTTGTAGATTTATTGGTACATTCTAATTACTACAAATGAGGGAAACAGTGCAACCTATATTTCTTTAAGGTATGGCTTACTTCACTTAAAATAATTTTTTCCAAATATTTCCATTTCCTTATGACTGGTGCAATGTCATTCTTTCTGACAGAAGCACAGAATTCCATTTCTTGGTCCATTCATCCACTGGGGAGCATCTGGGTTGATTTAATATCTTAGCTATAGTCAACTGTGCTTTAGTGTGGCCTGGTTTGTGGTCTGTTGGATAAATGTCCAGGAGTGGAATTTCACGGTCATGGGGCAGCTCTATGTTTAGTCTTTTGAGGAATCTCCCTACTGCTTTCCACAGTGGTTGAACAAGTTTGCATTCCCACTAAGTGTAGTAGTGTTCCCTTTTGGCCAAATCCCCACCTAAAACCATAGTTAGAGCTAAAAAATTAACACCCCCCCAATAAGAACAAACTCTCAAAGAAACAACAACCCAATTAATAAATGGGCTAATGACTTAAAGAGAGGTTTCTCAGAAAAAGAAGATTGACCAATACATACATGAAGAAATGTTCAACAGCTCTGAACATAAAAGAACTGCAAATCAAAACAACATTGAGATTCCACCTCACCCCAGTTACAATGGTCATTATGAAGCAAAATTACAATAATATATGCAGGTGGAGATGAGGCCCAAAAGAAATGCTACTACTCTATTTCCTATATTTTAACAATTATAAAATGAAAATATAAGGAAGTCTTTGTAAGTTAAGACCTCTCAAGCTTTAGCATTGTGTAGTGTTAGTGCTAGTTTTAAAAAGCGAATCTAGAGTTTATCTATTGTTAACATCCCCAAGTGTGTGTTAGTCATCTTCCTAATAGTTACAATGTTTAATGCAGATTTGTGAAAATAGAATCAGGTTTGGGAGAGATGGAAGAGGATGATAAAAGAAATGTCTTTGATCAAGACACATTGTACTCAGAAACTGAAATGTGGAATGAAACCACTTTTTACAACTACTTAAAGATAATAACAAATTATAAAATAATAAAAAACATGAAAATCTTTTTTGGGAGGGTCCAATCATCTTTCCCTGTCATTAGTGACACCCTGAAACTACACAGGGAATCTGTTTCACCATGATCTCATGCCCAACAAGGCGTCAAAACACTAACACATTATGGCTCTTATGCTGTTTACCTGAACAGAGATACAACAGTAGTTAGGAGATGCCAAACTAAAAGTTGCAAGGTTGGTAAGATGTTATGTATTAAAAAAATAAAACATAAAGTAATAAAATAAAAGGTGTAATTTAAGAAAAGATGAAAAAATAAAACCCTAATGGAACAGATCCCTGAACAGGCCTAACAAAAGCTAAACCTTATATTAAATATGAGCACTGTCATGAGAGCAACACAAAAAAATGTTTTTTTGGGTCAGGTTGTGGGGCCTGAACTCTGGGCCTTGGCGCTGTCCCTCAGCTCTTCAACTCAAAGCTAGCGCTCTACCACTTGAGCCACAGTGCCACTTTCGGCTTTTTTCTTTTTGCTTATGTGGTGCTGAGGAATCGAACCCAGGGCCTCATGCATGCAAAGCAAGCGCTCTACCACTGAGCCACCTTTCCAGCCCAAAAAATTCTTATATCTTATGCATATATTTAATACTCACAAAATCCTTTAGTATGTATTATCTCTGAACTTTCATACAACAGTTTTCCAAACCAGGTTCCATTATACTTTAACAGGATAATGACCAAATATTTACTCAATGGATTACCTTTTCTTTTAAGATC
Organism: Dipodomys ordii; assembly: GCF_000151885.1. NCBI lineage: Eukaryota > Metazoa > Chordata > Mammalia > Rodentia > Heteromyidae > Dipodomys > Dipodomys ordii. Next base: position 6,784,135 of record NW_012267325.1, read on the forward strand.
TCCAAAAGATCACTTCTATTTCAAAGGAATGTTCTTTGCACTGTGTTACCCTAGTGGCTTCAAAAACTGATTGTTGAGCAACAAATTGCTCATTACAGTAGAAATCAGCCCATACCTTCTTGAGACTGCTTTGTAATTAAATGATATAATTATTAAGAAATAGTTTTAAGCAAATCCATTTAAAACATTCAAATCAATAATACAATAGAGCAAAATCTGTCAAAGCTTCACTTAGATATCAGCACTCAGCATCCAATGTACAAAGCACTAGATAGTATAAACTCTCTAAAATTTGCTCAAAGCATTGTTTTCAACTGATGCCTAGCCTCTAGTGTAAAATAATCCAATCACAAATTATTTTATAATCTGAACTGTCCTACATAAAGCCAGGACTCGCTTAACGTAAACCAGAATATCAAAAAATGAATTTCGATTAAATTAAAGGTACTAGAAAACATAGTAAACCAGAGAATTAAAAACAGAATTAGACTAATCTACATTGTCTGCAATAATTTGCCTCTAAGCTTTTATAAAGTTTAAATTAGTAGAACTAAGTACAAGAAGAATAACTTTAGCTGCCTATAATAAATTACATGTTCTAGAGAATTAACAGCAAAACTCTAAGTCTCTATGAATATCACAGAAATAAGTCTGACTTAAATATACTTTTAAAAAATGTCTTGTAATTAGTGTTACTATGACTCTCATTAAATACTGTCATCAGAATTAGCCTTTTAAAATATTCTTCTTATATTGAAGATGCCATTATCAAAGTTTAATATACCTTTAACTGTGGCCTTAGTCAGAAACAAATAACTTCTCCTAACTCTCACATGACAGTAAATACAATTTGATATAATTATTTTCAAAAATCTCAAAATGATGAATTGAGAAGGCAGGATAGCAGCATTTAAAAGACTAATTTCAATTATAAAAACAACAGAGGAGAAACAGGAAATTCTGGGGAAAGAAAGTTAACACTTCATGGGTAAGCACTAAATATAACAACCTTAACATCAACAAAACTGCTGTTATTCAAATAAATATTAGGGTGGATTTGAACAATTAAAATGCTATTTAACACTTAAGTATGGCGTGTTTCTGTTGTAACAATCATGGATTTCAGTCCCTGTATTAAAAATTATAGTCTGAATTTAACTGTTCATCCCTAGAGTTTTGTATTTAGGCAAAGTAAACTGAGAAATATTAGCAGTTATCAAGATAACCAACTAAAAAGAAATACACACAAAAAACAATTATATTTAGATATTTGCAGTTTTAGAAGGAAATGGTTATGATTTTGTGGTTTAAAGGAGAATGTACCTATTTGGTAAATGTCTACCATTAAGGAAGCAACACATGCATAAAATGGATGAAGTTATTGAATTCATGGTAAGACATGAGACTTATTTTATAAACTGTGTGAAGATTACCATTTGAAGACATTTTTTTACCTTTATTTCAAGGCAATTTTCCAGGTGGGCACCAATGGCTCATGCCTGTAATCCTAGCTATTCAGGAGGCTGAGATCTGAAGATAGAGGTTTGAAAACAGTGCAGACAAGGAACATATATGAGAGACTCTTTATCTCCAATTAACCACTGAAAAGACAGTAGTGGAACATTGGCTCCAGGTGTGGAACAATGCCCTTGAGAAAATAAAGCTCAGAGATGATGCCCAGGCCCTGAGTTCAAACCTCAGGACCAGCACAAAAAAATAAAAGCAATTTCCCACCCACAGTGGCTCACCCTGTAATACTAGCTACTCAGGAAACTAAAATCTGAGGATCACGGTTCAAAACCAGCTCTGGCAGGAAAGGCCCCAAGACTTTTATCTCCAATTAACCACCAGAAAACCCAAAAGTGGTGCTGTTGCTCAAATGGTAGAATGCTTGCCTTGAGCTGAAGAGCCCAGGGAGTGTCCAGGCCCAACTTCAAGCCCTACGACTAACAAAAAGAAAAAAGAAAAACAAAAGAAATTAGGCAGAAATTAGGCACTAGGAAAATTATTGAGACTTTTTTTTTTAAGTCATATATGCATGTATGTACATATGTATGCATACATGTATGGTTTTATAAAAATTGAATGTAAAATGATGAATTGTGTTTATTTTCCTGGTGTCTTACAGATACTGCTAAACAACTAGTCAAGTTTGACAGAGTTCTCTTTGGAGAAACATCTGGACAACACTTTAATGCACTATGATGAGTAGAAGAAAGCCTGAAAAGGTCTGAAAGGCTATATATACAAATTTTGATTCACATAGTATTGTTAAAAATAATAAAGATATATGTTTCCCAAATATTAGTAATAGTTTGATTATAGAAGGGTATCAAAAGAAATTCACCATGAATGAAACTAATTTCTATTTTGAATGTAACTATACTTCTCCATATCTATACTGTTAGAGTTTATACAACTGTAAAAGCAAAGAAAAACCAAGTTGTACTATTTGCTAATGTAAAAATAGATCCATATATTATAGTATGTACTCTATATTTGTGTGTTATATAGTATATAAATATACCATATGAGAACTGTTTAAAATTTGAATAAAATGTGGAGCAGATTGAGGCTTCTTAACTTTTTATATTGATTGTGTTTTATATCAATTAGGAAAACTTAATTTAAATGCAAAAAATCAGAAAAAGAATCAGCTCTTCAGTTGATTCTATGTTCACCCTTCCACAGTTAATTATTTTTATTAATACTTTAATACTTTTTAATTGAGCAGGAGTAAGAAAAGGCAGTTACAAACAAATTCAGTTATAATTTTATCTTCAGCATTTTTTTCTTTCTGTCTGCTGCAGATCTGATCAGAGAGCTTTGATTGAATAGAAATCCATGGATCTAGAAGTGAGTTCTCTTATTATTGAATCTGTTTCCTTGAAATAAAATTGTACAAAAAGAAAACAAAAAGGAAGACACTCACAGCTACATATCTGGATTTATTTTGTACCAAACTTCTGTTTATTATACTTAACATTCAGCAACATTTCATATTATTTATTACAAATTTACGGAAAGAAATGATAGAATTTAAACTGATTGATATCTAATCAATGGAAGGTACTGTATACTAGCATTCATCTTTCATGTCTTTTCTGAACATGAGAGAAACTTTTATATCAGCTGCAAGACCACTTAAGATCTAAGGTTATTTCATATGCTTTTGTAATTGGCACAACTTTATATTATTTTCTATTTCAATTTTCAATTTCAATATATTTTCATCAAAACTATCACATGTTTTAAATGTTTTATTGTCTTTAACAACTTGCACAAAGGAGTGGCCATGCACCAAACCAATTTATGAATATAATGAATCTTGATCAATGTCACCTTTTTCAACATTTTCATCTACCCTTCTAAACTCACTCCTTCCCATCCCTTACTTATCTTAATTTTAGGTAATGTATTTAATTGTTTCACAATTTAATAAAGCAGTTAATGTGTACAATCCATTTTGATCTGTGTCATCACTTCAACATATTCACCCCACTTTGACCCCTTCCCATATATTTCTCAAATTTGTTGTAGAGACCATGAATCTTTGCTTGCACCTCATTCTAGCCCATTCTAGCCATAAATGAAATGAAAATTAGACAACAGTGAGATTCTAACTCACCCCAGTTCTAGTGGCCAATATCCATACTGGCATGGATGGGTACAAAAGATAACTCTATTATGTTGTTTTAGGGACTATAAACTTGTTTAACCACTGTGGAAAGCAGTATGGAGATTCCTCAAAAGACTAAATATAGAGCTTCTCTATGACTGCAGCAATTCCACTCCTGGGCATTTATCTAATAGAACTCGTACACGGCTACACTAAAGCTACCAGCACAACCATGTTCGTTGTAGCATTTTTTACTATGGCTAAGATATGGAATCATCCCAGATGTTCATCAATGAACCATTGCCTCAAGAAAACATGATACCCCCACACACACATACATACACATACACACACAATGAAAGTCTACCCATCCATCAGAAAGAATGACATCATATAACTTGTAAGCAAATGGAAAGACTTGGAAAAATTGTATTAAGTGAAGTAAGCCAGACACAGAGAAGCATAGGTTGCATTGTTTCCATCATTTGTAGTAGCTAGAAGGTACCAATAAATCTCCAGGTATATGCACTAGGTGGTAAACTAGGGGTTACAAATGAACTAAAGTGTAGTCAATTCTATGGTAAACACAAATAATACAATTGTTTAAAAAGGCTAAGTCAAAGCCCAACAATATAAGTGCCAGGAAATGAGTATTTACAAGAGGGGAAGGTGGGCTCAAGGGCAGAAGTGTACAAATTTTAATAATTCAATTGATTGAATTTTAAGCAGGAGCACGATTTGAAAATTTGTTGACTTCCCCTGCTGATCATCCTCTTTTTGTGCCTGTGTTTTCAATGACTTCTGAAAAGAGTCAAAAGAAAAAATTGTCTCTGTTCTGAAGAATTTTCAGCTATTTATGAAATTAAATAACAAGGGCACTGAGGGCTTAGGTTAGAATTTTAAAATCTGACTGTCATATACTACACAAAATTTAGTTAACATTAAATTTAATCCACATAATAACTGCTCAAGGGCTGTAGTTACATTTTAATTTCGTATTTTTGTCTATTAGCATTCTAAATAATCTGAAAAGAACTTCCAGATATATGGCTATTCCCTTACTAAGAATACATAAAAAATAACACCAATGATGCTCCTGTAGGGGAAAGAAGCTACGAATCCAGGTTTGGGAGCTTAACAAAGCTACAGTTCTAAATTTTATTATAAAATGGTTTTTAATTCTATATTATTTTGTATTTATCCTAAACAAGCTACATCTCTGATATTCTTAGAGATTGTGAATGGAGAAATCTGTGTGTGATGAATGTCCTGGTTCTGCACTCTGTGGAAATATACTAACTGATATCAATCACCTCAGTGTATTGTATTAACATATCACAGTAGGTTAGGAGAACACGGAAGAAAGGATAAGCTGGGAACTCATCAGTGTTTTATTAACCCACATCTTGATGTTTATAAAACCCAAGTTATCTCCTTTCCCCAAGTAGAAGGTAATGATGTACTAGATTGTGTATGAGGTCTTATTACAGAAATGTCAGTTTTAGTTTGAAACATAAACATGTTTTTTTCATAGATTAGTGCTTGTGGTGATCAATGACAATATGTATCTAGTATACCAGAATTTGTTTTTGATCAGTAGAAAAGCAATTATTCATACAAGTGAAAACAGAGGCAAAGTTGTAAAAGAAAGGAAAAGAATTATAGGTTTCTTACAAGGAAGGTAATTTTAATATAGACGAGATTGGTCCAAGTTCTGCCATTTGGATTGATAGATTATCTGGCAGAACTATCATTTCAATAATCTCAATGACAGCATAGCACTGGATACTTGGTACAGTATTATAAATTAAATTTACTGCAAATGTTATTGCAGAGAATATGGAAAGAGATCTATTATTTGTGTATGTGGAAGTTTAGATAGGGAAAAATTTAAGATTCTTTGACAAACATAACAGGAATGATCTATATGATATGACTATATTGCCAGTTGTCAAAAATTTCACTTTAGCTGTTACTTCATCAGTATCCTTGAATTATAGAGACATGATTCCACTTGTGAGGGAAAATATTATATTAATCAACTTCAATGTTACCTCTGTATGGTGGTGCTTTGCAGTTTTTGCCAATGTTGAATGTGGTTAACTTTTTAAAGAATGTATTACCTTTGATTTATTTTTCCTAACACTGAAGACTTGCAGCAGGTGCAATTTAAGATTGCCAAGAATTTCTGCATGCATATAATAAGAATTGAAACTATACCTGATGGGGTATGATTTTAACATATATCTTTATTAACCATCAAACATTGCTTAATCCATATTTGAAAAGCTATGTGTCATAATTAAACAAATTTTCATGTATCAGCAACTATTATTTGTGTATCTACCTCTTAGCTTGCCTAAACACCTTTATTTAAAATTAAAATTAGTGCATATTTCTCAAAGTGTTTATCATCAAAACATTCATACTTCATAATTATTACACGATTATTACTATTTATTATTATTTGCTTCTTTATGAACTTCCTAAGTATTCAAACACTCAACATATTGCCTACAGCAGATTGGTATATACCCATATTCACCACCTAGTGATCATCTTTTCTGATATGCAACAAAGCAATGAAAGCTACAGCAAACTAAAATAAATGCTAATGCTTGTTGAGTGCCTAAGACATAACCTACACTCTTATGACAGATCAGTAGCCGTTCCAAGTAATATATTCATCTAAATTAAGAAATATATGCCAGAAAAATTCAGCTACCAAGAAGAGAGTATAGAAATATTGATTTTTAAGAAGCTAAGTAGTGGAAGATGAAAATAACTATTTACTTCTCACTTTTCTTATATAGCAAATAATATAGAGATCAGATACATACATACACACAAATATGTATATGTGTATATATATGCACATGCATGTACACATACATACACATATACATCTATACATCTACATATGCACAATGTATATACATTGTGCATATGTATGTACATATATATATGCATATATAATGTGTGTGTGTTTAGAATTGACTCTAAGCCTTTTTTTTAATCTTGGGAAAGCACCCTGCTACTGAGCCACATCTTTAGCCTCAGAATTGCTTCTGTTGTGATGCTTCTAAAAAGTTTCAATAAGGGAACATTGCAGCTGTGACAAAATAGTTTCTATTCACTGCTTAGCTAACATTTTAAGATGTTGTTACTTAAATACTTTGTTAGACTTTAAAACCAGAGTTTTCTGATAGATTAGAAATACTGCCACGCTGAAGTTTATCGTATTCTAATCCTAGCACTAGGGAAGCTGAGTCAGGAGTAGGATATGGACATTTAATTCATTCTGGGATATGTGGTGACACGCTCCCCCCCAAAAAAAAAACAAAAAATAATAACACAAAATAGAATGCATCCTGTTTTTCCTTTCTTTGTAGCTACCTATTCAAACAAGTTCCATATATTCATAACGCTGCCCAAACAAGGCATTACTCGTTACTCAGTTAAGAAATACCATGTTTTTCCACATTGCTGATTCTTTTTTTTTTATTGTGAAAATACCATACAGAGGGGTTACAATTACATGGGCAAGATCATGAGTACAATTCTTACCAAGCATTGTTGCCTCCTCTTTTGTTTCCTCTTCCCATCTCCCACCCACCTTCCCTTCCTCCTCCCCCTCCACGCTACCCCCCCTCCTCCTGGGCAAAATTGTACACATTTTTAAAAAAGGGTACATAAATTTGCCAAAGCTCATCACATTTTATCTCCAACCAAGAGAGAAGGCAATATTTACAATTCATAATTTTTCAGGTTTTAGGATGAAAACATTTAGCAACACACAGAATAAGATGACTGTAGAGTCTTGTTCCTATCAGCTTCTGATCTAATATATGTCAGTATGTTTTATGATAATTAATATATATTTATTCCTCCTGAGGTGAAGACAATTTAAAAAGTCAGTACAAATGATTTGTTTCTAAACTTTGATTTCTTAACTTCCAGGACAAAGAATTTCTATTTAAAAATAAAGCCATTGGTAAAGATTTTGAAAGTCCTATATTCACACACTGCTTTTACTTTTCTATCAAGAGTACATTTGTCTGCTAAATGAACTCACCCATTGTTGGCTTATTGAGAGCTTTCTAGACTTCTATTGTCTTTCCAACCATTCTTAATCTTTCCAAAAATATGGAATGTCTGAACCGCATGAAACTAGGTTCTGGTTATCTGTAATTGCAAGGAAATATTTTGAAGTGGTGATTATATTTTTCAGAATCTAAATAATATTTATTTACTCAGCATAGTATAAAAAATTTAAAATTTGTATTTTTAAAGCTCTCTTTGTCCTTTATCTCACATATATAATTTGGTTAACTCATATATATATATGTATATATATATGTGTGTGTATATATATATATATTTATATATACATCATATGAATATTTCCCTAGTACCAATATCAGAGCTTGAACTCAAGGATACACATTCTCTCTTGGTTTCATGTTTATAGCTGGAACTCTACCACTTGAGCCATGTCTCCAGTTGTCTTTTTGCTGATTAATTTGAGATGGGCTCTCAGATTTTTCTCATGGGTCTTTGTACTATGATATTCCAGGTTTCAACTTTGTAATTATAGGCAAGAGCTACCAGTGCCTTGCTTAAAGTGTAAGCAATTTTAGTTGACATTTTTTAAAGTTTTCTGTTTTATTTTAAACCCAGAATATTTGTGTATATTTACAATATTCACACTGTGTAGGAAAAGATGAATCTTACTTAATAGAGAATAACTTAATCTTTTGAATGCTCACAATTTCTATGCAAACAAAAATCTACAATATAATTTATAGATATAAGGATGTGAAGTTTTCTACTGTTTAACTATTAATATAAAAATATTTTGGTTTCACCTTTACTGCCCACTTAATATAGCATTTAATTACCTAATTATTCAGCAATATACCCTCCAGATGATGCTAAAACTACACAGAAACATCAATACAAGTCTGGTCTTATAGTTTATTAAATTTATAAGCTAGTGCAAAATATGAGAAAGAATTGTTGTTCTTTAAGATACAAGTAGAGTTTTTACAGATTAAAATTATCTAAAAATTAGTATTATCAGTTTTCAGGAATGTTTCTCCTATGGAAAAAACATATTTTCTATATAAATTGACATCAAATATAAGTCATGTAAAATGTTTCCACATACTTAAAAGGTGTAAAATATAGATTCTTATTTTCCTATTCATTTTTTAAAAAATATTTTTGCATATAATGAGTAACACTAGTATTTATATAATTAGTGAAAAATACAGGATCATATATCAATTATATATTTCCAGTATTGCTACACTATTGTTTATTAGGTATTTTTAAACTATATTTTTCATTATTATTCAAAAAGTTTCTATTTGTTATTTTAAATTATACTAAGAGTACAACATGAGTTCCATTGAAGTAATAAATTTTATTTGCACCATGCAAAATTGTTAACTGTAGATCTTTATAACTTTATCATCTTACATAATTGAAATTCTATGTTGAAAAACTGCCTTGTTTTCCTTATTTCACATTTTGAAAATGCCCTTTCTAATCTTTGTTTTTTACATGTGTGACCAGTTTGTATTTATTTTTAGCATATATTATAGTTTATTGGATTACCTTGATTGTACTAAAGGGAGAAGTGGGGAAAGAATGCAGACAAGAATTCAATGTGTATTCTAGGGAAATGTGTATCATAGAGGAGAAATGGGTGAAATGTTTAAAAGGGTGGCATTGGTCAAGATGCATTGTCTTAGTGAACTGCTTTGCTAAATGGAAACTCCTTTGTACAGTTTCTTAAAGATAATATTTCTAAAAATCAAGACAAGGTTTCGTTATGACATTTCCATACATGCATACAATATCCCCTAAACAAATTTATCCCCTCTATCACTCTCCCTTGTCAATGTTCTACTCTTCTTATAACAGTTTGAATAAGCTTAATTGTTCTATTTCTATATATGCATATAAAATAATTCTAACATATTTTCCTTCACCCACTTTGTTCACCCTCCACTACCTCCCACTGCCACCTCCAAACATACGTTGCTCCAAATATGTATGATTTGTTTACTTTAGTGTATATTAATTGCAAGATTTCCATCATTTTATTTCATACACACATATATTATACTTCATTCATATTAACCTCTCTATTGCTCTCTTCACTTTTTATTACTCAGCAGCTTTACTGAATTTCCTTATTCCATCTTCATAAATAGATGTGATGTCTTACAATATCAATAACCCCCCAACATTCTCTGTCTCCTGGTGGGCTACATCCCTACAAAGTCCCCCCACATACACGATTATTTTAGGTGCAGCATATAAGTAGAATAATGTAGGATTTGTTTTCTCTGAATGGCCCATTTTACTTAACATAATAATTCCTGAAAATAATAAAAAAATCAGGATTTTAATGAGGTATTTATACTCTCGGGTTAATTGTAGCACTATCCACAATAGCTAAAAGGTAAACAAATTAATGTCCATTGAAGTTATTGATTTGGTAATGTGAATGCGTTTATTGCCAGCACAGCAGAACAGAAATCGCAGGTGAGTCCAAGGGGGTACTATTATCTGATTCTCTATGTGTGTGTGTGTGTGTCCGCGTGCATGCGCAAGCTTTAACTCAGGTAGGTGCTCTCTTGCTTAGCTTATTTACTCAAGACTAGTACGCTACCACTTGAGCTACACTTATACCGATGTTTTCCTGCTTAATTCGAGGTAAGAGTCTCTTGGATTTGTCTGCCTGTGCTGGCTTTGAACTGTCATCCTCAGAGCTCAGTCTCTGGAATAGCTAGTGTTATGGGTATTACAGGCTGCCATCAGATTGTTGCAAAAGAAAATAGAGTGGAAACAATAAAAGACAGACTCTAACAATTGCTGCTGGGAAACTGGATGTCCATGGAAGAAAGACTGAAACTAAAGTCTTATGAAAGGCAACTCAAAAAGGAACAAACATCTTAATATATTGCCTTGAAACTACTGAGGAGAACATAATGGAAACAATTCAAGACATAGGAAGTGGCAATGAATTTGTTAGTAGGAATCCAAAAGAGCAGAAAATAAAAAATAAGAGCAAGAAATGAGAAAACCAAATTAAGAAATTAATCAAATTGAGAAATTAGTCAAAATGTGAAGAAAATCTTCACCAGCTATTCATCCAATAGGAGAATCATATCCAGAATACACAAAAAAATCTTAAAAAAAAACTTTTAAGCCAGGCCCAAAGAACATAGGTCCCATAGTTTCCCTTATTTGCAATAACCAGTGTATGTCTGAGTCAAGCAGACAAGGTCAGATAAGTTGATGTTAGGGAAATGAACCCCAAGATAAGTATTCATTGTTATTCTTTCATGCAATTGTTTCTAACATATTTATAAGATGATTTCTTGTTGCTTTGTATGTCCCTCCCCCATGGTATAACCCCTGCTTATGTTGATTTAATTTGTGGAGGGGAAGGGAAAAAACAAATCATTTAAAATAGGGATACAGGTGGACCCATAGCAACAATCAAATGTACAAGTTGTTATGTGGAAAAACGAACTTTACAACTTTGGTGAAGGGGGTAGAATCAGGTAGGGGAGCGGGGCGAAGGTATGGGAAGGGATGGGAAGCAGAAACAGAGGAGGCAACAATGCTTGATAAGAAATGTACTCGTTATCTTGTCCATGTAATTGTAACCCATCTGTATGATATTTTCACAATAAAAAAATCAGGTTCATAATTTTGAATTAGAAGTGAGCACTTTTCAAAGGGAGAAATACAAATAGCCAATAAACATACGTTAAAAAGTGTTCCACACTCTTTGCCATCAGAGAAATCCAAAATACAAATAGCCAATAAACATACGTTAAAAAGTGTTCCACACTCTTTGCCATCAGAGAAATCCAAATCAACACTTCACTGGATTCCTCCTCACTACAATCAGAATGGCTCATATTAAATAAAGAAAGAAAGAAAGGAACAGCAAATACTAGCAAGGAGGCTAGAAGTTAGGGGTTACCATTGGTAATTTAAATGTAAATTTCTGCAACCACTATGAAGATCATTATGGAATTTCCTCTAAAAATAACTTAAAGAATCCCCATGTGATCTAGCCATATCCATTCTGAATGTACACCTAAAGAATTAAAATCAACGTATATAAAGATACATGCATATGCACATTTTAATTACAACACTATTTACAATAGGTGAATTATGTAGTCAGTGTAAGCACCCATCAGTGAATGAATGTACTCATTACCTTGCTCATGTAACTGTAACCCCTCTGTATAGGTTCTTTACAATAAAAATATATATTAAGAAAAAAAAGAAAATATGGTATACATACACAATGTAGTGAAGGCAATTAATGATACTATATTTCATGTCTCAAAAACATGGAAGAGAGCAATTTAAATGTGAAATGTGTTAAAAGATTTAAGTGATGGATATGCTAATTATCCTCTTTATAATAGCAAATATATCAGAACATAAGACTTGTATGTGAACCTAAATATCATATTATGCCTAATGAATATGTACAAAAATATTCTGTTGTCATTCAATAACTATTTTAAAGCAATGTTTGTGAATAAGATATTGAGGGATAGCATTTAATCTAACATATAATAGAATTTATGGGGAATAAAATTGAGAAAAGTCTGTTGAATCAATCGGGGTGCTAGAAGTAATCTTACAGGGAAAAGTTTATATAGTAGAGGCAAAAGCATGATAGCTGGTATAGTAATGTTCTTTGCATGTGTCTCATCGCCAAGTGTAAATCATTATTCAAGTGTTTGGGAGAAAAAGCAAGTTGAGAATTAGAAGAACCAGAATTAAATAAATGGCTTTATTTAAAATAGGAAATTAAAAAATAATAGAAAGAATGTGTCCATATAAAATAATATTCTAAAAAGAGACCAAGTTTTGAGTATAGGGTTTCATTTTATCAAGTTTCCTTCCCCAGGACATTTCATTTAGTTGTCAAGATTTCAATTAAAGTAATACGACAGATATGGAGGTATTTATTTGTTGAGGGTGGGACAAAATTGTGTGATATTTTGCTGCTTACCTTTTACAATTCCCCGAGATCACTTTCTTACTCTTCCTGAACTCCTTTAAATCTACATTTGTTAACCATTTCAACAAACCTTCATGAACAAACAAACAAACCAGGACTCCATGAATAAATTGAAGTCATTCCAAACTAATCTCATTTCATTTGATATTTCCCTTTTGTAGTACTCTATTCTATTTTTTAAAATATTGCCTTAAAAACCAACTATGAACTTCTTGCTATTTTTCCCTTCCATGATAGTCTCTCATTCTCTTCGTAACAGAAGAATCTTACCTTCTCGCCAGCCCTCCAATGCCTTACTTTTTTGTTTACATACAATATTTCACTAACTCTCTTTGCTCCCTACAAACATACTAAGGAATCTCCAATCTTCTCACTCACATAAGTACACATAAGCAAATATGTGTGTACACAAAACACACACTTCCTCACATTCTTCTGTCTCTGTGTCCTTCTACAATTGTAGACACTTGCTCTCCTTCCCAAACAGCCCACTTCTTTTTTTTTTTCCTGTTTCTAACACTATTTCCTCATGGTTATTTACTTCTCAGTTAGCTCTAACCTAAATTTTTCTAATAGAAATATTTATATCTTCACTGGAATTGTATCTTTCAATTTGATTTCATCTTATATGTCAGAATTATTGAAGACATTTAGACAGTGATGCTCAGGGACTTCAAAGAAATGTCAAAAACTTCTGTCATGAAAATTCGTTTCAATGTCTATCTTTTCTGTACTTAATTTATTTTCTTTTATTTGAGTGTAAAGGTGATATACAGAGTGGTTACAGTTACATAAGTAAGATAATGAGTACATTTCTTTCCATTTCTATCTTTACTATCCTCCTACTCTGGATCTAGCATCGTTTAGAATTCTGCTTTCTGCACTCCCTAATGTGTGTGCAATTCCTAAGCAGTCTTATTCATACAAAAAACCCACTATCATCATTTCTTCTCTGAAAAAACATCAATGTTCATAGTCATAACTACTTCTATTAAACTATAAGTACATGTTCCAGAAGGGTCACTCGAGTGAAAACCGGAACCTGTTCTCCGTTTTTCCATCTCACTCCTAGGGACAGATATCGTTAACATGTTCTTCATTGGGGTAAAAGGCAACACTGCTCCCCGACACCAGACCAATTTCATAAACATCCTCCCACAAATTTTATTGGAAATCTAACTTATCTGACTTGGCATACTAAATATATCTAAATAAAACTCTTCGAATTTGATAGTTAAAGGCATAGCCATAACATTGACCTTCTTTATGAAGCAATTTGTTTGTCATTTGTTATAGATCAGATATTAACCATCTCTTACATAGAATGTATTATATCTTCTGGGCTGGGAAGGTGGCTCAGTGGTAGAGCGCTTGCCTTGCGGGCATAAGGCCCTGGGTTCCAATCCTCAACACCACATATGCAGAAAAAAAAAAAGCCGGAAGTGGTTCTGTGGCTCAAATGGCAGAATGTTAGCCTTAAGCTGAAGAACTGAGGGACAGTACCCAGGCCCTGTGAGAAAAATATTTCTAAACAAAATTTTGATCATGCAATTTTCTATTCATAAGTATTTAAGAGTTAGTTATTTGACTAATATATTTAAATCAATAAACTGTATTTTATTGTTATAGGTCTGTGTGACTAAGGTGAGTATGTATTCACGTTATATTCATCAGAGCAGAAAATCAGGTCACAATATATTATACACCAGTTGTTCATGCCAATAATCTAATCCTAGCTACTCAGGAGGCTGAGATCTGAGGATTGCAGTTCAAAGCCGGCCCAGGCAAGGAAAGTCCATGAGACTCTTATCTCCAATAAATCACCAGAAAACCTGGAGGTGGTACTGTGTTTCAAGTGGCAGAGCACTTGCCTTGAGCTAAATAGCTAAAGGAGAGCATCCAGGCCCAGAGTTCAAACCCCACAACCAACAATACATATATATATATATATATATATGACTATATTATATATAATATATATTACACAGAATATGGTTCTTTTTTTCAAATGCACATCGATGTCTATATGTCTGATATGTGAACTAAGACAAATCTATGTGTTCATTTATAAATTATAATTTAACTCATCTAACTACTTAGCTACGTACTTTGGTAATAATGCCTTTATGTTTAATTATGTTTTGAACAAAATATTTCTTTAACTTTATTTGAATTTTATAGGATACAAGATATATATCAAGTTAATCATTTAAGAGGTTACTCAATACCCTTAACATTTCCTGTACTCTTCTTGTTAGTGAAATACACTTCCTAAAATATTTACTATTGTTAAAATCTCAGCTCTGTGCTTTCCCCTCACTCTGAAGTATATCTAATTCTGTTTATAGTAAGTGATTTAATGTGTTTGCACATTCTTATTCTTTTCTGATTGAACATTTATTGTCCAAGACAGAAGCCACAAAAATAAAGAAATTATTCTAGCAACTCTAGTATTATCAAATTGCCCACAAAATTCTATTGATTCTTAATGAGTCTTTTAAAAATTAGACTCCCTTTTGGTGTCATAAATTTGTAGTTTTTTTTCTTTTTTGTGATTATGCTGGTACTGGAGTTTAAATTTGTTTGCCATTTATTACAGTTCAGATAGGAATTATCTTCATCTTTTATTTTTCTTATGACTGAGTCTTAACTTTTCTAGGCAAACACTTTACCATTTGAGACACAACTTCAGCCCTTTGATCTTTTAGATTATTCTTCAGGTAGTCTTGTTTTTTACCCAGAATAAATCTCTTTACCTATGTGTGCCAGTTTGTTTTGTGAACTCAAAATACATTCATTTTTCTCTTTGCTTGGGGTCCTACACCAATAATTAACTAATTTTTGAACCCTTAGAACCTGGAATTACAGTCCTATTCTACTATGCCCAGTCATATATATATATATATATATATATATATTTACATTTATATAAATATATATAATTTGTATAAATATATATAATTGTAAATGTAAATATATATTTACATTTATATAATATATATAATTTGTAAAAATACTGTACAGAGGGGTTACAGTTAGATGAGTAAGGTAATGAGTTCATTTCCTATCCAGTGTTGTTGCCTCCTCCTTTGTTTTTCTTATACCATCCCTTCCCTCCCTACCTCCTCAACTCCTCCCCAACCCCCAAGTTGTAAAGTTCGTCAGCCTATATCCTTATTTCAGCATTTTGTTATTTCCTTTTCCCTCCCAATTAGAAAAATGTATATACAAGTTTCAGGCACCAGAATTAAATTCAATGAAAACAGGGGTTATACCATGGGGGAAGAACATACAAAAGAAACAAAAAAAAAACACATGGTACGTTATAAGTACGTTAAAAACAACAGTAAGAAAGATAAAACCCCTTTGTCTCTATCTTGGAGTTCATTTCACTTAGCATCTTCTTATATAGTCATATGTACATAGCATTTAACCTTTTCTGCTTGTCCTAGACATATACTAGTTATTGCAAATAAGGGAAACCAAGGGCCTATGTTTCTTTGAGCCTGGCTTATTTCACTTAATATATTTTTCCAGGTCTTTCCATTTCCTAACATCTTCTGAGGGGGATCTGGATTGGTTCCATATATTAGCTATGCTGAATAATGCTGCGATAAACATAGTTGTGCTGGTAGTTTTAGTATAGCCTTCTTTGTGATTGTTTGGGTAAAAGCCCAAAAGTGGGATTGCTGGGTCATAAGGGAGCTCTATGTGGAGTCTTTTGAGGAACTTACATACTGCTTTCCAAAATAGTTGAACAAGTTTACATTCCTACCAACAATGCAGTAGGGTTCCCTTTTGGCCATATCCTCTCCAGTATCTGTTGTTATTAGATTTCTTGATTATAGCCATTCTAACTGGGGTGAGGTGGAATCTCAATATTGTTTTGATTTGTATTTCTTTAATGGTTAAAGAAGTAGAGCATTTCTTCATGTATCTATTGGCCATTCTTATTTCTTCTTCAGGGGGATTTAATTTTTTGAATTCTAAGTATATTTTAGAAATGAGACCCTTGTTTGTTGTATGGATACTAAAGATCTTCTTTCAGTCTGTGGGCTTTCTGTTATCTACCTAGCTATGTCCTTTGCCATATAGAAGCTCGGCAATTTCATGCAATCCCATTTGTCCAAACTTTCTTTGAGTTGCTGCATTTTAAATCTTTATTAAGAAAATTTTGGCCTGTGCCAAGGGCCCTAGAATTTCTCCTATTCCTTCCTGTAATGTTTTCAGAATGTCTGCTTTTACTTTGAAACATTTGTAGTTGATTCTGGTGCAGGGTGATATTTAAGAATCTAGCTCTACAGGTGTTTAACCAATTTTTTCCAGCACCATTTACTGAAGAGTATGCCCAGTGTTGATTATCATAATGCTTAACTTCAGTTCTAATTATTTTCCAATGCTTTCTGCTCAAATACTGCTATATGTTTTTGGTTTTGTGCCCATAAATTCTTGCTTTCTTCATTATATTTTCTGTTTATAACTGCTTCTTTGTTTTTGACTAGATACAAACTTAACAGCAGTAAGAGTGTGTGACACTGGATTAAATTCAGCCTAGAAATTAGCAACCAGAAGAACTTAATTACCATTTATTGAATGTATTTATAAAGCAGTAATTCAGTTGATTGTAATTATATCAAGTGATTCTTCTGTTTTAACTAAATTCAAAGTGTATATCAATTTCAATACTTACGAATCTAAAAATAAACTTATTTAAATCCTATTGACAGAGTTAATGCAAAGGGAGCTCGTAATGAGAAGTACTCAGTATCATTACTTCTTATTGAGGGTAGAAAAAACAGAATGTAATTGGCTGTTTATGTTCTAGAAGAGTAGTATACAAAATCAACAGTATTAAAGTCACCCAGTAAAAATGATTCGTGTGAGGATGGCCTAACCAGAGTTCATTTACATAGGCAGATAGTCAGACATACAGAAAGACAGATAAATATCCAGAAGTTAAAGGTAATGTATTTATATTTTATTCTATATATGTACCTTTCTCTACCTTTCTTATTTGCTTCAGCAAAAATTGTATGGACTTTCCAAATTAATATAATTCTTTCTACTTAGTACATATTTCATTGTACATTGGGCTTCATATTGGAAAACGTCACGTTCATTAGAAAACCCAGATCATATAAATTTGCCAGAAATGTATGCCAAGGCTAATATATAGATTAAAACAAATAATGAATAAAGGTCTGCTCCATGATGACAGACATTAGACAGTAATTAGGAGACTAGAGTGATACAGCAGAAGGGAACACAAGGAGATCCAATTGTCCATTTTCATTGTTTCTATAATGTACTGCAATGTGATAACATGGAGAATCTGGCAGTAAGTAAATCAAACAGATAAGAATCTGTAAAGTTTACCACCAGAGGCTCAATCCTGTAATCCTAACTTCTCAAAAGGCTGAAATCTGAGGACTGAGTTTCAAAGCTAGCCTGATCTAGAAAGTCCAGTAACTCTTGTTTGGAATTTACTACCAAAAAGCTGGACTCAAGTAGTAGAAGAACCCATTTTGAACAAAAGAAGTTAAGGATTTCTGCCCTGATCTAGAGTTCAAACTCTAGTAGACACACACACACACAAATGTGTGTGTGTGTGCACTTGTGAGAGAAATAAGGTATGTACTCTTCAGTAACTACAGGAAAACCTAAATGAAATGAGTATAGTTGATAGCAATATATGGGATCTATTTATTAGCTCTCCATATTGGGATTTCGACTTCCTCTATATCCAGTTTGGATAAAACTGGAAAATACCCTATGAACATGTTAAAACTTGTAGTAGAATAATAATATATTTAATTACTTTGTGAATTAAAAGATCTATTAAAGAACAGAAATATAATAGACTGAAAGAAACATTAAAATGGACATGGTTTGGTGAAATTTTAGTAGCAATTATAGAATATATGCTTAAAATATATAGTATATAGACATGCTATATATTTCTACAGTGAATAATAATAAATAACAGTGAATGTGTTATAGCATATCATAAAACCATTTGTGTGGTTATAATTAAGAAATCATGTGGAATGATACACTACAATATTAACAGTAGATTCTATTTATAATTTTTTTCATTATAATTTACCTACAACTGCCATTTTAAGGAGAATATGCTTCTTATTTAGTAACTGATTACAAAAATAAATCCACTGATGGTTAAAGGTTTTTCTAGAATATTAGTGTGGTATTGTATTAAAGGAAGATAGTACTTTTTGTAGAACAATTAGAAACTTCTCTAATCAGTTCATAATGAATCTGTAGCACATTAACCTCAAAATATTGTTGACATTAACATTTCTATAGAGTTTTTTTAAAAAAAATAATAATTGGTTTCCATTTAACTTAAATTCTACCCTCTAGTTCTCTGTTTATAAAGCACATAAAATTTCAGTTTTACTCAAAATGGCACATGTACAATAAAAATAGTAATTTTATATCTAAAATTTGTTTGCAAGACTACTACAAGGAGGGCATAAAGAAATCCCAGAAGAACTTTGATGTATGGAGAAGGAACTCGCTATATAAGTTCAAAGTGTTTCTTCTTATATTAGGTAGATTTAAAGGAGGAATATATGGGTTTGACATATTTTCTTGAACAATTGTTCAAATGGCTTGGGTTTGGCAAAGTTAATGCTGCATTTTTTTCATCCCCTTTTCCTTGTAATTTATAAAACCATGTATACTTCAAGGGAAATTTAATCCATATGTTCCGATTCATTTGCACTTAACTTGTTATAATGTTGTTCATGAAAGTCATCTTGTGTCCAGGAAAATTGTGGGAATATTTTTAATAAGTCCCTATTTCCTCCCTATTCTAAAAAAGCAGCATTTTGCCCTCAGTTAGCCAAATTGGAACCAAGAAAACTGAAGCTTGAAATAATATGAATGATTTCATACTCAGCCATTTATTTCTCTCCTATTTACTTTTGTGTTAACATACTATATAGAAATTCTACAAATGGTAAGACTTTAAATATTGAATATTTTAAAGTCAGGTTTTAGAAATAATTTTAGCAGGGCTTTGTATTTTATGAATATGGTTTTCAAACAAGAAATGTGTTAATGCCATAGAGAAAATACTACATTTATCTACAAAAACAAATTAAAAAGCAGATCCTGGATTCATGTGAACCTTTGTCAGCTATCATTCTTAGATCTGAAATGCAGCCACCAATAATGAGTCTAACACAAAGGGAGAGAAAACCAAGATTCAAAGAGTAACACCTTTTAAAGTCATGATTGCTTGTGCTGTACAGGATTTGTTTCTATGTCTCACATAGGATGATATCATATGGAAAATAGCAATTGAAAGGTTTGAATGTTAATTGAATATACCATACAGATATGTTCATACTGATACCAGGACAATTTAAACGTTAAAATATTCTTTAAAGAAAGTGTTTAAAAATACATATTGTCATTTTTTTTCCTACTAGTGCTTCTAAGTATTCTTCCAGCGACAAAATACAAGACTTGTGAATTGTGGTTGAACAAACTCCAGTACCCCAGGCATTTCAAGGATGCATTAAGAATGGTAATGTGAAAAACAGAATGTACTGCACACTGTTTAGGACACTGAGACACTATTAAAAACTCCCCAGGAAGAGTGAACTAGGGTCTAGTGTAAGGCTAAGATTGGGAAAGCTCAAGTTTTCAACCCAACCTAAATTTTCAGCCCACATCTATTTAAGTCAATGCTGGAAGACTTATCTCCAGGGAAAACGGGTGCCTATTGCTATGCTGTGAACTATTTTAGAGCAGAATTGTTGTATGTTCTCAAATGTATGTTTATGTTCACATCTGGATATATGCAGAAACCTAGTGCAATTAATGGGCTATGTAAAGTAAATTACTATTTTTAAATCACACACTGATTCTGGGTGAGTGAATTTGTGGTTACAAAATTAGGCTTTCAATAAGACACACATACATTCACAAACATGCACACTTCATCTCACTAACCACCAACTTCAGCAATAACTGAGGAATTTAGACCCTTCAACTGATTGACACTGCTGGTTACGTTCATCTGGTATGGAATTATGTTACTGAAGGAAGAAATTTCTGCAGCATTTGAATATATTTAAATATTGTAGTAATTTCAAGAAATATAACATGTTGACATGCTGTCATTTATAGAAATGAACTAGTTTTATAACAAGAATAGCCCTACAGTTAGGAATTTGCCTTCAGAAACTGAAAAGTATGATTATTATTTATTCCGTGTTTCTATCTGCCAGTATCTTTTTCTTAGGAACACCAGTGCTGTGTCAAAAATATATTTAGGCATTAGTGTGAGGGTAGAAGGGGACAGATACACAAATAGAACATTCTCAATCTTGGGATTCTGTTGTTAATTTCCTAAAAGCATCAGTTAAGACATTTGAAACACTGCCTGCACAAATCAAAAACTGATTCTGTCCCACAAGCCAAGGAAGAGCTTCTTAGAAAAGTAGTTTAGGTGAGTGTGATGATTTCCTTTTACTCTCTGGGTCATTAGTTCCATGACAAAAAATGATGCCTTATTACTTCCTATAGGATTGTTATGAGCCATTCCATCTGGTCCCTACATTTCCTGTACCCTTATTTTGCACTTATTATTTTGTACTGAATGATGTTAGAAAGGGATTGCCTTAATTAAATTTTTTCTCTTGGCTTTGGGGAATGCTAGAGTTCATAAGTAATAATGAATTAAATTATTTCTACTATTCTCTCATAGCACACCTAATATATAGTATCTATCTATTATACAGAATGTTTCTAACTATTGTTGGAATTAAATTCAATTGTACATAAAAAGTTCTGTCTATTTCTGGATCATCTATACCAATGAGCAATCTGGCTCAAGGGAATTGTGCCTGCAGTGAGTGATAGCAGTTAGCAACTTACATGCACGCATTCCTTCATCTAAGTGCTAAGAAACAAAGAAATTTTCCACCATATACTTTGATACATACTAGAACTAAATATACAAATTTATATTTCTTATATATGTTTTTGACAGCTGAAACAAATATTTTATCCATCATTCAGTAGGGGGGAATGTATTCATCTTAAACATTGTTTTAGTGGTTTTATGCAAGTAAATTATGCTGCAAAATCAGTAGTAAATTTTTTGGTGAAATACATTTTCAAATTGTAGCTCAAAGTATTGCTTTTAAGACATAATGCTTGATGAGTGTATGGCTATATTTTCTGCAAAAACTAAGAATTCATTCTTATTCAGAGATGAATTTTGTAGGTTTAAAATATTATGTAAGGCATTAGAATTAATTACTAGCATACTAATGAATAATTTCAATAGCTGTTAGAGCTATTATAGCAATGCTAAGTATTATTTTACATCAATGAATTAATAATCTAAATATGAATAACCTAAATATGAATGGTGCAATGAATCTGTGCTTCTTCTGAGCCTCAATTCAAGTTCATGAATATTTTGGTGAGGTATACCCTTCTGAATTATAGTTAGTTCTTTGTGTATATTTTCCAACTATTTAGACTATGATGCCAAGTGTCTCCTTTGTCACTGCTTGGAATAGAGCTTGACAGACATGACTAAATCTTTGTGGAAATAGTGCGTGGCACAGGTAGGTACTGGATTTAATCTGAATCTGGTATTAACACAGACATCTACTCATCAACCTTTCCCAAAAGTAAAGAAGGACATTAAAAATTAGTGACATTGAGGAGGGAGAAAGTATGCATTTTCACCTCTTCTTTCACAGGGTAAAATTTAAAATTCCTATTTACTCAATGCTTGGAATTGATTTGAACAAACTCATAGTAAAAGTTCATCAGTAAATTCCAGGTACTTTACTTATAGTCTTTGCCCAGTGGGTGGGTAGGGTCTCTTACTCAGGTTTACCTCAGTGGAAAGACTAAAGACATAATTAAATTCAAATGGCCAGATTTTGAATAACTTAAGGCACACTTAAAAAGTGGTTAAACTTAGTATTTAGGTGTGTGTATATACATGCACAGGGAAGAGTTGTACTTATTATACAATTGCCCATGTAATTCATGTTATATGCTTTCACTATGACTTATAGAAGCATGACATTATAGCAATATTTATGACTAACCGCTTTTGCTTATATTCTTACTGCCAAAAATATAATTTCTTACTTGACTTCCTGTCTAGTGAAGAATAGGGTTATGAATATAAAGACCATGGTAGGAAAATGGAATTAGTGATAATATGAGATTACAATAAAATAGAAAAAAAATGGAAATGTTTCTCAAAGTTGTAATTTTAGTTATTTATTAACAAATGCAAACCACAAAGTTGCAGGTTATAGATAATAACTCCACTGAAGATTTGAAATTCTTTATTAAAGGCAAAATGCAGCTTTAATTTCTTTTTATTTCTCTCAGTTTCAATAGATTTGTTATTTTATTCATATTAACCTGAAAAACATTTTTACTAAAGATCTGGCATATTAGCTATATGACTTACTTCTATACAAGCCAACATACATGAGAAACTAAAAAATTAGCTAGGTATGTAACTCAATGGTAGAACACTTGCCTAACATGTACAAGCCCCTGGGTTTGATCCCCAATAGTATGACAGGAAAAAATAATACAAGTAAGCAATTAAAAAATAAAAGTAGCAAAGCTAGAGGAAGCACATTGAGAATGAAAGGCCCTATTAAAATTCAGATATCATTTTAATTCCTCATTTATTCATAGTGAGGCCTTTCTTTGGATGAAAATACTATTTGAAGAGCATTATAGGGCATTCATATCTATTATAATTTCAGGTTAAAACAGCTAATTATCAGAACTTGAAGGAAAATCTGTATGCTTGATCTTTGAATGCAGGTATGTTTTTCTATTCATACTTACATTTTTTGTAGCTAAAGCAGGGTATGTAACATATTAATGTGTACTAAATAATTATTGATTGCTATGTTCCTCTGAGTGCCAACCCTAAAAAGAGTTTGATCAATAGCTATTGCAATGATACTGAAAGTCTATTTACCCTTTCATGCTTCTGAAAATATAAGCCCTTCCAATACTTTGAAGAGTCAAGATAAATAAAATAGATTTTGTACAACGTTTGTTTCTCTCCTTTTATTGCCTCTGTACTTCTCATTGATTACAGAAAACACAACATGAACATAAAAGCTCTGTAGAGATGCTAAGGAGTATTTTCTAGAACACTGCCCAGCAGCAATTTCTGTAAAGATTTAAATGTTCTATAAGTTGTTTTGTCTCATACTTTAGCCATGAGCTACATGAAGTTGTTCAGTTCTTAAAAAGTGACTGATGACCCTGAGAAACTGCATTTTTAGTGTCACGAATTTAAACATAATTAAAACTTAAACTTAAATAGACACTGATATCCGGGGTCACAGATTCAGTACTGATAAGATTATAAGATAGTGTTATAATGCATCTTTAGAACATTATTTGGTGGGACTGCTTGTATTCCTTGAGTCAAGTAAATGTTTTGTCCTTCTTTTCCTTCTACTTTGGAATGTATAAACATGAATTTTTGTGTACAATATTTATTTAATAATGCAATGCTGACCACTTTACAGAAAGGTAGAGCCACTGTTCACCTCTACCTCAAGTCTAGTCTAGCAAAAATAAAATTTTAGATAAACAGACAGAAATAATCAGTGGAGAGAGAATGCTAAAATATATTGTCACATATTTTTCAAATAAATTGTCATCTATTTGAATTGTCATCACAAAACATCAGTTACTTCTTTCATTATCTACAATCTAATCCTCACTACATCAAAAGTTAACATGAAGTAGCTAGTCCTCATAGAGTAGAAGATTTGGTTCTAGAAATGTTATCACAGAGGTTAAAAAATGAAAAACATTTTTTACAATCCTTTGATGCCAAACTTACCACTTTGTTTAACTATGAGAAACTTAATGCCTGGGACTTGTATCAAGTACTGCATTTTTAGATCAAAAGAAAACAGAAGTAGGGCAACTGGCTATGTTTTAAACAAAACACTAATTCTCATTAGATAGATAATTGTTGATAGCCACAATAAACAGAATGCATTGTTGAACTGGCTACCTTTTTCTAGAATTGCACACATTGGATGGCAAGGATATCATTTTGGACAGAGAGGCTTAAACACTTTTACATCTAGAGGTACAATATACTTGCCAAGAACATTTGGGCATCTTTCTGTTTTTATTAGTCTGGCTTCTCTAATAAGTCCCCATAAATTCTGAGCCTATCCAGGGCCACAAATAGCTGTGAAATAGATTACTTTCAGGGTCCATGTATCTTTATGCAGACTTTCATGGACCAGCTGGACAATGATTCTTGAACCAGACCCATAGTGTAATACTAGGAGAGATGATTTTATAAAGAATCATTTTACTATTCAGTTTATAGCTGTCAGTAAATTCAACCTATTTTTGGGGGGATAAAGCTGATTACTTTGAAAGCCAAATAAGGACGTTTTGTTCCTGATGTGTTGGAAGATGAGAGATTTCTTTTTATTTTGTGGAGATTTGTGGTTGATTCTTTTCTGAGCAGGGTTTGTTATATAAACAAGTCATACTGCTTTTCACTATTTTTGAACATGACATATCAATAACAGCTACTTCTATGCTACCTGTTCACTTGCTGTTTTGATTAATGTAAAATAGCTATATATAATTTTAATATATAAGGGTGAGTTTAATGAAAATCCTTTCTTATAGTTTTTTCCTGAAAAACCCTTTTGGCCTTTTTTTCGCCTCCTTTCCTCTCCCTTCCCCTCTTCTCCTCCTTTCTTCTCCTCTTCCACTTCTCTTTCTCTCTTCTCTTTTCTTCCTACCTTCCTCCTTCCCTTCTTTCATTTCTTTCTTCTTCCATCCTTCCCTCTCTCCCTATTTTCCTCTTTCTTTCTCTTTCCTTCCTTCCTTCTTTTTCCTTTCCGTTATTTCCTTCTGGTTCCTCCCTTCTTCCTTTCCGTTTTTCCTTCCTTTCCTCCTTCCTTCTTTCTTTCCTTTACTTCCTTATTGAGCAAATGATGTCAGAGTCATTTTTATTCTTGCTGAATTCTTACACTGTATGATCATTTTTTAAGGAAATGAATGTATTATGACATTGTTATGGGGAAAAGAGTCCACCACTCAGAGACAGCCTCACATACAAAGATGACTTTCTTGGGGAAGGGGATAGCTGACATGCCAGGGACACAGCACAGACTCAGGAGCTGAAACTGCCACCTCGAATGGCCCACAAGCTGGAGTTTTTAAAGAGAAATCCATGTGGTCAGGCCTGGATACTTTCAGGCGGCCAACACACACATAAAGAATGCATATTTATGTCAATGGCCAATGAGGTTACACTCCAACTCATAGTATCTATTTGAACTAACCTATCATTCTGGTTTGAATTGGCGCAAGAATTTGGGGGTCCCCACACAAAGCAGGCGGATATTTTTACTCCTGGGGGCAGAGAGAAGGTTGTTCCTTCCTGGAACGGCAAAGGTGGCTTGGCTATTTTATTCTTGTTAACCAAACAGGGCTCAGATCCCACAACTTTATCACAACAATCATCAGGGCTTTGCAAACAGTTCCCATATTTCTTGGGGTCTCAATGAACAGCATATTTCCTGACCCTAGGGGCTTGTGAGAAACCAGCCTTTTGATTCTCAGGGGTGGGGGAAACTCCTGGTATATTAAAAATGGAGTTAGTTTTGGTTCCCCCCAACAACATCCTATCAGAGTAAGGGTAGAATAAGATTTGAAGGGCAAGAAAGGGAAAGAGAAGAAGGAAATAAAGACTGTTATTATGTTTGATTCATAGCTAGAATAGTGTTTTCCAAAATTATATTATCTGTTAATAATTGGGCCTATTAAGACGTAATGGTTGGGAAAAGCTTTATGTCAGTATATAATCTCATTCTTAACATCAAGTAGCCCCTCTTCTCTCCTCAGCACAAGCACAGCAAAATGTAGCAGCATTTACTCAAATACAGTGTTTATAGATTTGGATGATTATTTGCTTCTGCTTCTGTCCTAAATGTTTGCGAAAATATAAACATTATCAAAAAGAACATAATCAGGTGGACCCGTTGCAACAATGAGAAGTACAAGTCGTTATGTCGAAAACGAAGTTACAACTTTGGTGGGGGGGCAGGAGGTTTGGGGGGGCGGGGGAGGATGAGAAGGGATGGGAAGGGTAAACAAAGGAGGAGGCTACAATGCTTGATAAGAAATGTTCTCATTATCTTGCCCATGCAATTGTAACCCCTCTGTACAGTATTTTCACAATAAAAAATAAATAAAAATTTTAAAAAGAACATAATCAATCCCTTATAGATTTGGATTAACTGTATCTATTAACAATATGTTACTCATAATTTTTCATTATTCTGACTCTGAAATAATGCTTCTGGAACAACTGAGAAAAAAAAAACCAAACTTCCAAGGCTTGTTCTTATCCTTTCCTCTTTGCCTCCTAAGAAAGAAGAGAACACTTACCAATGCTGAAATCAGGATGACATAGGCTACACATTCTGCTCTATACTTACTCTCTACAATAGACATTTTTCTCAGTTTCTATGTAGGTTCCTGACTTTATTTTCTACTTTGGGAAAATTTGCTTCCATTGTGAATCCAAATAAAGATTTTCATGGAAGCAAACTTCATAAAGGGAAAGTATTTGAATCTTGTTTTCATGTTATTAAATGTCTAAGAAAGGTCTCCAGAGTATGCTGAGATACCTAATAGTTACAGCTAACATTTTTATTTGATAGCAATTATAAATACAAATGAATGTTTAGACAATTACTGAAGAGATATATTTTCTAATACATTCTAAGCAGCTGTAAGAAAAGGAGTAAAATGGTTTTCCATATGGTTTTATGAAAAAATGTATTTGACACAATTGAACTGATGCAAGGGATTATTTGGCAGATGAATTGACAGCATTCAATCTGCTACCCTGATTTTATGGAGAGACAGGACAGAGAAAGAAAATGCAGGTGATGAAGTTTTAGCATGATGACAGGAAACATGCACAACAATAGGTGTTAAAAGCCAAACACTTCTGGTTTTTATAAAATCTTTGTTGACCATAAACTTGCTTCTTAGGTAGCCACTTCCCTTTCTTGAAACTTTTCAGTCATTTTTTTCAGGTTTTGCTTTTCCTAGGCCACCTGTAAACCATAAACTGAGCCCAAATGGAGGTATTTGCATATACAGGAAGTCTTCCAGAAGGTGAGAATTCTAGTAGCTTGGCTCAGAAGTACATTGCACATTCTTCTCAAAGTGAAATTGTCTATTTGGTTCAAGAATCCACTCTTCTTACTTATCTGTAGCCTAAACATTAATGATGGGATAATTTGTTGGCAACTTGATATATGAATTTATAATCATCCTTATAGTTCTATTATGTTTTCATTGACAATCTCTTTCCCCTCCCCTTTTTTTTTTGTTTTGTTTACTTGGGCAAAAGAAAAAGCAAAAACATTTTCTATTTCTGTAATTTTTACAGTTTTCCCTCCAAGTTCATTTGATTTTGTAATACATTTTATTTTCCAAAATAATGAAAATTTAAACATTTAAGTGTCCAATGTAGGTTGTACTAATGTTTAAGAGTTTTGCTTTAGTTCAGTTTAAGGGAGAAGAGAACCCATACACTATCAAACATTGTTCTGTAATTCCTTTTAATTCTCTTTTTTGAGATATAACTTTTGATATAGATCTTTTAGTAACTAATAGTTTTAGAACTTTGGTAATTTTAAGATGTGTATCCTAATATAAAATAATATAAAAGTATTTAAATTTATAATATTATTAATAGTAAAAATTAATTTTTATGTTTGTAACATTTAACATGTAAGTAGAAGTATAACTTGTTTTTCTATATCCTATTATATATTCTGAATGGTTATGTGTTTGTATAAATTTAAAAATATTTTAAAAAATGACCATGAATCATTTCAAGTTATTGTTTACAAATCATTTGAAAAGAATTTATATCCTTATAATGTTAAGTCTTCCTATCCACATACATGGCATGTCTTTGGTTTCATTCATTTTCTTTCACTTTTAGAAAGTCTTTGTTTATTTTTACTCAGTGTTGAAGGCTTATTGTTGAAACATTTGCTATAATTAATATCATTTATGCACATATTTTGCATAGACTTGTTTCTAATCTATTGCCAGATAGCATGTGGAAAGTATTATTTTTCATATATTTTATAGCTGATTATTTCAGAACATTCATGATTGAGTCTAAAAAGTTTTAGCTAGATTTCTTGGATCAAATCACTGAAACTTAATGATTATAATGTTTTAGATTTTATATATTTACATTTACTATTATTTACAAAACTTTGTTAAATATTAGTGGTAATCAGTAGCTTATTTTTTTATATAACTGCAAGAGGAACTAGTCTGTCATTCCACCAGTAACTAGGATGTTGGATGTTTATTAAAATAATATGTTGTAACATAAATAATATATCAGATGTGATTACACAACAGATATTGAATATTTTCAAACTACTTGGTGGGTAGAATATAAAATCAAGTATGAGGTTAAAACATATTGATATTTATGAAAACTATAAAATATAGTGAGATTTAATATAAAGTAACTTTCTAATACCTTGAAGCATAATGTGAACTATTGCCCAAAGAAGAAGCTCAATATAAAGAAAGGCAAGTTCTGCTTTAGACCTTTTGCCAGTATGGTCTTTTCCTCATCCATCCAGCCTAAATACCACCATTTCTTCTTGTCTTCTATGAGTTTGTTTTATAGTACAAAGTACCCATAGTCAGATAAAAAGACAAATAGTTAAGGTAATGGACATAGGAATTAGCTTGACTCAATTAGTTCACACTATGTGCACATATAGCAGTACTGTGTTCCATGATCATATATAATTATAGTTAGTAAAAAGAATTCAGTTTTGAATTTTGAAATATTTACCTAGCAACTCTCTAATATCATTTGTATCATCCATGACATCCTAACATCTGAAGAAGAGCAGGCAAGTTCTGATAACATGAAACTCCCTCTTCCTCTCTCTTTCTCTCTCCTTTTCTCCCTCTCTCTCTCTCTCTCTCACACACACACACACACACACTCTCTCTCAATCTCTCTGTATGTATTAGGTATGTATGAATGTATGTATGTATGTATGTATATACATGTGTGTGTGTTTCTTTGTGTAGCTGCTTTGAAGGTTAGCTTAGCTTAGCAGCCTCTGTGTCTGCCTCCAATATGAACTGTGATATTTAAAATTCACAGGATTTTTTTTTATTGAAGCCTTCCCAAGTATACCTGAAAACATTATCCTGTAATAGCTTTGTAGAATAAATTGAAAGACGAGATACATATTTAATTTGGCTTGTGTTTACATATTAACTCATCTCTGTACCCCTTGAATAAATTCTACCTTTATTATTTTGATATCACTTTTATTATTTTGTGATCACTCTTTCAGGAGAGAGTGGTATGCCAAGATTACAACCTCAGTAGTCAGCCTTCACCTATACTATGTTTT
This sequence comes from Dipodomys ordii, assembly GCF_000151885.1. Lineage (NCBI taxonomy): Eukaryota > Metazoa > Chordata > Mammalia > Rodentia > Heteromyidae > Dipodomys > Dipodomys ordii. Next base: position 6,814,337 of record NW_012267325.1, read on the forward strand.
CCTTTTGGCATTTAAGCCTACTTCATATTCTTACTGATAAGCCAAGGACTAACAGGCATTGACCATATCCACCAAAATTTAGGATCTTTTGAATTCTTCATTTTAGAACCACTCCAGGGTCTGGACACTTCTTTCATTTCTGAACAATCTATCATTGTTCTAGAGGCCTTTCTTCTCAATCCTTCCTCCCACTTCTTACACAAGTGTAGATATATTGACTTCTAATTTGCAGTTTTCCCTGCTCCTTTCTGCTCTCTTGTCCCAATCTTTCACAGATGTTTCCTCAATTAACATCCTGAACTTACTGGAATCAGCTTCCCAGTGATTCCACACAGGCAGAATCTACAAGTTTGCTTGGCTCATTTGTCAAGAATGTTTTAGAAAGTTTTTCTGGCTTTATTTAGTTTGATTTTATTGTTTTCCCTCCAAAGTTCTTGAAAACTTTTCTAGAGCATCAGAGTTACTTCTCTTACTGTTTTCAGAAAGAAAACACATGAAAACATTTGATTTGTATGAATTTCATTGAACATTTGGGAATTTTGTCTTTTTCTTACGTATTAAATAGTTTTGAACAAATATGAAATTTATATATTTTTATTAGTTGAGCCCCCCCAATTTATGATTTTCAAATTATCTGTAGTTATTATTTTTTAGCTTTAATCTTATATATTTTCAGGTTTGTTAGATTGATTTAACTTTAGCATTTTAGTATTAATGCTTGATTTTAGTTTTCACTTCTAAATGTATTTCCCTGTTTCCTTATATATTTTTGAATCTTTATAAAATTGAAATATCTGTGATAAAATTTAAATTTTAATGTTTATTTCAGAAACAGATTTTCATTTTTAAATACTGGAAAGAAACATAAATGTATCTGTCCATGAAGAAGTCTGGCTCCAAACAATAGTGAGAGCAGGCAAGTTGGCAGGTGTCAACTAATAAAATTTTGATTTTCTTAGTTTCTCTAACTAATAACATTGAATTGGTTTTCAATTTATGCTCATAATCTCACATATACTCAATTCATTGAGTCCATCTGAAGAGCTGATGCTTTTTGTTTCTCTTGTAGTATATGAGATCTCATGGTAACATATTATTTTATCATGTGCTTTTTGAAAGATAAATTCCATATAATCTGTTTGAACAGATACAAGAAATATAAATGCGATGAACTGGAAATGTATTGTGTTATCTGAAAGCATTTTATAATCAAGCAGAATCAATGTTTAATGCTACAGTCATTTTCTTATAAAGCAATTTATTTCCTTTGTGCTTGTTCCACAAACAAGGCTTACTTGTTAAAATACAATTTCTGCAAGAAAGTGTAAGAGGAGAAGCAAAATCCCAACATTTGTCTCACAAAGGCAGAAAAATTCTGTGACTATTTTGGTTCATATATCACAAAACAGAGGGGAAATAATTATTCTGGAGCAACAGCTCACCTTTAGCTGGCATGCGTATTCAAGCTGGATGAAACATTTGAAGCTATTTCAGACTAAGTCACACTGGGAGAGTCTTTGAGTTTTCTTGGCCTCCTGGATGCCTCTTCTCTTTTATTTTACTTTTAGTTCTTTGTCTGTGCATTTTAATCCATTTGTGAATATTCCCACATTCTCTTTGTGCTAGTGGTTCAAATTTCTAAGCTTAAGCTAAGTTTGTTTTAAACTTTCCTTCATGGTTAACATATATTTTTGTCAATGCCTGTGCAGAGAATAAATACATATTCAGCATGATGTATAGTTTGAAATATCAACCATTTATTTCATTTTTTGTACTATTTAACGAATAATGCTTTTTCTGAGTAAATACTATGTTTTCAGAGCATGGCACACCGTGATATTGGAGTCATTTAATTAATCACATGAAGTCATTATCCCAATTCTTCCTCTCCCATCTCTGGTTCTCATAATAAGTCCTTCAATAATTTTAAACTTTGAACATTTGGAATATTTTCTAATTGACCATAATTAAATGGTGTCACAGGAATAATGCAAAGTATTTTGCCAAGTGATTCTAATTTGTTATTAAATAAATTCATTATCAGCTATCATTTTAAGCAAAATAATGCTTTTAGTTAGGCAAGAATGTTAACATATATATTTAGTAATATGAAACAATGGAATAAAGGGAGTAAAGGATTGAAGTTACATCTTTCTCTTCTTAATCAGTCATTCACTTGCAGAGCCTGTGTTTTATGTCTGCCTAGTGATATGTTTAGAAGATGATGTCAAGGAAACCAGGACCACTGGGGAAAGTATTAAGAATGAAAGAAAGAGAAATCATGATAGAATAATTCAATAGAGACGGTATCTATATCATGCAAAGTATTTGAAAAGTGTGGGTCAGTATTGTGGAAGGATAGGGTGAATTAGTCAGTGTCCTACTTTTGCATTGCTGTCATGTGAAATATTTTAATGTTTGAACATTTTATTCATTGAGTTTGGTTTAATATCTGACAGAAAAAAACATATTCTTCACAAATTGAACTAATGGAAGAGTTTCATTTCTGAAAATCTGTCACCACTATTGATACTTCTTCAGCTTTTTCTTTTCAAATTTTTACAGCCATGGCTATTTCCCAGTAGGTCTTGCACTGTAAGGCCTGCTATGACTATTTCACCAGTGCCATAATTGAGTGGTTTCTTCCCCATTACAACAACTAGTAAATGATGAAACCACAAGGAGTTATGTGTAAATAAATAAAAGTTTCTGTCATCCATATGAACATATTAATTACTGAAGCAAATAGTTGTAATAGATTTATAACCATATGCACCCTCAAAAGGATCCTGTAAAATACTGTGTCAATTTTGTCAACTTTTTAATTTGTTATAATTCATTAGCTTTCTCAGAGGCTCCACTCCTACAAAAGTAGGGGGAAAATACCAGTGTTCAATGAAATTTGTCTTTTTTTTTTTTCGGTTGTGGAGCTGAACTCTGGGCCTAGGTATTGTCCCTCAGCTCTTCAGCTCAAGCCTAGCACTCTACCACTTGAGCCATAGCTCCACTTCCAGCTTTTTCTGCTTAGATGGTGCTGAGGAATTGAACCATGGCCTCATGCATGAAAGGCAAGCACTCTACCACTGAGCCTCCTTCCCAGCCCTGTCATTTTTTTTTTGGTCGGTATAATCGTCTTTTCAGGCAATTTCTGTTTTTCAAGATAGTGTCTACATATAGAACACAGACTGCACATCTACAAGATTGAGTCAAATAGCTGAGATAGCTAGTCCATTCTGCTCTTCTGGTAAGCTAGATGCTTATCCTATTCACAAAGTTCTTCCTTGTATTACCAACAGTGATTTGACACTGACTGCTTCTCCCTGACAGTGGCAATCTCTATCTATCTATCTATCTATCTACCTATCTATCTATCTATCTGATGCTAACTCCCACACTGACCCAACCCCATTAGTTCTTCAAAGTATTTACCACTGTAGAATTAGAACTTATGTATTTTCTAAGAATAGTCAAAATAAATGGAAGATTAATTCAGATGCCCTACCTAGTTGAGCACTCTTTTCAGTGATTTGAGTTACGCAACTGTGTTACAATTCTTTTAAGCATCATCGAGTATACCAATGTTTGCTGTAATTTTGTTATTATTTCACCAGGTTCAATTGAATTCAGAAAGAAATATTGTTTCTTTAGAATTTTCCTGGAACTCATCATGTATTGAAACATTGCCCAACTTTCAATCACTCTTTCCATGTATTAACAATTAAAGATTTTGTGTGGTGGAAATAGTTTGTTTCAAATAGGGCAAATAAGACTGCATATTTAAAATCTTCTTTTACTCCCCTTGCTGTAGATCTTATCCTAAATTCTAGACTTATCAATGAAAATTTTATATATTTTGGAAAAAGCCAGGTGAAATATCCTTGTATAAAATTTTTATGTTGCATAAAATTTTTATGTTGCAACTGGGCACTAGTGACTCACACCCATAATTCTAGCTATTCAGGCTAAGATCTGAGGTTCAAAGCCAGATGGTAGGAAGTCTATGAGACTCTTACCTCCAAATAATCACCAGAAAACTGGAGGTGAAGCTGTGGCTTCAAGTTGTAGAGTAGTAGTTGAGCAAAATAGATCAGGGACAGTGCTAGGACTACATTTCAAGCACAATAATCTACAATAACAACAACAAAATGTTGCATAGATTACAAAATAATGCAATACAAACCTCATTCAAAAACAAGTTTTACCTAAGTAAAAGTAGAATTGTTTCTTTCAGGCTGCGGTGTTATCCATTACAGGCAAGCATGCTTTTGAAATATGACTTTTAGCATAATCAGAGACAGAATGAACATTGATTAAAGATCTTGAATTTAGTAAAGCTATATGATAACTTGTATTTTTGTGATGAAGATATTCAAATAACTTATCTAGCAGAAATAAGTAGCTCCAAATACAATTTAGTTCCTCACCAAATATTAACCAATTTTGAAGGTATATATTAATATATTTTCTCCATAGAACATATGATAATATTCTTCTGCTTACTAATCACTTAATGTAGTTAAATACTATATTGGGTCTATTTTAAACAAAATATTCATCAAAATACACAAAATATAGCACTGAGAAGACTATGTAGAAAAGGTAGCTGTTCAAAATATTAAAGCTGATACAAGAATATATAGCATCTTCTGTTTTGACCTCTGCAGAGATTATATTCAGGCAGCAGTTTCACTTTTTGTCCTTATATGACCATACCAAGAAGTTAGAGGACTGACTTAGTATGGAGGGGGGGTAGAGGATGGGTGGATTTATCAAACTGTACCAAGCATGCAAATTCACAAACATACAATCTGCAAATAATAAAGGCTGGTTGTATTTGGAACATATACGTGTCAATTGAGAGCCATCACTATTAATAAAGTTATTACATTTATTCCAAAAGAAGTAAACTAAATAGTAAAAAAATCTAAGTTTACAAATAGTGGATTTCCATATATTTATGAAGAATATGTGTAAACCAAATGAAACAATGATAAATAGAATTGTGTGTCCTGGAATATGTTACCACATATAAACATCATCCAAGAATATCCAATTTCAAAAAATGCCCACATTTTTCCTTCTACTTATTTAAATATTTGATAAAATACATCCATCAATGAAGTGAAAACTGGGAAGTTCTGGGTATTTTTATTACCATGTCTTTGAAATTAAGTAGGCCTTCTTAACATTTTGGGATAAAATGTGACTTCATTGATACTGACTTGGCTCGAAGGAAGCAGATTTGTACTTCCTAGTAAAAGCCATAAGTATTTCTGTATAAACAACAAAGTTTAAGAGCATTCTATCTGGAGTCCAAATATTTAAGGCCTTTTAATTAAGGTATTATCTATCAAAAGTAATACTAGGAAATAGAAACATATTTTTGGTGGTGGTAGGGCACAAGGGAGCACATGAAAGGGCAAGAGGGAGGGTTAGTGAATGTAGTCATTAGATCCAGTGTGCCTTAAGTAAAAACTGAATTCCATAACTCAAAGACAGGGATGAAAGGGGTAAGTGGGGGATAACAATGGAAGGGGTGACATTAATCAAGAGATACACATCTCAACATGACTTAGGAAAATGAAATCTCTTTCTATAATCACTTAATAAGGACTAGTTAAAAAAACTCACCTAAGTTGGTATAATATACAAGTATGCATAAGGGAGCATACTTCCTTTTCTTGTTCATAAAAGATAAAATTACCTAATGACATTCTAATTAATTTTCTACACTCACAGGAACACTATACATCTCTTACTTTTGAAATTTTGTATATAGTCATGAAATATTTCTCTTCTAGAAACCCTAATGAAGAGTAACACGGATACAACACAGTTATTTTGAATACCAAGAGAATTGAAAGGAAATTTTCCAAACCCACAATATTCTTGACCACCCAAGATGACTGCACAACTAGTTTCTTACAGATCACCCTTTACTGTACTGTGGAACAAGTTCCTCATAGAACTTGTTTTTTAATGAGCAACCAGAGAATTATATGAAGACTAAATTAAAAAATGAGTAGAAGACTATGAACAATTAGTCTAGCATGGAAGAAATATGTTTTGCTTTTGCTCATTGCTGGGCCATATCCTAAAATTGTGCTAAGCCTAGTGAAATTAGAATAGGCCCTGGGAGACCATAGACCTCTTGATGAGAGGGAATGGAGCTACCCACGTGTGAAGTTTTGAAGAATTTTTTAGATTTTATAGTTTCCCATAGAAAACAATAGCGACCTTATTAAAGCACAAATGTATAGATGGAAAGCAGGCAAACGTTGCTTCTTTTATTTTCAGGATGGCTGGGGAAAATGCAAGATGATTAAAGCAGGGTTGTGGGGCTCTAGAAACCATCTAGGAAGGAAGAGTGCATACAGGTTTTCTTCGCAGGCTGGCATATCTGTCTAAACTTGCTGCATAAAAGAATGCTAAGCAAGAGTGCAGTGATTACTCCGCTTTTAAAGACAGTTTTTCTGTTTGTTTTACAATTAGAACCATGCACTAAAATCAGATAACCATGTATTCTAATGCCCTGGCATTTAGTTTTTTCCATTTCCTTGAAAAAAAAGTTGACTGAATGTGACACAAGAACAAAGCAAAACATATGATAGAGTAGCAATAAAAACAATTTATTTAAGTACCAAGAGCTATAATACTACCTTTAAAAATCAAAGCAATACAAAAATACTTATTTCTCCAGTCTAATTTTATGCTATTAATGTCACATGCTATTCTATTGGAGTTTAATAGAGAGAATTGTATACATTTGTATATTGAATTTGTCTCTTCTCAGGGTATATCATTTAAAATTAACCAGATGGGCTGGAGAGGGGGAGAGACAGTTTGTTGTGTATGTGTGTATTATGTGCCTGTATTGTTACATAAGAGCATAGTTGAGATAAAGCCATCAAAACATTAAGTACCATCTTTAACAATAGAAGTAACTTCTAGGCAGGTGCTCTACCACTTAAGGCATACCTCCAGGCATCTTTTGCTTTAGTTATTTTTCAAGTAAGATCTTAAAAAAAATAACATTGGCCTCATATTACAATCCCTCTACCTATAAAATATTCATAGCTACAATCATAGGTACACGTAATCAGACCTGACAAGTAATTTTATTAGAAGAGAAATTTTCCCTGGCTTTTCTTTGGGGTTTGAACATATAAACACTATGCCCTCTGAGTTATCCTGATTTTTTAATTTCAAATTCCTTAAGCCTCTTGTATAGCTTTGGTCAGCCAAATTGTGATGGCATAAGAACAAAAGGTTCTTTCTGCCAGGTGTTGGTGGCTCACACCTGTAAGCTTAGCTACTCAGGTGGCTGAGATCTAAGGATCACAGTTCAAAGCCAGCCCGGGCAAGAAAGTCCATGAGACTCTTATCTACAATAAACCACTAGAAAATTGGAAGTGGCACTGTTGCTCAAGCAGTAGAGTGCTCTCCTTGAGCTAAAGAGCTGAGGGACAGTACCTAGACCGTAGTTCAAGCCCTATGACCACAAAAAAAAAAAAGAACAAAAGCCTCCTGTTAATACATTTTTAACCTATAGTTGTTAGGGAAGACTAGAGGTCAATAAGGACTATGCACTCATGGAAAGTATTCTTTTAAGATCAATTGAAACCTCAATTATGTAAAACATGTGGAAGCATAAGTCTTCTATTCAGAATTCTGACAACTTATGACTAGGGTTATGACCATGTTCATTCACATTTTTCTGCTGCTGGTGCATTTATTTTTTTAAAAAGTGTTTTATTATCTGTAAGTAGTTGTACAATGTGTTGTCACTTAACAAAGCACTTTATGAATACAATATATCTTGATAAATGTCACTTCTTTCAACATTTTCACCTTATCTCCTCTTATCCTCCTTATGCGTCTTAATTTTATAGAACATACATTGGATTTTTGAATGCATTCTACCTGACTTCTCTTCATTTGTCTACACCTTTCTTTTTGATCTAATCTCACACCTTTCAAGAATATGCTTCTTGATATTTTATTGTGCTGAATTTTGATTTTGTCTTTCTATGGAAATACACTATTGAGATCTCCCTTAAATCTATTTTATTTCAGTTAAAACACTTGTACACACTTGCATCACACCCAATATGCTCCCTTATAAGTTTGTGAGCTAAATCTGGCATCTACATACAAAGATATTTCCTTTTGTCTCTCTGTGCTTGACTTACATCATTTAACATAATTTTTTCAGGTCTTTCCGTTTCCTTGGCACAATATCATTCTTTCTGATGGATGAGTAAACTTCCATTGTGTATATATCTCAAATTTTCTTGATTCATTCATCCATTGAGGGGCATCTGGGCTGATTCCATACTTTGGCTATGAGGAGTAGTGCTGCAATAAATCTGGTTGTGCTTGTAGCTTTACTGTACCCTGGTTTATGTTCACTTTGTTTTAAAACACTAATATGATACTAACTAGGGAAGAATTAGGAAAAAAGCTAAGTATGGGAAATCTACGAGATTAAAGAGTGATAAAGAATTTGTTCACCTAGTAGCATGAATTTTAAAAGGAAATCATGCCTCTTGTAGTACATAAGGAAACTTTGATTATTATTGATTTTATTTGGATTTTTAAAATATTCAGTTATTTTTTAAGGAACAATGCAATATTTGTGTAATTTTCTATTCCCTAGAAATTGTTTGAGAAGTGATTTAACAAAACAATTATGAATTTTTTGGCTACAAAGTGCTCTTTGTATATTGCTATTACTACGAATATCAAGATTCATAATGAATGCCATCAAGATGTTATCATTTTTCCTTACTTTTAAATATTATATTCCTAAGGGACAGGATCAGAAGAACATCTTGCATTTCTAATCTTAATATTTTATATAAAAGAAACCACTTTAATTCCCTCCAGAACACTTAACGGAATAATAAAAGGTATCCTGTATCATCTTTTACTGTTGCAGCTATAAGCAATTTATATACAGATGTGTAGGACAAACCTTCTTTTAAGGAAAAAAAAAGGAAATATGCCAGAATTCTAAAACATCTAGACAAAACACAGTTTTTATTGTATAGAGCCACAACATTTCTTTGTCTGAAAACAGATGATAGTGGAAACCCATCATAGTGACTGATCATGAAAAGAAACCCCAGGAGCACAGAGAAACTATAAAAGAACTAGAAGGAAGTCATTATGCTGTTGAGGGAATAAGAATCTTATGTCAGAAAGTTGTGAAATGTACTCATTATAGGTCATCTTGATAATTATCTGACATCTATAGACAGTCACTTCCTAATCAAAAGAATGCATCAGTAGTGATATTGATTTAGACCAAGATGTTTGAAACAATGAATCCACTAAATAAATGTAAATTAAAGGCTAATTCTTCCAATCATTTTACTATACTTGACACTAAATTATAAAGAAATACATGTGTGTTTTACATAATCATGTTAAAAATAATAGCTCAGAACAAAATTATAGCAGCAAAATCTAAATGTTATGAACAAAATATTTATGGCCATTAATATATATAATGAAATTGACAGAATAATTATTATTAACTAGACCAATATTACCCCGAATGAAGAATAAATAGAAACAATATAATAGTATTGGGCTGAGAAAATGTTTTCAAACTTTTTTTCAGAACTAAGTGCCTTGATAAGAATAGATAACTAGACAATTTGGTTGTAAAGAAATACAATGAATCCCAAATTATATTTATTCAATTACAAACTTCCAGGCTATTTTGGATGTAATCTGTAGGCCATACACTCTTGGTAAGAACAGTCATTAGGTACAAAAAAGAAAAACTATAGTTTCAACACAAGGTTAAGTAAATAAGTGGTTAAGTAGTAAACTGAAAAACAAACAAAAAAGAACTGGAGACTTTCTATAGAACACAGAACAAGCTATGGCATATGGCTTTCTGTTCCTTTTATCACTGCTGTCCATTGACAGAAGAGGGAGGAATTTCTAGAAAATGCAATTGTGTTGCCTCAATCTCATAGTATTATGTGGTGAATTAAAATAAAACCAACTCAGGAAGTGATTCACAGTAAAATGTAATACTAATACTTAATACTTCAATACTTAGTATTACAATTTATTATGACACAAATATTTTTAGCAGGATTTACTGTAGACACAAATTTGCAGTGATGGCCTATCAAACAATATGTAATTAGTGCTGAAACACTTTATGAATCATACTATTTCCTAAAGGGCTATAAAGCATATTATGCTAACTGTCTGTACATTCTCTTTCATATTATTTTTTTCCATTTTACGACATTATGAATCCAAATTATTCCAAACCTTCACTAAACAGCAGGATGAAATTGGAAAGCCAAATATAATCAAGTCTACAGAAAAAAAATATCTTCTCTGAATATTTCCCAAATGCAGTTACTCATTATCTTTTATGGAAAACATTGCAAACATAGAGACTTGTGATTTTATTAAAATATATCAACTAGTATAAATTTAAAAACTAGAAAAATGAGAAGACATTATTACAGAATATCATGTGAGGGTAAGTTATGTGTCCTCATGAGTTGATGAGAAAGTGGATTTCTGATAAAAAAAATATAAGGTGGTTTGATATGATATTCTTAAATCTGCAATACAAGGAGCTTCAAGCTATTTTTGAAATGACCTTTTGTATGTAGAATAATACACATTTAAAGCCAGAACAGATGAAACCAGAGATATAGCAGCTATTGATGCCACTGTAATTAGAGCACAAATGAAGGAAATGTTAAGAATAATGAACATGGACACACTTTTTCCCTTCGAAGAGATCCATAATCAAAATTTTAGCCTAAATTATAGGATCCTGTTTTGTTTTCTGAACTTCACTTCCTAACTACAGTTGGAATGCTGAAGTGGTCCTTAAATCAGATGATAGATATGTAACTGAACAATGCAATGTATCCATCTTTGTGTTTCTATTTTATTTAAACTGCATAGAATAGTCTTTGGATTTTTTATCGTTTTACTTGAAGAGATTGTTGTTGAAGTCTTTGCAACAATGCATTTGGAATCTAACCCCAACTACACCAATCTTCACGCTGTGGAAATTTGGCTGGATAAATTAATCTCTATTTTTTAGCCATACTAATACAGGGCGCGGGGGGATGTGTATTTGTAACTTAAAGGGGTTTTTTAACTTGCAAATGAGCTTTTAGAGTTCCAGCTCACAGTGTAACATTGGAAAAAATTGAAAATTGTCACTCATATCCTTACCACAAGGAAAAATCTTGACAACTAGAAAATCTGAATCCCTTTTTAGCCTCAGAAGAGAATTGAGGTTATTGGGCAAACTTCTTTCACTTAAACTAGCCAGTAGTTAAATGCCTCTGCCAGATCCAGGACTGATAAGAAGATCCCAAATACAATTTATGAGTGTCAGCAAATCAATCACAAGACTGACAGTTAAAAAGGCTGAAGAGCGTCCACAGTAGCCCCTTGTCAGCAGGACGTAGCCAGAGAGAATCTGAGCCCTATTTCATGATTATTAAAAGGCTGGAATGTAAGGTCTGCTCCTGGATGGCTAGCAGACTCCACCCTCCTCGCAGCAAAGTCTCCACCCAGTACCTGCGTTACCTAGGCAACTGGGACACCTGCAAGAGGTCACATCTGCATCTGCTGATGTCACATCTGAATTTGATGTGGCCACACCTTTCTCCGCCCATACCCTAGATAAGGCCTAGCCCAGGCCCAGATGCCCTCTTTCTGCTCTTTTCTAGCTCTCTCTCTGCTCTTTCCTTCTCTTCTCTTTCCCAGCTCCCTTCTCTTTCCCACCTTCCCAGACGTTCTCTTTTCTAGCTCTTTTTTAGCTCTTTTCTACCTCTTTCCCAGCTCTCCCAGCTCTCTTTTCAAGGCCTTTCCCCACCGCGTGGAGGACCAAGATGACCTGGTGCCAGCCTGAACGACGAATAAACCTACCCCATACCTGAAAAAAAAAAAAAAAAAAAGGCTAAAGGGCCCTGACAATTGGAGCCTCCTCGAGACACCAGACCTAGTGAAAGAATCAACATGCGTGAATCTATTTCAATCATAACCTTTTTAAACAATTTTTTTATTGTTATTAAAAAGGTGATATACAGAGGGGCTACAAATATGTAAGTCAGGCAATGAGTACATTTCCTTTTGTACACTGTCACCCCTTCCCTTGTTCTCTCCCAGTATCTTCCACCCATTCAATAACAACTTTTCCAAACTTTTAACACAGAAATATAGGAAGATGGAGAGTAGACAGGATGGAAGAGTATATGAAAGAAAGATTTTCAAAGATCCAGTGGGTATGCTGAACGGAACAGACAGAAAAAGGAAAAGACATATTTGCAGTAAAAATGGCAAAGCAATAATTTATATTAATGGTAGACATGAAATCCCAGATCTGGAAAGCTCAGAGACTATCACAGAGGATAAGTATAAGTAATTTGTAACTAAATAAACCACATGCAAATTCTATTAAAATGAGATATGAGAAGAACATCATGAAGGACTAGGAAGAACAGTAAATGTGACTAAAAGCAAGGAACTGATTTTTAAATGCAACAAAATTAAAGGAGCTATATTATAATGGAAAGAAAACTAGTATCACTATAGACCTTTCCACACAAACCCTCAATGCAAAGAGAGCCTGGATTGGTAAAATCCAAGAACTGACAACAACTGCCAGCTCAGAGTGAGCTACTCAGTGAAGTTATCTTTTATGTTAGATGGTGAAATCAAAATCTTCCATGACAAACAAAAGTTAGAGCAATTCATGATCACTAAACCAGCATTACAAAGCATTCTAAAGGGCAGAATAAAATCTGAAGAAAACAATCAAAATCAAGAAAACACATCAGACAAAAAATTACTAAAAGATTAATTTAATAAGGAAGAAGAAGAAAAAAAGCACACACAAAAAATCAAGAAAATGGCAAGGAACATGACACATCTCTCTATATAACCCTAAACATTAATGGACTCAATTCTCCAATGAAAAGAAGAAGAAAACCAGATTGGATCAAACAAAAACAAAAGCAAAAACAAAACACAAAAATCCATCCAATGTTTATAATCTGTTATGGGTTATTTTTGAATTGATTAATGCTTCCACTAATTATGATATATGTCTTTTAATATATTACCTTTATGTCATATTTATTGAAAAAATAAAAGACATTAATCTCTGATCTTATACAAAAAAATTCAGATACAGACATTTACACAAACTAACCTACCCTTAAATATTAAGAACCACTAAAAATGTCATAAAGCCCATCAAATTAACTTATAGTAGAAAACAATCCTATTACAAAAAAAAAGTAGAAGAGGAGGAACTGCATTACTTACAGAAGAAAAAGGATAGAAATTCCATTGGATTTATCTTCAGAAAGCACACAGGTAAGAAAAAGAGTAGGTTGAAATATTAACTATGCTGAAAGTAAAACAACCTACTTTGAATTGTGTCTCTGGCAAAAAACCACCACTCAAAAGTTAAAAGTAAAGAATTTCCTCAGGCAAATGAGTTTTAATAAAAAAATATGGAAAGTGAATTGCATAATTCTGAGTTCAAACATGGTAGCTATTTTAAACAAAGAAGGTGAAGGATAATCCTATTTTGAGTAATTTTGGACAAATACTGTGTTCATAGTTTTACTTAAACAGTATCATACTTCACAATTAAGTAAATTGAAATAAGAATGTTTTTATTACTCTCAACTGAAGACAAAAATATTTCAATAATTGTGGAGGGGAAAGGAAAAACAAATCGTTTAAATAGGGATACAGGTAGACCCATTGCAACAATAAGATGTACAAGTCCTTATGTTCTAAAACGAACTTAACAACTTTGGCAGGGGGTGGGGTGATATTGGAAGGGATAGCAAGGGAGAAACAAAGGAGGAAGCAACAGTGCTTGATAAGAAATGTACTCATTATCTTGCCCATATAATTGTAACTCCTCTGTATGGTATTTTCATACTAAAAAATTTTAAAAAATATTTCAATAAAAGACAATCTCAAAGAAAATATTTTTATAATGAATAACTGAAACTTGAAAGCATGAGAGTTCTAGTTGACATAAACTTATATTTAGCTTTCCAGATAAGGTCAGATGGTTAAAAATAAAGCCAATGGGTAATGCTAGCTTTCAATAATGTTTTTAGAGTTTGTGTACTTACAGAAAAGTGAACTGTTGCCAAATCTACATATATTGATGGGAAATACCATAATTTTAGTTTTATCAAACTCTTCTTGCATACTTGTCATCAATCATTGGTCCTTCCCAATGTAGATCTTCACCTAAGCTTATAAATCATAAGATAATACAAATACTATATATCAGTTCTCTAAATGACAGTGCAACTCTAGCTGTGTAGTACAGAAGCTAATTCACTATATGCAATGGAGGTTATGGGGCACTAATGTTTAATTCTCTCAGTATAACTCAGTTAAGAAACCATGCCCAGGCCATCTCTAGAAATGGAATATAGGTATCATGTTATAGCTAATATGCTGTTTTCTACTTTTGTTTCACAGCAATTTTTAATAATTTTAATATGGAAAAAAATAATTTTAATATGGAAAATCAGAGTCACAGTATGTTTTCTAAGAGTATAACTAACAGTACAAGAAAAACATACACAAAATATATGACATAAAATAAGCTGAATCCATAGATATTTATGAAGACAATCCTTAATTTTGAAAGAATAAACTACAACAATTCACCGTAATTTCATTTAAAATCATTTAAAAAGTAATAATGCTTGTCATTTTGATATTGTTGTGCAATAAAGTGAATAAACACCAACATTTTATATACTAGGAAATAAGCTGATAATAAGGAAATGATACACTCAAAATCTTTGCATGAGATTCTTTTTACTTGACACATTAGGTAGCATTCTTTTGATTTCTTAATATATGCTTTTAAAAAGGTTTTACAGTTAAAAAAATATTCTGATTCCCTAGGTAGCATATGATTTTGTGAGATAAATATGAGCAGAGACAGAAATTAAAAGAAATATTGATCTGTGCAACAGACAACTTGGCATAAATTAGGACATCATTTATGTTAGGAGAGGACTGTATATCTTTCAGCTTTTTGAAAGAAACTAAAGAAAACCAATTATACCTTCCTGGACTAAAACATAACCATGCCAGTCTACATTTTATGTGCATTTCAAGATTTCACTGATTGACTAAAGCTTATAAGGGGGGAGGTGCAAAGGAAAAAACAATAACAACAACAACCAGAAAAACTTGTGGAAATTTTTATCATATTTATGAATAATTTATAAGAAAATTTAAGGAAACAAACACATAGGCCTCATTTTATTTAATCAAATATTTAAGTGCTTTTCTTTTTTTGAATATTTTTATTATGTTTAAGTAGTTGTCCAAAGGAGCTGCCATTCAACAAAGTAGTTTATGAATACATTGCCTCTTGATCAATAACATACATCTTTCAACATTCTCACCAACCCGTCACAACCCACCTCCTCTTCCCTCACTGTTCTTCATTTTTAGGTCATGTATTGAATTTGTTTACTATTTAATAAAGCAGTGAATGCATACAATGTATCTTGATCCGTGTTATCTGTTCAATATCATCACTCTCTTCCACCTACCCTATCTGTGGCAAGCATCATTCCTATCAAAACACACAGCCAGGCACCAGCGTGTCACACCTGTAATCCTAGCTACTCAGGAGGCTGAGATCTGAGGATCGTGGTTTAAAGCCAGCCCCGGCAGGAAAGTCTGTGAGACTCTTTATCTCCAAGTAACCACTAGAAAACTGGAGGTGGTGCTGTGGCTCAAGTGGTAGAGTACTCACCTTGAGCTGAAGAGCTCAGGGACAGGGTCTAGGCCCAGAGTTCAAGCCCTACGATTGACAATATGTGAATAAATAAATAAATAAATAGATAAATAAAATTTTAAGAAATAAATGCATTTAATAATTACAATAAAATAGTTATTCACATAATTTTAAATTAATAACTAGAACTACAAGCTGAATGTTTATATTAGAACAGATAAATAATTTTCCTGTATTTTGATATTTGTCATAGATTCAATGTACCAATTTTTATGATTTATCATGTGTACAAATTATGAAAAGTATTTTTAGAAAATAATTTATTACACATAACATTACAAGTTATCCCCAAAATGACTTTCTGACTAAATAAATACATAAACAGTGAGATTGATTCCAATTTTCTGTCCATTAAGTAATGTTGATTCCCATAGAATTATGAAAGGCATCTTCAAATAAGAGCAACAAACAAAATTTTGGTTTATCAGCCAGTGTCTACACTAATTGAAGTCGTAGAATGTAGGGATAAAGTCGACAGAATCAAACTTACTGTCGTAAATCATGACTGTTTTCTGGTATTCATTTTCCAAATTAAGTTACCATGAAGGACTTGAGATCTTATCCATCAATTTTACCTGGTTCTGTAAGTTAAAAGTCTCAGGACATCAGCTGGGTGCCAGTGACTCACGCCTATAATCCTAGCTACTCAGGAGGCTGAGATCTGAGGATCACAGTTCAAAGCTAGCTCGGGCAGGAATCTCCGTGAGACCCTTATCTCCAATTAACAATTTGAAAATCGGAAGTGGCTCTGTGGCGGTAGAGTTCTGCCTTGAGCTGAAGAGCGCAGGGACAGCGTCCAGGTCCACAGTTGAAGCCCCACGACCCTCCCCCCTCACACACACACAAAGTCTAAGGTTATCATAACATGATTCTCTGCTCGGGTTCTTTAATCGAGAGAACTGTTTGTTCATGTAGACTACTTACAAGCCAATATAGGATAGTAGACAAATTGCTTTCTTGGTTTTGTGGGCCTGGAATGCTCTATATTTGATGGACACTTCTTTGGGTTACTCTTAGTTTGCAGAGGATGATCTATAGTCCTTGGAACATGACCTCTTCCATATTCAAAGCCAGCCAAGAAAAACTTTCTACTCTTCAAAAATCTTCTTTATGCCTTTAATCCTTCCGACATTGACTTTGGTTTCAATAAAACTCCAGTCTCTTTTGAGGGCTCACAAAATTAGGTCAGCCACAGTAAAGATGACATTTCTTTGTTACAATGTACTGTCCTAAATAGCATAACCTAATCTCAGCACACTGAAATACAACAATGGTTCTTAATGGTCACATGAAAATTTTGCCTGTCACTTCCTCTGACTTTGTATAAGTCACTTCAGTCTCAAAGTAATATCTTGTATTGCATATACATTAAAAGCCCATTTCAGAGTATGGTTGTGAATATTCATGATGAGTAATACATGAAAGCAATTGAAGAAATCACCTGGCATAAAACACATATACAATAAATGCTAAGTTATATTATTAGTCATGTGTTTTTCGTAGCTGGCAATTTTAAAAAGCAGTTATATGACACTTTAACTGGGAGGATTACTGAGTATTTCTTGTACATATTTTGTTATTCAAAGTAAAAACCAAAAAAAGTTCACACAACTAGGAACTTCAGTTAGAAATAATTCCAAAAGATTTAACCTTTCTTAAGGTTTTCTAAAAAGGAAGCTTCTTGATTGGAACCAGAAATAAATAAAAAAGATTTTCCACTCCTCATTTAATCACACTATTAATGCTCATGAGAGTGTGGTTTAAATCTAATTTCATTCATTTTAATTCCTCATTAAGCCAAATGGTGTTCTATCTATCGCATAATTGAACATATTCTTAATGAGAAAATAGTAATCATTAAATTCACCATTTACACACTAAAAATGAATTGGATATTATTCTTCAACCTGCATGTTAAAGCAAGCCAAGATTCCTGTGTTAGTTATGACTGAGAAATTATGTGAATGATTTCAAACAAGTCAGTGAAAAAAACATGATCTATTAAAACATCCATATGCTTGTGGAAATTGTGAGGGGAAAGCATATGGTAGGAAGTCTACTCATTTAAAAATAGATTATTATTTTTACATAAATACTATGTAGACGTCCAGCTTTAGAACATTTATAAAGAATACCAGATGCATTAGCATTAAAATATGTTCATAGTACTAAACGGTCTACAACTTAATTACCTGAGATAGAATATATTTACATGCTATAAATAAAGGGAAGACATTTTATTTCAAATGTGAGAAATTAATACCTTAAAATTAACCAATTTGGAAAGGGTAAGTTTTAAAAAGCTGAAAGGAAAATGCAAATCAATTTGGTACTCTTCTTCTACTTTTCTATACTTATCATTAGTTGGCCACCTATATATGAGAGAAAAATATGTCCACTTCTCTACTTTAGTCTTCATTAAAAATTAGATTTATAGACTTACTAATAAAACATCAATAAAGATTTCGTGTATGACTTATTTTCATAAAATGAAAGGAACTATAGATTATAAATTTATTATACTATACTCTTTTTAGTAAGTTTTTCATTGTGAAAATATTGTACAGAGGGGTTACAGTTACATGAGCCAGGTAATGAGTACGTTTCTTATCAAGCATTGTTGCCTCCTTCTTTGTTTTTTCCCCTACCATCCCTTCCCTCCAACTTCGTCAACTACACTCCCCATACTCTTTGATAAGTCATAAATGCTTGAGTATATATGCATGTACATGCATATATGATGTGTATACATCCCTATAATTCTGGCTCCTCAAGAAGTGGAGACCTGAAGAATCATGGTTCTATGTCAGCTCAGGTTGTAGGTTGTATCTCCAATTACCCAGTCCAGTCTGCAAGATGATATATCTAATTAGCCACCAGAAAACTGGGCAGGAGACATGGTTCAGTGATAATGTACACGTCCTGAGCAAGAAAGCCTAGTGGGAGCACTAATTCCAAAGTTACATGCCTAGTTCTAGACTGGAAACAATCAAACATATGAGAAATAAAGATTATAATTTTAAAGGATTTAAAATATTAATATATTGAAAGTGAAAGTATTAATGTGAGAATATCATTGGTGAAAATTGGTTTTTCTATGAAGAGATTAGATCTGAATCTATGGATAATGCAAATCAAAAGCAAGTGAAATGTATTTTGTGTTCAAATGGTTTTATTATAAGTATTGTATATATTGAGTTTCCATTTTTCTTTTCTTCCTGTTTTCATCCCACTTCCTTTTGGAGGCAAATTACAATCCATGTAGATGGTTTTAATTTTTCTCAAATGTTTCCAAAGTTATAGCTTGAGAAGAAATAACCAGACATAATTACACAAAATGTGAATGGAAACTTTTTTTGCCTTGGAAAGTCTGGGTCAAGCATCTCAGAGAATCCAAAGAAAATAAACTCAATGTGAAACAAATTAACACTTTCTCATTAAATCCTCCTCCCATTCTTATAGAATTCTGTTTGCCACATGTTCATATGGAAGATTCAAAACATACAATTTCTCTTCTTTTTATAAATATATATTTTATTGCAAAGATACTGTAAAGAGGGGTTACTGTTACATGAGTAAGGTAATGAGTATATTTCTTATCAAGCATTGTTACCTCCTCCTTTGTTTTTCCCCTACCACTCCCTCTCACGCCACCTCCCCAACTCCTCTATCCCCCACAAAAAAATTGTAAAGTTCATTTTTAACATAGTGTCTTGAACATCTCATTGTTACAATGGGTCAACCTGTATCTTTATTTCAGCATTTTGTTATATCCCTTCCCCTCCCCAAATTAAAAAAAATGTAAATACAAGATGCAGGACGCCGGAGTCAAATACAGTGAAAACAGGGGTTATACCATAAGGAAAGAACGAACATACAAAAGAAAAAAAATCGCACAGTACATTATAAGTACATTAAAAACTATGGCAAAAAATAAGACTCCTTGTGTTCCTATCTTGGGTTTTATTTCGCTTATCATCATCTTATATGGTCATATGTACATAGCTTTTGACCTTTTCTGCTTGTCCTAGACATATATTAGTTATTGCAAATAAGGGAAAACATGAGACTTATGTTTCTTTGGGCTTGGCTTACTTCACTTAATATGATCTTTTCCAAGTCTTTCCATGTCTTTACAAATGGGGCAGTATCATTCTTTCTGAGGGAGGCATAGATTTCATATATTTGTATATATATCTAGGAGTTAACTAAAGGAGTGAAAGACCTCTATGATGAAAACTTTAAAAACCTCACAAAGGAAATTAAAGGAAAACTAAGGAAGTGGAAAAACCTCCCATGCTCCTGGATTGGGAGGATTAACATTGTGAAAATGGCAATACTGCCAAAGGCTATCTAAAATTCAATGTGATACCTATCAATATCCCAACCTCATTCTTCAATGAAATAGAAAAATAAATCCAAAAATTTATATGGAACTATAAAAGACCACAAATAGCAAAAACAATCCTTAGCAGAAAGAACAGTGCTGGAGGAATATCAATACCAAATTCCAAACTCTATTACAAAACTATAGTAAGCAAAACAGCTTGGTACTGGCACAAGAAAAGACCTGAGGACCAATAGAGTACAACTGAAGACCCATGACTGAACTCACAGGCCTATAGCCACCTAATCTTCAATAAGGGATCTAAAAAAATTAGAATGGAAGAAAGACAGCCTCTTCAGTAAATGGTGCTGGCAAAATTGGTTCAACACCTGTAGAAAACTAAAGCTAGATCCTTATCTATCACCCTGTACCAGAATCAACTCCAAATGAACAATTTCTCTTCTTTGTACTTGAACAACTATGGCTGATTTGAATAATGTAAACCAAAATAATATTTCTTATAAAATATTAGCATTTATTTGTAAATTATTTACAAAAATTTCTTCATCAGTGATCTCTTAAACTGATGAACCTGTAACTTTATTAAGATTGAAGTTAGAAAATCATATACATACAGAAACAAAAATATTGGAGTACCTTACTTATAACCTAGTCCAAAAATGATTTGGGATGATTTTCTAGTATCTCAAGCTATTTTCCTTAACTTCAAGAATATAGTATGTAAGCATCTTGATTTAAAAAAGAATATTTATATTTGGTGGCCCAAATTGGTTTATAGAATTATATCTTAAATTAATTGCCTGTAGAGCAGATATGTACTGTCATCAGGCTGTCAGACTTAGGTAAAAAGGAGATGGTATTTCATTAAGTATCTAACATTAATTTTACCATTATGTTGCATCTAACGGGGAAGCTCTTAGATTAATTACTTGTATTATGTTGACATGTCTGTAGAAGTACTTTAGAAATATGTGCAAGGGGAAAATAAGAATACTTTTTTTTAACCTGATAACCAGTTTTGCTCTTCACAAATTGCCTCTGTCAGTCTTTGCTAATAGAATGAAGAACTTAAAATTTTACTTTTAAAAAATTCCTGAATAAAACTGTCCAGCAAACCAAGTTTGCCTTTAGTTGTCTTCTTTTGTGGTGAACTTTGCATTTTGTTAAGACACAACTACTTGAGCACAGCAGGCTGATGTCTGTGATTCCCAGTACCTGCTCTGTGCCTTTGATGTTTGAGTTAACTTCAACCCCCTGAGCCTGTTTCCTCATCTGTAAAGTTATATAACTTACGAAGTTGTAGCGAGGATTCATACATTTGGGATATAAGAAAACGGTCATAAAAAGGCAGCTGTTGTTCTCTATATTTGTATGGTTTCCAGCTTCTCTGAGAAATTATGCTCATAGATTTTTACTACTCCTACGAGTTGCCATAAACTTGTTATGTACCCAAACCACTCCCTATTCTGCTTCAAGCTAATCAATTGATGAGAAATGGTAGTTTCAGTGAAAGTTATAACTGCTTTCTGGAGATAATTTTTTCTATTTTGATAGATCATGTGAATATACTCATGGTAAAATTCCATAGCTCAGCACTAATGGGGATAGTTATGGTAACACTAGGCAACAGAGAATTTTGTGACCACATCCTGTTTTTGGTCTATTGTTAACTGAAGCATCATTATGCAGTGCATGCCTACATAGTAAATGTAATTCATGGTTTGCTTAGTGGACTTTAAAAATCACTCCTAAGTCGTTAAGTACATTTTGCCAATTAACCTAAAAACAATTCTAAAAAGTATAATTTTCCAACTCATGGGTGGAAAACAAAAACTCCTAAGAGGTAAGTATATTGGAGCCTCTTCAAACTATGAACTTTCAGGGCTTCTTGAATAAAAGGTCAGAATGATCAAAATGAAAGCCTATGTTGGAATGAACTGCTATCTATGGGGGTTTTTTTTTGAAACACTTAAAATCTCAGCATTTTTATAGGCCACAGTTTTCTCAAACTGTGGCATGATTTCTAAACTATAATGGATTTGATCATTGTGTTACTGGTGATATTTTATTTTATTTTAGCATTTATATATGTTAATAGCACTAAGACTCATGACTTTACTCAATAATGCTTAGGCTAAGTAAAATGCAAAAATGTATATTACTTTTAATAAATATCAGTATACATGATCAGTAAATGTTACAATATTTTGAAGGTAGCACAGACATTTTTGAAAGTTAAGTATTACTGACAAATCCGCTATACTTCTCAATGCTGGTCGTGTAAATATAAGTAGAAAATTTAACTGCAAATTTGCTTTTAAATTATGACCTCTTTCTTCTACTCATGTAGTAAAGCAACAAGCTCACAGCAGTGATGTATTCCTTCATTTTCCTTATAAAACCTGAAAATTCTTGTTTTAGCTCTCTCTCATAGTGATAATATATCCTTCTTAGATATACCTTCATGTAAACTTGTAAATTCTCAGTTATGGAACCACCTACACAATACTTAAAGTTTATTTCATTTATCCAGCATTTCACCCAGTCAAACACAATATTGTTGTCATTCTCTTCTCTAAGGTCTAGTCTATTAAATACATAGGATTTTACAACTGGCTTTAGATAGTCAAAGGACAAGCCTAGTCCTATCTAATCAGGCATTTCCCATGGGTTATAGTATCATGCTTCTCCCCTACTTGTGACATCTACCTGCTTCACCTTTGTTTGAGATCAATAATTGAACCCTCTTCTATTTATCATTTTCTATCCAGAATTTCTGTATGATGGCATTCTAGACTATGAGTTGTAGGTAAGCCAAATGTCCAACCTCTGTCTTTTGTATACTCATCAAGTATATAAGCTAGACCGTTTTATAAAATATCCAACTTTAAAGCCAGGTGTTGATGATTCATTCTTGTAAGCCTAGCTACTCACTAGGCTAAAATGTGAGGAACATGGTTCAAAGCCAACCAGTGAAGGGAAGTTTTAAAGATTCTTATGTCCAGCCAGATGCAGTGGTTCATGCCTATAATCCTAGCTACTCAGGAGGCCGAGATCTGAGGATCGAGGTTCAAAGACAGCCTGGGCAGGAAAGTCCCTAAGACTCTTATCTCCAATTAACCACCAGAAAACTACAAGTAGTGCTGTGGTTAAATTGGTAGAGAGCTAGCCTTGAGCTGAAGTGCTCAGGGATAGTGCCCAGGCTCAGTTCAGGAGTGAAACGAAACAGCCAAAAAAGGTCAGGGACAGCACCTGTGCCCTGAGTTCAAGCCCCAGGACCGCTACAAAAAAGAAAAAATCAACTTTAGAAGTGGTGCCATATATTATGAGATTGATATATAAATGTAACTCAATTTTTTTCTTAATTTCAATTATAAGAAAAAAAGAATATTTTGTTAAACATTTTTGTTTGTATGATTCAAAATATTTCCTCTTTTAATGAAATGTTTTGATGTTTCAATGTCTTAAAATATCCAAAGCATAGTATAGAAATTCTGTTAGAATGCTTTCACTGAGACCTTGCATAGGTTAGAAGGACATTTTTATTGTTTATAGGAGAGCAAATTGCTGATTATATTTTGCTTTCTCATTTGTACTATTCTCTTATTTAGATCTTTTCTATATGTATGTTTAGACTTTACATATCAGTTCTCCTACATTTTCTTTACTGAAAGAAGAGAATTTGTGTGGTTTTAATATTGGTATCCTTTTCCTTTCAGTCTCTTGTCTGTGGGAATCTAGTACAGAATTATTTGAACCACATATTATAGAGCAGCTGTGTTAATGAAAGCATTTGTTTTCATTTATTTTATGTGCACATACCTGAAGAGCTATGAAATGGCTATGCATTTATAAACCCAGTGAATGGACATCATAAATAAACACAGAAATAGAATCAGTTAGGAACCAGAAATTGTAGTTAAAGGGATTATATAAACCATAGAAATAGGCAGGAAATTCCATCTCCATTTCTCTTGGGGAAATAGTATATCATCAGGTACTTTTAGTTTGACATTATTGTCTACTTAATACCTAATAACTGAATTTCTTGTCATTTTAAGTAGTCTAATATTGAGCATGTTGAAGCTTCTAGTGTTATACTATTGCATATGGAGCTCTAAGTAAGACTTTTAAAAAATCCAAGATGCTACAGTATGATTATGTGTATTTAAAAAGTCCAGAGATGATAGTAAAGTATAAACAATTGTTCCTACAATGTATTTGGAAATAATCCAAAATATATACATATAAAGAGAGAGAAATTAATAATTATCATCATAATAATGATCTGGACACATTCCCAAATGAAGTAACTTTCATTTTGATATTTTAAAATGCTAAATGAAGACTTCAATACTCAGAAATGACATATAAAGATCTGATGTCAACTCTACTATTATTTGTTTAAAAAAATAAAACTAAGATATTGAAAGCCAATGGCTGCTTTTATCTCCAGAAAACAGGTATTCAGCGAAACTGCCTTTGAAAGAAGCTACCATTGCCCTCTCTATATACCTGGAACAGAAACAAGTGATCCAAGTCAGGATAAGAAGACTTTCATTCTGGCTGAACGATTCAGTGGTGGAAGCTTTGTGTGGAATAGCTTGAGAAAGGTGCAGGCTAATGGGGATTTCCACACTTCTTGGTGTGTCTACACTATCTCCCCAAATACCTGACCGTGAACATCCCCGAAAACCTCTCTTCATAGAGCTACCAAAAGTTCATCATTGTAAGATGTTGGTTTACTCTGGATACTACGCTAAAATCACAGAATGATTACTCCTACTTCATTCTTCCTTTATTTTCTGTGGCTGAACAGGACAGTAGAAATAGCATATTACTGCAGAAATAGTTATCCATACTTTGGAACATGGGAATAATAAAAAGAATGATATTTAGTTTTAACTTCACAAATTTTTCCATTTCCTGTATCTTTCAACCATTCAAACAAGGTTCTCATATTAATAAGGAATAGTAAATCATTAAACTCTACTTAAGGAAGAGTAATTTCTTATTTCCATAACATGTAGAACTGGAGCCATTAAAAGTCTAGCTACAGACACATCTGGTCATGCCATGCTTATGAGTTGCTTTGGCATCTCTTCTTCTGGGTTTAAATTTCCTTCCAACTTCAGACACCTGTCTGTTTCATCTGTTTATGTTTAGACTAGTAATGCTTAGATTTTTTTTTGTTATATGCTCGCAAATCCTAGCTCAGGAGAAACAAAACCAACATATAATACATTTAAATCTTTGACATCAACAGATACAGGACACATGAAACAACCCATCTCTAGGTAGATTAAGATGAAGCTTCAAAATAAAAGCAAACATTCAGTTTATGATGTCTGAAGAAAATTATCTGCAAGAGAAACATTATAAGACTTTCCAGAAGGAAAAGAATCACAAAACACGAAGAGGAAAGCAAGCTTCAGAACCAGACTCAGATATAACTATGATCAATAGGTTAAAGCCTCTAAAAATAAATAGACAATAAGAAAAAAGAACAGATGGTAAAAAAAAGCAGAAAAAATGCTGAGAAATAACCAAAAAGAAATGGTAGAAGTAAAAACCCCTATGAAGACTACTACTTGGGAAATCACCTCTAGACTGTACACAGCAAGGGAAGAGGAAAAGAAATTTCCTTAGAAATTTCTCAGATTGAAATGCAGAGGACAAAATGATGAATAAAAGAAAAATAGGGCATCTAATAACTGGGAGAAATTCCAAAAGCCGTAATACATGCATAGTTGAAATACCAGAGAAGAAAAAAGGAATAAGGAAATAAAAGGGGAGGATATATTGGAATTAGTAATGCTGAGGGCCATTCCAAAATGAATGACAGAGACAAAACTACAGATTCAGGAAAGCAAGAGGACCATAATCAGGAAAAGAGTAAAAATAACTGTTGTTGTCTACAAACACAAACTATACATATACATATTCATCTTACAGAAAAAGAAACCAAGAAATAAAGATAAAATTGTGGAAGAATCTAAAGGGTAGAGTCTCCGAGGAATTGTATATCTATAGATGAATAAAATTACAGCAGACTTCATTAGTGTAATGGAAAAGTAGGTTAAAATAGTTACTGCGTTGAAAAAAGAAAAGTAATCCTTATTGCTGGAGAAAGCAAAATTATCTTTCAAATGTGTGCCACAAAATGTTAAGGACTCTTTGGGCAAAAATCCTGTTGGAGGGAAAGGGAAAAAAACAAATTGTTTAAATAGGGATACAGGTGGACCCATTGCACCAATGAGATGTACAAGATATTATGTGGAAAATGAACTTTACAACTTTGGCGTAGGTGGGGTGGTAAGGGGGGGCGGAAATGGGAAGGGATGGTAAGGGGAAACAAAGGAGGAGGCAACAATGCTAGTAGGGATACAGGTGGACCCATTGCAACAATGAGATGTACAAGTCGTTATGTCGAAGAACCAACTTTACAACTTTGGCGGGGGGGTGGGAGTGGGGGGAGGGGGGAAATGAGGTGGTGGGAGATGGGAAGGGATAGGAAGGGGAAACAAAGGAGGAGGCAACAATGATTGATAAGAAATGTACTCATTATCTTGCCCCTGTAATTGTAACTCCTCTGTACGGTATTGTCATAATAATAATAAAAGAAATGCACTCATTACCTTGCCCATGTAATTGTAACCCCTTTGTACGGTGTTTTCACAATTAAAAAAATCATTCTTCCTTAGGGAAAAGGGAAATGTAGCAGGCTGAAACTTCAGATCTAGATAAAGAAGAAAAGAGTTTTAGAGGAGGAATAAATGAATAGAAACTATTTTTTCTTCCTTTCAATTGGTAATTAAGGATAATGTAAATGAAAAATGAAAGAAAAGCAATGAAACTGAAATTCAGTTTATTTAGATTAGTGAAATTAAAATTTTTTTCATTCAACCTAATTAATGAAAAAAGCCTAATGAAGTCTCTAATAAGGGGGATGAAGGAGGATACTTCACTGTTCCTCAAACAGAATATAAAGATAATAATATCCTAACAAATTGCATTGAACGGCTTATAGTTTTATTTGTGGATTTCTAGTATCTGCTTTGGGTATTCATTCAAGTAAATCCAGGCATTGAAAAATAATTGATGAAACTGGAATAGCAAAAGTTAATACAGAATGGTTGACAAAGAAAGATACTAAACAGAAATAAAAGGAAGTATTGAATAAATAATGAAATCATAGGTATATGTAAACAAGCACAATGAGCCAGTGCTGGTGGCTCATGCCTGTAATCCTAGCTACTCAGGAGGCTGAGATCTGATGATTGTGGTTTGAAGTCAACCCAGGAAGGGAAATCCCTGAGACTCTTTCCTCCAATTAATCATCAGAAAGCAGGACATGGAGCTATGGCTCCAAGTTCTAGACCATTAGCTTTGAGCAAAAGAGCTCAGGGACAGCACCCTGGCCTCCTCAGTTCAAGCCCCAGGACCAACAGCAACAACAACAAAAGGACAAGCATAGTACATTGATTACAATTTATATAATTTATGTACAGATGTCTTTTTCCCTTCTTATTAAATATATATTTTTATTGTAAAGATAGTATACAGAGGGGTTACAGTTACATGAGTAAGGTAATCAGTACATGTCCTATTGAGCATTGTTACCCCCTCCTTTGTTTTCCCCCACAATCGCTTCATTCCCCACCTCCCCAATTCCTCCCTCCTTCCCCCCAAAAAGTAAAGTTCATTTTCAACATAATGTCTTGTACATCTCATCTGTATGGGAGAAAAGAGTATCAGAGTTCATCTTAGTCAACTTGAGAAGATTGAAAAATGCCCAAACAACTAGTAAAGCCAATCTCTCCATGTGTCTGTGAAAATGTTTCCAAAGATGATTGGCTTCTGTGTCAACGAACTGTTGGGATAGAATCACAATGAATGTGGTCAGTGTCATGCAATGGGCTGGAGTCTTGATTAGAATGAAAAAGCGGAAGAGAAATCTTGTGGAAGCTCATGGTCATCACTGGTATAGATTTTTGTTCCTTCAATTGCCAGTGACTATTGGACATCAGATTTTTTACATGCAGACTTAAACTTGACTTTGCAGGTAACTTTTAGACCATCAGCTTTACACTGGGGCTTTATGTTTGGTTTCTGAGATTATCATCTTAGACAGAACACCTGCTGGTATGCTTAGTTTTCTAGTCTGCCAGTATGAGATTGCTAAGCGTAGGAAACTATAAACCTACCCAATAATCCCTTTTATAATCACAAAGCTATTTTTCTATTGCTCTTATTTGTCTGGAGGATATTGACTAAGATAAATTGAAAGATGAGTAAGAAGATGTTTGAATGAAAATTTAGAGTAGTATAACAAGAACAGAAAAATGAGCTTGAAAGTGGAAAATGAGTAAAACATTGAAATATCTATTTTGTTGAACTCAAGTCTCTTATGTACAAGCAACATGTCCCAACAGAATGAAGAGGATTAACAAAGAAGAGGGAGTCATTATTCCTAAGACACTATGT
This sequence comes from Dipodomys ordii, assembly GCF_000151885.1. Classification (NCBI taxonomy): domain Eukaryota; kingdom Metazoa; phylum Chordata; class Mammalia; order Rodentia; family Heteromyidae; genus Dipodomys; species Dipodomys ordii. Next base: position 6,843,034 of record NW_012267325.1, read on the forward strand.
GGCTTTGATATAGAAAGTGAAGAATGTTTGGAGGGGAGAAAGGAAATAGTAAGTCATTCAGAATATTTGTGTTGATAGGAGTTAATGCATTGCTTAACTAACAATCTTACTTTTTACCTCTCACTCTCACTCACTTACTGAAGCCACTTCTCACACTGTTGCCAGCAACAATGATCATCTTGCCAAATCCAATATTTTAGTCTCAGGATTCACTACTCTACTCTGCAGCTGCAATTAATGAAAATGTTGTTATTCTAACATTTTATTTTTTTTTAACTTTCAGAACACTGTACCTGGGTTTTATTCTAATTCCAGTCATGTCCTCCCATCTCCATTTGGTAATTTGCATTTTCACTCTCTCCCCCAAGTTTGGCCTGTTGTGTCCAAAAGATGTATACAGAGTATTTCCACTTGGATATTCAAGAGCTTAATGTGAATTAAACACCACAATTGCATCTTTCCATCTCAATCAAAGGCCTCATTTTTCTCTCCGTTATAAGGCCAAAATTATATGACCTCCCTTAGTTGTGTTTTTCTTCCCAGTCACTTCATCTGTAAATCCTATCAGATCCATTTTCATGAGTCCAAAATATGACCAGTTCTCACCACATCATCTCTCTCATTGTTATCCAAGTCATACTCTATCTCCCCTGGTAAGATAGCAGTCTTTCTGGCATTCCTCCCTCTTTACCTTGCTGTGTATTTATTCTCCACAAAATAGGAAGATGGTCATTTGCAACATTGAAATGATACTGCATTGCTTCTTTCTTCTCCAAATCCTTCCAAATGGCTTTTAATTAGGCAAAAAGACCTAATCCCCCAACAAATATTTCTGACATCCTGCAGTGGAAAATTTTCTGTTTTCAAACCAAATGAATGATTTGGCAACCTAATATTTACCCATATAACATAGCAAAGACTTTTCCTTGTCATACGGTATTTCAAGAGAACAGAATCGTTAGTTCACTTTTCTGTTTTGGACTAAGCTTTGTATATTGAGACCTGGAGATCTTTGCCTTTCTTAGACCTAGCAACTGGATCTCTTCCAGAGTGAAGATTGTGTGTTTCTGAACTCACTACCACTGTATATGCACATGGGACTGAATGATGTCTATGATATAGCTGTCTCTGGTTAAGAAGGGTGAACAGCCCTGAGACATGCAGACTACAATAAGGAGCACAAAGTCACTAATTGTGCAGCTTTGCACAAGGAGAAAGAAACAAAGAAAACAAATGGTGGTTTGGCCTGGGGTACCTCTCCTCACATGTTCCTGCTGAAAAGCCCAGAAATGTTAAAAATCACTGTGGTACTTTGGATTTTCTGGAAAGGATATTTGCTGAAATAATAAAAAGAATGTCCTTTATTTAACATTTTTTAGTTTAGTTTAGTATTGTCTTGCAATTAACTTACAGATATGAATGTGTTGAAATACTCAAAGGAGATCATTTAGTGACCTAAATTCCTAATTTATTTTGTTTACAAATATGTTATTGTGTTACAATATGTATAGCATAAAAATGATCATCTTACCAATTTATGTGTCTAATTCCCATGGTATAAATACATCCATTAAGTAGTGGACTCACCATCATCATCGGTGTTCACAGGTCTTTTTTATCCTTCAAACCTGAAACAATGCCAAACACAGAAGAACTGGCCAAGCTGAGTAGCATTCTCATTCAAGCAGAATCATGAAGCATTTTTCCTTTGGCATCCAGCTTATTTCACTTTAGCTTAACATCACAAAGTTCATCTATGTGGCAGTATATGCCAACATGCTCTACAATTTTTTTATTATTGTGAAAATACCATACAGAGGCGTTACAATTACATGGGCAAGACAGTGAGTACATTTCTTATCAAGCATTGTTGCCTCCTCCTTGTTTCCCCATACCGTCCCTCCCCTCTCCACCCCCAAACCGCACACCTCCCTACCACTACCTCCCCTTACCGCCCCCTCTGCCAAACTTGTAAAGTTTGTTTTTCGACATAACATCTTGTACATCTCAGTGTTGTAATGGGTCCACCTGTAACCTTATTTAAATGATTTGGTTTTTTCCTTCCCTTCTACAAATTATATCAACATCAAATACAGTGAAAGCAGGGCTTATACCATGGGGGTGGCACATAAACAATTTTTTTAGTTCTAAGTATATTTTAGATATGAGGCCCTTGTCCATTGTATGGCTAGTGAAGATCTTCTCCCAATCTGTGGGCTTTATATTTACCTTGCTAGCTATATCCTCTGCCATGCAGAAGCTCTGTTGTTTAGTGCAATCCCATTTGTCCAACCTTTCTTTCATTGTTGTGTTTCTGGGTTTTTATCAAGAAAAACTCAGTTGGTGCCAAGTAGCTCTAGTGTTTCTTCTATTTTTCCCTGTAATATTTTCAGGGTATCTGCTTTTACCTGAGGTCTTTGATCCATTTGGAATTGATTCTGCAGTTTTGGTAAATAAGGATCTAACGTTAGTTTTCTACAGGTGTTTAACCAATTTTGCCAGCATCATTTGTAAACAAGGCCACATTTCTTCCATACGAATTTTTGGCTGCTTTATTGATGATTAAGTGGCCATAGGTCTGCGGTTCATTTCTAGGTCTTCAGTTCTACAATTTTAACATTTCATTTATTTTTTGATATATACAACATTCAGCTTATCCATTTTATCTGTCAATCGATTAAGTTTTTATTTCTAATTTTTAATTATTTCAGATAACTGGTGATACAAACATTTAGGTACAAATACTGTTTCATTGTACTGGTATTAATTTTCATAATTATGTGCCTCCCATTTGATTGCTAGGTCCTATGTAGTAATTCCTTTCTTGATTTCTCAAAACACCATTATACTGTTTTCCAGTGTCTGTACCATTTGCCTTTGATATGATCCCAATATTTCCATGTACACAGGCAAATACACATTCACATATGTATATGCACATAATATTATACTAAGGTTACATTCAATCTAGATATAATTTTTAGTATCAACATCTTATGTAAACTTTGCTACTCATGCATATAGGTTGTATTTCCATTTATTTATGTCTTGTTTAATGTTCTTTGTTTCATTTCATTGTGCAACTTACTAACTTGGTTAACTAAATTTTGTTTCTTTGCTATTTAAATGCTATATTTTTTTCATAATATCTTCTTCAAATTGTCCACTGTTTGTACAGGAACAAATGATTTTTTTTTTTTTTTGGTTGATAGTGCAGCTTGAACTCTGGGCCTGGGCGCTGTCCCTCAGAAAATCAGCTCAATGCTAGCACTCTACCTCTTCAGTCACAGTGCCACTTCCGGTTTCCTGGTGGTTAATTGGAGATAAAGAGTCTGATGGATTTTCCTGCTGTGGCTGGCTTTGAACATAGATCCTCAGATCTCAGCTTCCTGAGTAGCTAGGGTTACAGGTGAGCGCGTGAGCCACTGGCGTCCAGCGGAACAAATGATCTTTATGTGTTGACTTTATATTTGACTATTTTCCTTCATGCATTTTATTATTTTTAATAACACTTTGTGTAAGATCATAGTTTCTACAAAGATAATATTTGTTCCTTTCTAATTTGGATGCCTTTGTTTTCTTTTCCATCACTTAAAAGTTTTGGTCAGAACTTTTAGGTTATGCTGGATTGCAGTGGCAAAAGTTGTTGTGATCTTATTCGTGCTCTAAGAAAAACTTCAGGCTTTTCACCATTGAGCATTATGTTGGCTGTTCAGTTTTGTTTTTTTTGTTGGTTGCTTGGTTGGTTGGTTTTGGGTGCCAGTAATGTGGCTAGAATTCAGGACCTGGGTCTTGTCCCTGAGCTTCTTTTGCTCAAGGTTGGACTCTACCACTTGGCCCATAGCTTTACTTCCAGTTTTTCTGGTACTTTAATTGGAGATTACAGTTTCATGGACTTTTCTTGCTTGGGCTGCCTTCAAACCTTGATACTCCGTCTCCTAGGGAGCTAAGATTACAGAAATGAGTCACCACTGTGGCACCCAGGCTGTGTTTTCCTCTATACATGCATTTCATTTGTTGAGTATGTTTTTTTTTTGATCATGAAAAGCTGCTATATTTTGTCAAATATTTTTTACATCAATGGAGTTAGTGGTCTGTTTCTCTTTTATTCTTGTTAATATAGCATATTACATCAATCAGGTCTTAAATATTAGACCATGCTTGTATTCCAGGAATAAATTATACATATGCATGCTGTATAGTTATTTTAATACATTGATCAATTTGGATTGCCATTATTTCCTTGAAGATTTCTTAGGCAACGTTCACAATGATTGTTGGTATGCAGTTTTCTTTTATTGTAGTGCAATATTCTGAGTGTGTTGGCTGTGTTATAGCGTCTTACATTTCTTCATTCAAAGGACTTCATTCAACTAAACACCTCTCCCCCCTTTTCTCCTCCCCTTCCACTCCTCCTCCTGGTCCTCTTCCTAGCTACATCAGACAGATTCTAGTAACAACATTGTGGGCTAGATGGGGAGACTCTTGGTGTTACCTCCTTTATCATTTCTCCAAACTCTTTGATTCTAATTTAAGCCCCCATATCTTTTTAAAAGGATCATTCATTACTAGTCATTGCTCCATTTTCATGTACTTACATGTAAGTCAACTATTTTATATTACTGGAAATATGTATAAATTCTAAAAGTATAATTTAATGTCCTTTCCTTACTTTCTACTTTATCCAAAAGTAGTGTAAATTTAGGAGGGAGTTTTCTATAGAAGTAAACTAGCAGAGTGCTTAAGTTCCTTAAGAATTTTAACATAATGATGGATTTTGTTTTCAAAAATAATCAATGCAGGTCAGATTCACAAAATGAGCAGCAAAATATGTGGGAATAAAGAATAATACTGTTCTGCACTTGTGAGGGCATATTTACAATGTACTCAATATAATATGCTATAATACAATCTTTATATGAAGAAATTGGCATATGCTTCAGAAAACATTTTTATACCACTTAAAAGTAAATGCCAAACATTATATGTATGCAAGTGTTTATCTTTTATACTTTAATTGGGAGTAAAATAATGATACATAAGCATTTTTATAGTTCTAAAACTATGACATTGATATTTTAAGGAAAATTAACTAACAATTGATATATTATATTCAACATATAATTCATATGTAAAATTATATTCAATATATTCATAAACTGCTATGTTGTCATTTCTTTATGGCTATTTAGATTTGCTACACAAAACCAATATTTTTGTAATGGCACCAATGTTCTCATATGTAAGACATTATTCACAGTATGTTTCCTGTTATTTTGCATTGCATTATTCTTCATAAAAAGTAATGTTTTGGCCTCAGGAGGAATATTGCTATCAAATACACAGCAATACAGCTTATGTATGGAGCTATAGTACTATTGCTTATTTTCAAAAATTACGTTGGCAATCAAGTCAACAAAGATAAGCTAAAGAGATAGGAGAGACTGATAGAAATGAGAAAGGAAAGAGAAAGGGAGAAGAATTAAAACAAATTATGGAGAATGAATATTTTAATATTATTCTTTAACTCTGGTAATGCAATTGTCATTGAATACAAGAAAACAAAGTTGATATTTTTTACATAATTAAACTGGTTTAAATTCGAATTATTAACATATGGAAATTGTCAAAATGATTTTGTTCCTAAGAAAATTCAAAAAATTTACATATTTCCCTGATAAATCAATTTGATTTTTATATAATTTATATTTTCCTGTATTTGAGAAGTTCTAAAAAGGAGTTTCAATTCAACATGTCAGTTTTTGGTACAATGTATTTTGATCGATGCCCTGCCTTTTATCATTATCCTCCATCTACTTCAAACCCACACATCCCATTCTTCACACATTGACCTGATTCCATTTTCACATGTGTTACATTCATCCATTTTTTCTTTTCCATTGTCTTCCTCCCTCCTCTTGAAATCATTCTCATATATGATCTATCCCCTTACATATTCCAGCTTCCTGGTATTCATTTTGTTGACTGAAAATGAGTTCTTCTAAGGATTTTACCCTGTTATCTGTAGTTTAATTAATACTTTAGTTAATGTTCTTTTTTTGCCATTCATGGGGCTTGAACTCAGGATCTGGGCACTGTCCCTGAGCTTTTTTGCTAAAGTCAAGTTATTTTGCATAGCCACAGTTCCATTTCCAGTTTTCTAGTGGTTAATTGGAGATAAAAGTCTCAGGACTTTTCCTGCCCAGACTTTGAAATGCAATCTTCAGGTCTCTGCCTTCTGAGTTGGTAGGATTATAGCCATGAGCCAGTGGGCACCTGACTTTTAGTTAATATTCTTAATCTGTGTAATTAAGTAATTAAGAAGTATGCTTCTGATTTTTCTTTTCATCAAATGACACTGGGGCTCCGGGTTTGTAAAGATAAAAAAGTGGATGAATCAAATTTTGTCAAATTTACAATACAATTTCAACTAGGCTATGTATGAAAGAATACATTTTCAGACAACCCTGAAGAGCTGATTTGCCACTTCTCCCAATACATCTTTCCTATCTACATTTTCTTTGGCTTCAGTTATTAACTTTGACCTGTTGCTTCCATTTAAACTGCTTGTTGAACTCCATGAAGTTCTCTATGTGGGAGAAACTCATGTGCGGAGACAAATCAGACTTGAAAGTATAGATGTGAATCATTATAAAAGTGTACTTGAAAAATTTGGGGGGTGAGAATGATGGATGAAAGATGTATTTCACTCATAAGCTACCTGTTGAACTGAAATCCTTTTGTAAAACTACTTAAGACCAAATAAAAATTTAACAGCATACTTATTCAAAAATTTAAACAACTGTCTTTATAAACAATGTCAATGCATTTACATACCAAAACGCCAAACATGACTTGATCTTTTGTTTTCCTCAAGATTCTTTCTAATATTTTAAATATAGAATGGTAAATGTCCGCAGAATTTATAATGAACCTTTAAATCTTTTCTTACAGAAATTGATTTTCAGCTTTTGTTGTAGTTAGCTTGAAATAGATACTTCTGGGTTTTTTTTCATGTTTATGTCTGTTTTTTCCTATCATACTAGATCACCATACATTATTAACTGTCTGACAGAAAAAGCATAGAGGAAATTAAATGCACCTACAACTCAGGATTCTCTATTCTAATAAGTAGAATGTTATCATGCATGTAGATGATGAAACTTCCATTAAAAAAGTAAACAACACAAATATATGTCTGACATGTTCTACATATCAACAGAGAAATTAAAATTAACATGTTTTTAACAATACACAAAACTTTCATTTTATGCAATTGAAATGCATAAAATAGGATGAAACAGGAGGGAATCAAAACATTGTTTTAAGGAATTAAGTATTCACAGCTAATTTTATTTTAGACAATTTACCTTCTTTGTTAGTAGGAATTTTCTAGTTTAAAATATTATACATTTAGTTGTGCTAATAAAAAGGTATTTATTTCATTTTTACATCAATTGCTCATTTTCATCAATTCTTTTTGTTACTATTAAAATAGAATTTAGAATAAGACTTTATTATATCTCCACTGAGGATAATTTGTATATTAATAGTATTTGAAACTATTAAAATTGCAGTGAATACAGCAAGGTTTGCAAATTTGACTCTTATTTATTATAAAAAATATAGTTTCTCAATGAAATAGAATTGAAAACCCAGAAATGAACCTACAGACCTATAGCCATCTAATCTTCAATAAGGGAGTTAAAAAAATAGAATGGAAGAAAGACAGCCTCTTTAGTAAATGGTCCTGGCAAAACTGGTTAACTACTTGTAGAAAACTAATGCTAGATCCTTATCTATCACCCTGCACCAGATTCAACTCCAAATGATCAAAGACCTCAGAGTCAAAGCAGACACTCTGAAAACATTACAGGATGGAATAGGAGAAACCCTAGGTCTCCTTGGCTCAGGCCAAAGTTTTCTTAATAGAGACCCGGAAACACTACAAATCAAAGAAAGGTTGGACAAATGGGATTGCATGAAGTTGCAGAGCTTCTGCATGGCAAAGGACATAGCTAGCAAGATCAATAGGAAGCCCACGGATTGGGAGATCTTCACTAGCCATACAACGGACAAGGGTCTCATATCTACAATATACTTGGAACTCAAAAAATTAAACCCCCCAACAACAAATCCTCAAAGAAACAACTGCCCAATAAATAAGTGGGCTAACAACTGAAAAAGAAACTTCTCTGAAGAAGAAAGAAGGATGGCCAACAGACACATGAAGAAATGCTCA
>NW_012267325.1:6851820-6873661 GCF_000151885.1 Dipodomys ordii
GATATGTATTCAAATGTTTTTTTTCTTTCACACATTTGTTTCTAACGCATTTATAAGATTATTTCTTTGTTGCTTTGTATGTCCCTCCCCCACAGTATAACCCCTGCTTTCACTGAATAAAAAATATAGTCTCTGACCAAGTAGAATAAATTTTGCTGAAAATGTGACTTCAAATATATTTCTTGTTTTTGTTTTTTGTTCAGGTGAATTCTTTGCTTTAGCTCTTTACAACTTTGCAGTTTCCCTTTCAAACCAGTTGGTTACTTTGTCAGTAGAGAGCTCTTTAAAATGCTTGTCACAATTTAATTGGGCTTTGCATACAACAGTTCCAAAATAGTTATTTTGCTTCTGGAAATTAATGTTAAAGTTGTAAAGCACAAAAACCAAGATCAGTTCATTGTCACAATGTTTTACTTCCTCTTTCTTTTTATTTCTCTCCTTCCTCCCCTCCTCCTTTTCTCTCTCTTACTCTTTCTCTTACATACACATAGAATCACTTAAGCACACACACACACACACACACACACACACACACACACACACACACGCAAACACATACACACAAACTCACATTATGCTGAAAGATTAAAGCCAATATGACCAGGTATCATAAGTGATTGTGTCTTTTAAATTATGTGGCAAGCTTCAATTGTGTAATTACATTCCACCTTGAAGTTGTATCACTTACTTTAGGCATGATAAAAGTATGAGTTTGTACTTAACTAATTTTTACTAGAGAAGCCATTTCTATAATGCATTTATTCTTAGACTGAGTCATGACACTGTTTATAATTGTTTTATTGACATGAGGATAGAATACTCCAACATTTTCTTTTACCTGTTATCACTTTAGAAGATTGCTAGATTACTTTCCTTTGATTAAAAATGGCTATTTCTTATACTACTTGCCTCTTTTACTGTCAGTTAATATTTAAAAGCAATCGGTAATCCATCTCCCTCTCATAGTTTACATAATGTTTGAAATTTTGGCATTCATTTTTAGGCTAAAATCTTTCACTATCCTTCTACTTTCTCAGCTTACTATACTAATCAGTTTGAAATTATACTAGGAATTCTTCAGTAGCACTTCCTTTGACAACTCACCAAGAGAATACCACCTGATACTCCTCTCTTCAATTTTGTTTTGATTTTAAGGTGGCTGAATTGGATTCATGACTACAATAAAAATAAATAAAATAAAATAACAACCAATGTGTTAGGCTTTTGTTGCTGTCAAAATACATAAACTACATATAAAGAGGAATTACTCATGTTGACACAGTTATATAGCTTGCATCTCATAGTCCTTGGCTCTTTTGTTTCATGGCCCATGGTGAAGGGAAATAGCATAGCAAGAACAACAGGTAGTAGAAGCTGCTTATCTCATAGTAGCTAGGAATCAGAGAGAAAAAGAAACAGCTCATAAGGACATGCTCCTCATGACCTGTGAGAGCTCTAAATATGATCTTCCTCTGTTCCACTACCTTTTCATAGGCTCAGATTTTCAATCCAATAATATATTAATCTCTTCATGAAGAAAAAAAGCTCAAAAAAGAACCAGTCATAAAAGCAAGATTCAAACATGTTTTATCTAACACAAATATGATTAAGAACCTACTGAGAATAAAAAGTTCTCAAGGAATATCTTGAAACTGATTTAATGATTTGCTAAAGTGCCTTGATAATGTGGGAGATTGCAAATAAGACAGTTGAATTTCCACTAAATAATTCAAAGAAGTACAAAGAATGAGCTACTTAAATGGTCATTTACATGATTTGAACAGAGTTTAATCATTTCCAAATATAGGCAAATGATCATTTCATGATGGTTCTATTGAATAAATTAAATGGTTCAAGAAAGAGGTGTGAGCTGGTAGAATTTCCTTAGACTGGAGACCTATATATGTCATTAAATTATGGAAAATGACTTATTTGCATTTGATGAAAGTTTTGATGATTGTGTTAATGTAATTAATACTGTTTACATGTATATATCAGTGTGTCTATTGCTATTAATATAAAGCATATGTTAGACACTGGCTTCTTTAATGTTAATTCTTATAATAATCCACTAGTTAATTGGTGTGATAGTGTTTGTATAGATGAAAATAGGTTCGCTGAAAGATCTAGAGTGGAGAAAACAGAGTATGCTGGAGTATAAAGTAACAACAATGTCCACTTAGTAACTGCTGATAAATTCAGAACTCCTGGATCTGAATGGAAGAAGGGTTGCAAAGGCAAAGAGTGGAATTTATTTATTTATTTATTTTGTCGGTGGTGGGGCCTGAACCCTGGGAGAAAAACAAATTGTTTAAATAAGGATAGAGGTGAACCCATTGTAACAGTGAGATATACAAGCCGTTATGTCGAAAAACGAACTTTACAACTTTGGGGGGGCGGGGAGACGGGGTGGCGGGGAGATAGGAAGGGATGGTAAGGGGAAACAAAGGAGGAGGCAACAATGCTTGCTAAGAATTGACTCATTACCTTGCTCATGTAATTGTAACCCCTCTGTACGGTATTTTCCCAATAATAATAAAAAAAGAGTGGAATTTATGTCCAAATACTATCATAGAAAACATTGTAGTCTATGTCCCAGAAATTAATCACTATTCTATATTAAATATAACTCAACTGAATAATATTCAGCAAAATGGAAGCAGAATCATATGAACCATTTTTGTTGGAATAGTAGGACTGGAAGTAGAAAAAGTTATTATTCTGATTAACATTTAATATATAGATATTTAAAATATCACAGTGAAACCCTGAGGGGTAATTAAAATACATACTATATACATATATTTATATACAAATATATACTTATAGTAATATATGTTATATATAGTGTGGGTATAAAAATGTATGTTTATATAATTATTTCAAATATATAAAATATTTATTTAATAGTAAAACCATATACAACTTATAGATAATGTATAATATATTTAGCATACATTTTATATTACTATAAAATATGTTCAAATGCATTTTATATTTATATAATATAATAATAATATTTGTATAATATGATATATTATATAATATATGTAGTATACTGTACCAATATAATGTACATAATACTATACACTTTGTGATATATTATATTGTATTGTTTTAAACTATAACATATTACATATTTTATATAAATATTACACATTTATGCATATACTACATATGTATATATAAATACTGACAAGAAAGCAAACCAGGCTTTGTTTGGAGTTTATCAAGGGGAGAGGGAAAATGAGTGAAAATGGTGGATGAAGATTTTATTTGGATATATGAAAGAACAATACAATATGCTGAAAACTGTTTAGAGGGTGAGTGGCAAATGCATGATACATTTTGTGGATTTGATGTAGATTTTTTTCTAGCCATGTATGGGAACACTACAGTGATACACCCCTTGTACAGTTAGTCTATACCAATAACAAATCCTAAAAAATCTAATAACAATAAAGTAAAAATGAAAAGTAGTTAAATATTATTAAAAGAGTAAAGCTAACCAGATATTGAATGCTTATGTTGTCAGATACAGATGACAGAAAAAAGCGTAAGATATCCATGTTTTAATTGTAATTAATAGGCTTAGGAATATTTATATGTGATATGAAGGACCAAGAAAGTTTGAGATCTAGGATGCCCTCTAGTTGTGAAGTAATTCACCAAGACCAAAACACAGTAACAATTTGAGCTAAATTTTAAACAGCCTTTGAGATTTATTTAGTATTCCATTTGAATACAAAAAAAAAAACTAATGTACTTTTCCTCAGGTCAATATTAAAGAGATTCAGCTGAATTCAGTATTAAAAAGAGTCAGTTTCAGACATAGATAAACTTGAAAGTCAAGGAATTATCTCTGAATGGAAAGCCTATTTATGTCTATTCTGTCCTCTTCTTATTTTTAACTTCTAAGAAAAATAGTAGGACTTTGCAAGCCCACCAAAGAGAATACCACCTGGTACCTCTAGTCCTCTCTTAAATTTGTTGTTTTGATTTTAAGGTGACTTAATTTGATTCATGATCATAATCAAAAATATAAAATAAAATAACGACCAGTTAGTCAGGCTTTTGTTGCTGTGTCCAAATTCCTTACATAAACAACTTATAAAGAGGAATTACTCATGATGGCTCATAGTAACACAGCTTTCAACTCATAGTCCTTGGGTATTTTGTTTCATGGCCTGTGGTAAGACAGAAAAAAAATGACAACACCTCTTGTTTCCATGTTTGTTATCTATTTCCTGGAGTTCATTTTGGTAAATATTATTTTGCATGATCAGATGTACATAGGCATGTCCCTTTCTGTTTCTCTTCTCAGAGTATCTTTTGTCCTCACTGTGTGTGAATGCCTCAAGACCAGTATACTTTAGTATGTTCTGGTTTATTTGAGATTTAGTTTCTGCTTATGAGAGAAAACATGTGCTGTTTGTCTCTCTGAGATTGGCTAACCTCATATAACATGATTATTCTAGGTCTATCCATTCCCTTGCACATGGCACAATAGTTTTCTAATGGCTGTGTAAAATTCCATTGTGTATAGGTAGCACAGTTTTGGGGTCTACTCATCTATTGTGGGGTGTCTGGGCCATTTGCACAACTTGGTTATAGTGAATAGTGCCGCAGCATCTTTTCAATTCAATATGGCAGTTACCACTTTAGTGCCCTAGAATATCAGGTACTTTTATCGAATACAAAGTTAGAAGTTGAATAAATATTCATGAGAATTACAATTAACTTAGAGCATGTACTTGTTTGGTGAATCACTCATTTGAATTGAGAAAAATTGTCTAAGCCCACAAACCATCATTTTGCTGCATGTTTTAATAAGTGTAGTATACCTTTAGTCTTCATAGGAAAGAAAGTCATTTCTAAATAGGCCATAGTTCACAAGCACTAAAAAGATAGTACTATAAAAGATAATGCATTGTGTTACGAGCTGAGCAGCCAGTTTGCTCCAAGAAATCATCACTTCATTAATGCTTAACGAGGGTGGACAGTTGTGTAGGAAGTTCAAAACATTCATATAATGAACCAAACTAATTATTTCATCTTATTAGATATAATAAAAATTAGGTATGGTGATCACATATATGATATATGTATATGTGTATACACACATATGTATATGTATGTATATGTCTAATAGAAAGAGTGTCATAGAGAGGCATTCACACACACATACACATCTAATTTGAATTCTTCATTTTCCATTAAAAATTAAAAGATTTGAAAAGAGAAAGATTTTGTTTACACTATAAATTAATGCTAGGCTACTTGAAGTCTACTACTCGTTTTCGTGAAAGCTGGATACCGTCATGATTCACTTTGTACATGTGTCATTAGCTATAGCAAGCTTCATATAAACACACAAGGAAGTTGAACCCACTCATGATGAGTCCACACTTAACATTTATATGTAGAGGGAAATAAAGCCCCTTGACCACTCCACATATAAAGCTTGCTTAAAACAGTAATGATATTGCATACAAAATGTCTTAGAATATAGTTGATAGAAAAAATAAGTATTTTTGTCGATAGATATATAAGATGCATATTTAAATTTTAGTATTAAGTCCTTTTGTTATAATTAAAATTCTTACATCAAACAAAATATTTTCTCAATGCACCCATCATCTTCTCTTCCTTTCTTTCCTGTTCTTCCTCCTCTGAAGAATCCCTTTATTAATGTGTAGTTGTGAAGATGTTGCAGGCTTAGATTACTCAAGATAATTGTGTGCCAGGTATTTATTGATTTAGCACACATCATGTATATTCTTTAGGCCATATTCTCTTCTGCTATATAACAGAAACAAATATCTCATCACAAAATTGTTTTAAAAACAGATGAAATAAAGCATAAAATGCATTTTTAATTACATTACACAGAATAAATGCTCAATAAGTGTTACTGATTATTGGTAAAAGAAGGAAAATGTTTGAAATCCTCAAAAATAAGTGTAGTAAGTGTATACTTGGGGATGGATTCTATGGAGAGCACAAATAGTATAATTCTGTAAAAATACTGGTACTTGTGAGAGGAGAGAGTAGAGCCAAAAGGAGGTAGAAGAATAAAGGTGGAAGAATTAAGGTCAAAGGGGGAATTATGCAGGCAAGGATTCAGTGTATGGAACACAGAATAGAGAAATATAAAGGAAGAGGTAGGTCAAAGAGGGGTGAAATGATCACACAGCTCAAGATACATTGTACACATAAACTACTTAATTCAATATATAACTTAAAGTTAAAAAAGGCAAGGGAAGAATTGGGCTGGGAAGGGTGGGTGACAGTGTTGAAAGAGATGACATTGATCAAGATGCACTATATTCATAAACTGCTTCAGTGAATGGCAACTCCTTTATACAATGACTTAAATTAATAAATATTCAAAAAAAGAGTTTATTTGGATTTGTACCCAATGTAGGATTAAAAAATCAAGCAATTACATATTTTCTGAGAGGAATAAATTGTTAACATATAAATAATTTGTTTGAATGGGACCTTTTCTCCTTACCTGAACAGATACCTTGGCTAAAATTATTTCCCTTCTTCTAAATAGATGTCTATAGTTGATTTCTGTGTATGATACCAAGTAGTGTACCAATGAAGGAATATTTTCCATAAGAGTACTCTGCATTCGAAAATCTCTTTGGATATCACTTGGAATCATTTTCAATTTAGACCATGTTGGGTATCATATATATAGTGTTTGAACGGTGGAATATTTATGATACACTCATATATTTGTGTTTAAAATATTAAAGTGATTTTAATCAAAAGCATGTTGAAAATGGTTTTACATTTGTTTGTTTAAAGACTAAGCAATACCAAAATTCCATTATTTGTGCATATACTATTTATAAGATGATAGTCCAAAAGCATAAGGAATATTTGTTTAAAAGATAAGTTCACCAGTAGTCTTAATTTGAGAATGTATTTAGAAACCAAGTAACTATATTGATTAAAAGCAGTTGGGGACTGGAGAGAAATCAAATGGAATTATCAGAGGAAAATTAGATGTTCAGAATAAAGAAGATATATTCACCTGGCGTAATTGAGAGAAAGGATACATGCAACTATGGAAGGCTAGGTTTAACACTGGCTTTGAACAATGAGGATAATGGCTAATGCTGAGCATTAAGGAAGGGGGTCTTGTAGCCAAGGACAGCAAGATTAACATGCCTAGGACAAGGCTGCACAGTGTTCTGGTAAGAGTAAATTTTATTTAATCCCAACTTTTACCAGTGTGTGTGCAATAATATGCTTGTGGGAAGAATTAAGAGCTACGAATTGTAATGTTAGTCTAATTTCAGCTACTTTTGAGCCAAAGATAGAGGGACATGGTTTTGAGAACAGTTTTGGTAAAAGAAGTTAGCAAGGTTCTGTTGTATCTCAGCGAATAGGTGGGAAAGATGGTTTATCTTAGTAAGCTCAACTGTTGGGGACATGGAAGTCTGATACTGACCCAATCAACAAAGAATAGGCCAAGTACCAGTGGCTCACACCAGTAATCCTAGTTACTCAGGAGGCTGAGATCTGAGGATCATGGCTCAAAGCCAGCCCCGGAGGAAAGTCTGTAAAACTCTTATCTCCATTTAACTATCAAAAACTCCATAACTGGAGCTGTGGCTCAAGTGGTAGAGAGAGCAGAACTTCAAAGCTCAAGGACAGTACCAGGTCCCTGAGTTCAAGTCCCAGGACAGACATATTCACACACCCCCAAAAAATAGACCTTATCTAAAATATAATTAAATTGAAAAGGAAAGGATATATGGCTCACGTGGTAGAGTGCTTGCTTAAGAATTATGAACCTTAAAAAATTATAAAGCTCAGAGTTCAAACTCTAGTATGTCAAAATAGAAAGAAAGAAAGGGGGAGAGAAAGGTATCCTAATGAAATATTCTCTCTACTTCTTCCATTTTCTAATCATACCACCATAAATAAGACCATAAATCAATGATGGTGTTTAATGTATTTATTTTTATTTGATAAAACCCCACATTTTCAAATAATTGGCTCAAAAAGTCATGTTGATATATGCCCACAGTCCATAAACTTTGGTAATGCATAAATACAGGTGTTCTCAGCCAGCATGGGCTACATCCATAGTTCTAAAATGGACTGCATAGGATGATTCTTACTCAAAACAAGCAAAATAAATTAACTTGTCCTGTTAAAAGTAGAAGCAAGCTAAATAGAAAGCCAACATAATGGGAGAAGACTAGCTATGCATCAGACAAGAGCCTAATATTGAAATTATACTTCTTTCACATACAGTGAGTCCAAAGAGGATATTCTGAAGAGAGGATCACAGAGGTGCAATACTTATGTGCAGCTGATCATATAAACTAATATTTATTGAAATGAACGACAGAAAATGGAAATAAGAGGATGTTACTTTGTTGCTGTTTTTGTTTTCTTTCTGTTTTGTTTATCTTTGTTAGGGTAATTGGGGATACAGAAATGGAGGGACAAACAGTGAAGAAATGCAGCAGTAATTCTCACTAGACACTATGTTGAAAATGAACTATTCAACTCGTGAATAAGGACAAGAGGGAAAACTGAGAAAGAGTGAGGCAAGGATTGATACTGTCCAAAAGAAATGTAACCATTACCTGGTTTATCTATCTTTAACCCCTCTATACACCAACATTATAATAACAGTTCTTTAAAGTACCCATACTCTGAGTTCAAGCTCGAGCATAGACATACATGTTATGTGCATGTGCACGCACACACACGCACACACACACAGAAATAAATTAGCATGTCACCTCAAAATTGTTCTAAACTTTGGTAAAAGAGCTGTACATTTTCATTTAAATTCCCCATTATAACTACAAACTTCAGTAGCATTTTATACATTTGAAATATAAATAATGAATTTTATTCAAATTCACTGACTTGAATAATTTATTTTTCAAAAATAATTGGCCCAAAAAGTCTGGACAAGTATGTATTATTTGACAAAGTATCCTCAAAAAGATATTCAGCTGATTAAATATAACACAGCTATAATATCCATAGTATTTGTAAATATCGATTAACTTGAAAAACTTGTATTTATCATGAGATTGTGAACTATGAGTAATTAATATTTTAATTTTATGTTATAACATGCACAAAATAGTGCTTGTTCATTCGATGATAATTCTTTTTCATTGTTTGATAGCAAAACAACATGTCTAGCTTAACAATGCATATGTGTAAGTAGTCCTAGATAGTATTTTATGTTCTATAAACTCAATCTTTGCAGAACTATACTTTCCAATTTTCAACAGGAAATCAAATTCTATAAAAATTTAATTATTTTATATGGTGGACTCAACATGACTCTCCCCTCCACTACTTCCCCCTTTACTTGGCTGGCGATGAGTGTCTTTCCTCTGGGGATTGTATTTTTTCAGCCCAGCTACATTATAAGAATACCCCCCACCCCCCACACACACACAAGATTTGGCACACATCTTTTCTCATCTCCTTTCAGTAATTAGACTCAACGAGACTATGTGTGTTTTTCACTTGTGTGGTCTTCTGGAAATAAGAGTTTATTTTATTCCAAGAAAATGCCATTTCAGTATTTTGGTTGGTTCAATAGTATTATCTTTTTCAAGGGTAAAAAGCATATCCATTCCAAAAGTATGTTAATAATTATGGTATTAACCAAGAAAGGAATTGCTATAGTTCAAAATTAAAATTCATCCCGGGCTGTTCTATTCTGCAATAACTAGGTCAGGAGTTTGGGTGCTCCTGCTTAGCATGTGCTTACTACCCATATGTATTCCCTCACCTAGAGGCCTAATATTTTTAATGAGATTATATCAAAGGATGTGAAGGCTAGAGAGTAGTAACATCATTTTACTGAGTAATTCCCAGAACTGTGATCCATTTCAGAGAGGCAATTAAGACTGCTGACTACAATAAATAATACTAAGAGACTATAAAGGTTTTTCTGCATGAGTACAGAGTTAAAAAAAATAGTTTAGATTTACTAATGTTAAGAAAAGCACTACCAGAAGGGGAAAATGTGGGGGTTTCCTCTTTCTTTTCATTTTTCAGTTTAGCTGAATGCATAGATGCGATTTTCTCTTCCTGTTTCTCTGTCGCACTTGTGTGCACTCTGATGATAAATGATTTCTTTGAACGGCACTAAAGGAAGTAGATTTTAATTGTGCACTTTTCCTGCTTGCTACCAATATCTATAATGTTCATTAGTGTGATATTCCTGGTGCTTTTTTAGCCAGGGATGATGAATATGTCTAAATCTCATTTTCATCAAAAGACATGTATGCTTTTTTGCCTTGCTCCAACACCAGCTTATTACTGCCATTGCTTTCAAAGACAATAGGTGAGTTTCTGAAAACAAACAGGAAAATCAAACTTTGTTGTCTTGAAGAGTTAATTTTGAAAAAGAGGTGACCTTTATCCCTATACAGTCTTCTTTTTTTTATTTTACATTATTATTATTTTTTATCAAGTCTCTCCAAAGGGACTCATCATATGCAGAGTTATATAAAGAGAAAAAGCAGGGCATTGTCCTTATCACCTCCCTCCAGAAAGTGGCAGAGTAATAGGACTTTGTAAGGCGAAATGAAGCCCAGTCTGATGGCTGCTGATTAAAAATTGACTCTGCCACATCAAAGAGGAGTTGAAGGTGAAAATGATGATCACTTCCCTCTCCCAGGGACCCTGTACCATTTCTTTTATTCAACCTTGAAAGGTTCTTTCTGAATAAGATAATATCCCTCGAGTCCATTCTGCCTTGGCAGCATGGAAAAATGTAGATCAGTATGCCTATTCTTTATGAAAAAAAATGGGATTTTGTTAATGACATAGCACTTTAAAGTGATGGCTTATATGTGGTAAATGCTGAGAAATTAATTATAAAATGTTTCTTAGGCTGCAGATCACATTAATTGTTGGGGGTGTGAAGCTATTAAAAAGAACCACTGTAAACCTGTATTACCTTTATAGCTTTTTTTTTCTGTTTTCACCCTCAAATGTAATAGTTCTTCTTATACTCTTATTTTTATTGCATTGTAAGAAGAATGAATTCTCAGAAAGGTTGTCATAGGTAGTATTATGCACTTCTAGATAAAAGGAAGGTAATTTATTTTAAATGTCATTATTTATTACAGATCTATATTTTCTGAATGTCTTGTTATTACTCATTTATAGATATAGCCATGAAAGTATATAAATATATAAATATGCAGGCATATGATGCTATAGATACACATATACATACCATCTAAACTAACACATGCATATAGATAGTTAAAAAATCAATGAAAATAGGTTTCAGAAATATTTGTGTGCATTTATAAACAAATACAGAATGCAAATCTAGACAATTATACCAAAGAAATAAAAATGACATTTGTCCTGCAGAATGTTTGTTTTGACATTTATAAAAATAAAAACAGTGTGTGTACAGAATGCATAAATCTTTGATACTTAGGAAAGGTTCCTGTACATTCATTTTAGATTTTTTTAACCCTTTGTTGTTGGAAGAGTTGACAGGGACTTCAGGAAGTCCATTCTTAAGCTTCTTCTGTTTATAATGATACACAATTTCTTCTCAGTGGATACTAAACCAGGATATTTTACAAGTTGAACTCTAATACTTTAGGAGAAGTAGAGTTTTAATAATAAATTGAAATTATTGTATTTTATAGTTAGGGTGATGTCAGAAGGGTTACAATTACATAAGTAAGGTAATTTCTTGCAGAACATTGCTACCCCTTGCCTTTTTTTTCCCTACTTCCCCTACCCCCGACTCCGTTTCTTCCCCAAGTTGTAAAGTTCATTTCCAACATAGTGTCTTGTGAGTATTGCTATTACATCGGTTCACCCTTTGTCCTTTGTCTCACCATTCATTATTCCTCTTCCCTTCCCCAAATCAAATAAATATATGTACAAGACAGAGTAAGAAAATTTAAAAAAAAACAGTGACAAGAGGGGTTAAACCAAAGAGGAAAAAAGGAAATGAAAGAAAAAAGAAATAACTTCACATAGTACATTAAAGAAAACAAAAAAAGAAATAAAAAACTCTCTTCTTTCCATCTCTTGGAGTTCATTTGGCTTAGCATCATCTTATATGGTCATATGTACATAGATATTGAACAATTGTGATTCTATGCTAGGATTATCTTAGACATATACTAATTATTACAAATTAGGGAAACCATGGAGCCTATGTTTCTTTGGATCTGCCTTATTTCAATAATATGCAGTTCTTAATATTTTAATTAAAAATAAATAAAATGCAAGTTACATACTTAAGCATATAAAATATCTACAAACATTAACTTATTAACTAATTTCCCTTTTGATCTACTTTGTGAAAAATAGATCAGCATTTAGCTAACAGGTACAGAATTTATAGACTCCATAATTTCATATCCATGTTTTGTACAATGTTATAAGTGGGATGTTATTTGTATCTTCCATCCATAAGATGATATGCCTTTAAACTTAACATATATAAAATATCAAATACAAGGTTTCCACTATTTTTCTCCTATTATTTATATTATTTTCCCAGCCTTCTCAATTACACAGAAAACATTGGATTTTAGTATGGGAGAAATTGTGTTGCATGATTATGTAAAAACACAGCAAGAAAATACTAATGTCATTAAGGATTTAGTTACAGCAGTGTGACTGTGTACACATATGGAGACATAAAAGACAAATATATTGACTATAAGTATATATATATAGATATTAATAATATAGAATATTTAAAACCATTATGGTCTGATATTTATTTTAATATAAAAAGACAGGAAACTTTTTATTTTACAATTAGAATATAGATTATTTCTTTTTTATTGTGAAAATACTATACAGAGGGGTTATAATTACATGGGCAAGATAACAAGTACCTTTCTTATCAAGCATTGTAGCCCCCCTCCTTTATTTCCCCTTCCCATCCCTTCCCACCCTCCCCCCGCCCCCGCCCCCTATCCTCCTCCCTCCCAGCAAAGTTGTAAAGTTAGTTTTTGGCATAACGACTTGCACATCTCATTGTTGCAATGGGTCCACCTGTATCCCTATTTAAATGATTTGTTTTTTCCCTTGCTTCCACAAATTATACCAACATCAATACAGTGAAAGCAGGGGTTATACCATGAGGGAGGGACATACAAAGCAACAAAGAAATAATCTTATAAATGTGTTAGAAACAATCCCATGAAAGAAAAAAAAACATTTGAATACATATCTTAGGGTTCATTTCCTTAACATCAACTTATCTGACCTTTTCTGCTTGACTCAGACATATACTAGATATTGCAAATAAGGGAAACCATGGGACTTATGTTTCTTTGGGCTTGGCTTACTTCACTTAATGTAATTTTTTCCAAGCCTTTCCATTTCCTAACAAAAGGGGTAATGTCATTCTTTCTGATGGAGGCATAGAATTCCATTGTGTATATATACCACATTTTCTTGATCCATTCATCTACTGAGGGGCATCTGGGTTGGTTCCATATCTTAGCTATAGTAAATAATGCTGCAATAAACATAGTAGTGTTGGTAGCCTTAGTGTGGCCTTGTTGTGATCATTTGGGTAAATACCCAAAAGTGGAATTGCTGGGTCATAGGGGAGTTCTATGTGGAGTCTTTTGAGGAGCCCAACAACAAATCCTCAAAGAAACAACTGCACAATAAATAAGTGGGCTAACAACTTAAAAAGAAACTTCTCTGAAGAGGAAAGAAGGATGGCTAATAGACACATGAAGAAATGCTCAACCTCTCTAGCCATAAAAGAAATGCAAATCAAAACAACATTGAGATACCACCTCACCCCAGTTATAATGGCTATAATCAAGAACACTAATAACCACAGATGATGGAGGGGATGTGGACAGAAGGGAACCTTACTGCACTGCTGGTGGGAGTGTAAACTTGTTCAACCACTTTGGAATATATATTATTTCTAAGTAAATTTGTAGAATTGTGTTTATAATGTGGGCTCTTGATTCATTCAACAGCATTATGAGCATGTTAAAAGGTGAATTATAAAATAGTATTAAGGGATTGGGGGTTCAAACCTGAAAAGGTATTGCAAGTTAAGCACAAACTATTATGAAAATAATACATATAAAAGCCAGATGGGGTATTTGAAGTTATGAAAGAAGTAACAGTGAAGAAGTCTGGATAGGACAAGCTAGATTCAAGCATGTGTCCAGGCATAAGGAGTACAGACTTACATTAGTACAGGCTTGAGTTTGAATTGTGTCCACTCCAAGGATACATTTACATATTGAAGTATCTATGGATATACTTATATCTGGAATTTGGATCTTTACAGTCATGCCAAGCTAAGAAAAGATCATACTGAATCTGAGTGAGCCACAGTACAATAATTATGTGTTATTAAAAAACAGATATTTTGGGCAAAGAGAATACAAAAGCATGTGAAGACTTACAGTAACACAGACACAAAAGGAAGTTTGAGGCTAGGGCTGGAATGGTTTATCTTCAATGTAAGAACCATCCAAGAATGCAAATAACCAACAAAACCTAAAAGAAAGAAAGAAAAATTCTGTTCTAGAAACCTGTGACATCTTGCCTGTAGACACATTGCCTTTAGACTAACCTCTAAAACATAGAGAATAATAGTTTTAGAACTTTTACTCAATAACTTTAAATTACAATTGCCCTTTATTATTGGGAAGAATCTTCATTACAGATCTAGAATTTTAGGCAAACTGTGAACGTTGGAGTAGTAATATTTAAAGATTGGAATAGATCATTTTAAGAACAAAATACAACCATGTTTGAGAAACTCAAGGAAAGTGTTAGTATGGCAGAACTAGGAAAGAAGTAATGTGACATGTATTTAAGAAAATCAACTCTTACACAAAGCCCAAATTTAACTAGAAAAGATCAGAAAAAAAGTCCGTGCTCAATGCATTGATATCCACAATAACATAATCATTCTACTAATTAGCAGAATTAACATGCCAACAGGGAGGCATGGCCAAACAGAGAAATCAAAGAGGGAGAGTGATTTAACTGTAAATGTGCTATTTATATTTTGTTATTCCAGAGTGACTGTGAGCATGTGTCTAAGATTGTAATCTGAAGAATAAAATCAGTCATCCCACTGAGGATATTCTACCTCACTAAAATAACCCAAACATAGTCTTAAACAAATAAGAAAATTATCTTTAAGGAAAGGGCCATTGTTTAAAATTTTCACAATAAATTACACAAAATGTTGAAGAGCTTTTTAAGAAAATAAAGAGCTTTTAAGAAATGTCTTTTGAGAACTTATGTGACATAATACATAGGGGAAAAGCCAGCAACAGATAATGCTTGGAACTGAGTCTAGATAGCAGATTTCACTAAGAAAACCTTCCAAGCTGTCATTACAAACATGTAATTCAAATAACTCAAAGAAACTACGCTTGAAAAGTAAAGCATGATGACAACATTCTTGACAGAGATGTCAATGAAAGTATAAAAAATGTATAAAAAGAACCAAGTGAAAATCAGGAGTTGAAAATAAAATAATCAAAATCAAAGAATTACTAAACCAGCTCAAAGATTTTCTTCAGTGGAAAACAAAATCAGATATTTCAGTAGAGATTACACAATCTGAGGAATGAAATATTGACAAAAGTGGAATGAAATATGGTTAGAACTGCAGGAAAATGTGGGGCATTGCTCACCACACTACAATAGGCAAAATGGATGTACCAAAATGGGATGAAATGGGAGAGAGTGAAGGAAGGGGTGACATTATCCACAAGGAAATGTACTATTTGCCTGACATGTAACTGAAACCCCTTTGCATATCATCTTTATGATAACAGTAAAAATTAAATATTCAAACTTTATAAAAAGGGAAAGAAGAAAAGAAGGAGAGAACATGTTTAATGAATAATACCTAAGGTCTTGGACCCAAGTAGGATCTGACATTTTCAAAATTTCTGTTGTCTCATTGAAAAATCTTAGTCTACATGAGAGACCTTCTAATTTAGAATCTTCACTTTTAGAAAGAGCTACAGGTAATTTATATGTATGTTGAAGACTTGCATTAGTCAGCTTTTTTACTGTGACAAATACCTGAAACTAATCAACTTAAAAAGAGGAACATTTCATTTTGGCTGATAGCCCACAAGGGCCTGGCATGTTGCTGTGGGCCTGAGGTAAGAAGAATATTATGACAGGTAGTATCAGATAAAGCAAAGCTGTGCACCTCGTGGAATCTAGGAGGCAGAGAAAGAGAAGAACATGATCCCATCAATGTCTTTCAGCACACATATTACGAAAACACCTTCCTTGTAAGGGATTGCTTATTAAAACTGGAATCATCTTTCAATCAAATCTAAGGACAGAACTACACTTTTAGTATATGTGCTTGCAATTAGGGGCAATTAATTCTATGATATCATATTATTCCTCTAGTACAGTATTAGATACATGGGCTTGGTGCTAAGTAGAAAAGTTTTAAATAGAAATTCAGGCTTTGGAATCCATTTCCTTCTAAGGCTGTGGAATCCATTTCCTCCTATTATAAATAAAGCTATAAGTAAAAATGAAATAGTGTGCATCATGAGAGAATAAAAAGTTGCTCATACATTCTGTTGGGGTGATAGAATGAAAGAGAAGACGTACAAATAAAAATATTTTTTCTAGGTTTCTATAGTACTTATGAAACTGACAAAGCCAATACACTTTTAAAACACGAGTTTTTCAATCAATTTATTCTTTTAAATGATACATCTAGCAGATAATTCACATAGAAAGTCAGTGTCCAGAAAATTTGTAAACTATATAAGCATAACTTGTCTAAGACATTAATTATTAACTCCAATGTGTCTTCCCCCTTATACAGTCAATTTGCCAACCAAGACCCCATACCAGGCAGACATAGAAAGCTGTGTCTAAACTTGTCTGTATTGTGTTTTCTCCTTTGGTTGCAACATTTCAACTCAGGGCTCTCACTCTTCCATGAATAGTGTGAGTGAGTTTAATTACTGTCTGACATGTATATTCCTGAGAAACAAAGGGCTGTGAACTGAAAGTGATGATTAAGTGTTCTACTGAATAATTTCTTAAACTAGTACTTATATTATACAGCATTATCTCTTTTGAATAGAGTGATTATTAGCCTTTTGTGTAGCAATTATAAAGTAACTGCAGTCTTGCTGTTTTAACTCTAGGCAGAGTTCATGTTTAATCCATTACGGTGAGAATTTAACTTCAGGTGTTGTTTTGTGTGTGTATGTGTGTGTGTGTGTGTGTGTGTGTGTGTGTGTGTTTTGCATTGAAAACCCTCCTAGATTCACTTGCATATGGCTTGGTCTGTCTACCTGCAATATACAACCCTTTCTGGTCTTATGAGGAAGCAGAACAATATACATCATGATATTGTATACTGGAGACAAACAAGATGTAGCTACAAGTTTGTGTGGCCACATATGCAAAATGTTTGCAATATTGTGATTTAGACAAAGAATTTTCTTTTTTTGTCTTAATTGATATCAAATTGGTATTGAAGAATTGATATTTAAAAATTAAGTAATTTTTATTTAAAAGTTATGGGAAGGATTTATGAGACACAGATTACCCACTTATGAAAGTACATGAAAACTATTATTCCACTGGTAGTGAAGCTATTATCTTCATTGTGAAGCTATTGTCTTTGGTAGAAAGAAATTTATGATTCCATCCTTTAAGAGCTTTAATCTACCTGTAGGTGATAATTAAGAACCTTAGAATTTCACTGTTCCCTAGAAACATTCAAGCACATCACTCAAGCTCACATTTGTCAAAGGAAACTTTTCATAATCTGATTATATTTTATTCTACTTGGCATAATTTCAACATAAAAAGTATAGTCTCTAATAAGAGCTGAACAAATAAAATTTTATTTGGGGTAAAATAATTCACAATAAACCATATATAATCAACATATATAATTTGATAAACTTTTAGAAATATATACAACATATGAACATAAAATATTCAAGACAATGAATGCATCTTGTATTCCCAAAGTTTCATGTGACTTTTTGAAAACACCCTCTAGCCCATTCCTTTACTATCCATATAAACCAGTGTTTTGCATTCACAATAGCTTAGATTATTTTTTTTCTTCTGTGCAGTTTGAAACATGTACACTATTTTGCTTCTCTTATACAATATATTTACTTTAAGATAAATATGTGGTAGGTATATCAATAGTAGTTTTGATGCTAAATAGTAGTATACTGCATACAAATACTACTTCTTTCTATATTGCCTATTGATGGCCTATTTGTATTATCTCTCATTCTTATGTATTTCAAATAAGGCTGCCATTGTCATTGTTTAAATGTTTGGACACATGATTAACATTTTCATAGGTAAATAGTATTGAGATGGTTGATTCATGTGGTGAATACATGCATACTGTTAAAGGGTCAATAACAACAACTGAATCCAGGCAAAACATTTTTCAAGTTGATTCCGTTATGTGATCATTCTAGCACTAATATAAGTGATTTCAAGTTTTTTCACATCCTGGCCAAATTTTCCCTAATCTGTTATTTTTAGTATTTATATACTAATACATAGTTGTGCTTTGTTGTGTTTATAATTTTCATTTCTTACTGATTGCTGAATTTGAGTAAATTTCCATGTGTTTATCATTTTGCTGTGAAATGTCCACTGAAATATTTTAATGGAATTTGCAGAGTTTCACATATACATTATTAGGCTGTGGAAATGCCAACAAATGGAATTCAAGATAAATTAATGGTTGAACATTGGCAATCCTCAATATGTATCTACTGAAGAAAATAATTATAGGATTTCTTCTACATTTTATGTATTAGTAGTGTTCCATACTATTGACATTTTCGTTTGTGTATGTGATAGTCCTAGGGCTTGGACTGGGATTTTTAGTACTCTACCACTTGAGCCACAACTACCCTTCTGGCTTATTAGAGTTAATTGGAAAGAAGAGTCTCACAGACTTTATTGCCCGGGCTGGATTTTAACCACAATCCTCAGGTGTCAGCCTCCTGGGTAGCAAGGTTCACAGACTTGAACCATCAGCACTTGGCCTCATATTATTGACTTTTGGGAATTAAACTAGTCATGAATTCCTGGGATGAGTAATAAATAAAATATTATTTTCCATTTTATACATAGCTAGACTTAGTATTTTTTTTTGTTAGTCATGAGAGCTGAACTCTGGGCCTGCCTGGGTGCTGTCCCTCAGCTCTTCAGCTCAAGGCTAGCACCCTAACACTTGAGCCACAGTGCCACTTCCAGCGTTTTTCTGCTTATGTGGTGCTGAGGACTCAAACCTAGGGCCTCATGCATGCGACAACTTCTCAGCCCCAACATAATAAATTTTATTAAAAGGTTACATTCAATTTTTAGAAGGGTGTTAGTGTTTCTTTAATTTAGAGCTTCTTTATGTGTTTTTGATATATCTGTAATATGGTATTTGCAGGATGAGTTTGGACACAGAGAATATTCTTGAATTAGTATTCCTTTTTTTAAATACCTATTTAACTGGCTTATTAACAAAGATAATACTCTAACATACCATGTAATTGTAACCCTTCTGTACAGTATTTTCACAATAAAAAGAAAAAAAATTCTAAAAAAATACTCTAACACATGAACCCTAACATTTCTATTTTTATTATTTGTTTTATTATTTTTAATTTATTGTTATTGTAAAGAGGAAGGACAGAGGGGTTACAATTATACAAGTCATTAATGAGTAACACCTAAAAAGAAGGAAAAAAAGCAAAACAAACGAAAGAAAACTAAAATAACAAAAAACTCCTCTTGTTTCCCTTTCTTGGAATTAACTTTGATAAATATCATTTTACACTGTTGGTAGGAATGTAAATTGTTCAGCTACTGTAAAAAGCAGTAGGGAGATTTCTCAAAAGGTAAAACACAGCTTCCCTATGACCCAGCAATTCCATTCCTAAGCATTTATTAAATAGACCACAAAAATTCATACTAAAGCTTTTAGCACAACCATGATCATTGCAACATTGTTTACCATAGCCAAGATAGGGAATCAACCCAGATGCACCTCAACAGATGGATTGGTTGTGGTATATATACACAATGGAATTCTATGCTTCCATAAGAAAGAATGATACTGTACTATTTGTAAGGAAACAGAAAGACCTAGCTAAAAGTATGTTTATTGAAGTAAGCCAGGCCCAAAGAAACATAGGTTGTATTTTCCCCTCATTTATGGAAAGTAGAATGTACCTATAAATCAATAAGTAAACACACTGGATAGTAAAATAAAGAAAAATGCATTTAGGCATGATAAATTATACAGGACTGTAAAAATTCACATAGTCAGACCAAAGGAGTATATTCTTAGGATAGGTTCACAAAGACTCAATATCTATGTGTATATGATTATATAAAATGATATTTATCAAAATACTTCTTATAAAATAAACTTTACATTTGTGTTTGTCTATAGATTTTTGTGAGGCTATTTTCTTTCTGTAGCCATATTATATATATATATATATATATATATATATATGCACACACAAATGGGTGTATACATTTATATGTATATATGTGTGTGTGTGTGTTGATGTGTGTGTATTCCCTACTTTTGTTTCTTATATGAACTTTAGTAATTTGAGTCTTAAACAGGGTATATAGAATAAGATGCCTGTTTCATGCTCTTTTTCCCCATAAAAATTGGATAAAATTGGATAAATTTTTCATTGGTGTTATATAGATTTACCAGGTAAGTTTAAGGATTAAATTTTTTTGTAGTGTGTTAACTACATTAATATACCACCTTCAGCTCCCTCGTGGTGGCTCCTTAGATTCTGTTTCACTCATATTATTTTATTATTAAATGGACTTATTGGTAGGTGAATAATATATTCCCCCATATGAGTTCTACCTATTACGAATATTTACTACATCTGCTTTGTATATTTATCAATTTCAGAGTACCTAGGTGTTTCCTTAGGTTGGCTGTTGTGAACAGACTTTCAGCGAGCATGGGCATACAAGTGCAAGTGCCTCTATTTTATACTGACTGATTTTTTTTGGATATATGCCCATTGTGGTTTCATTGGATCATATATGATAGTTTTATTTCTCATTTTTTATAAACATCCATACTAATTTCCATAGTGTTGCACTAATTTATGTGCTCACCAACAGATTTTTCAGCCTCTTGTTTATTGGCAGGAAAATAGATAACCTGGAGTCCACAATGTAAACAAAGTCAAAAATCAAGAGTATTTTGGAATAAACATAGGAAAATGAAACTTACAGAATACTGTTAAATAGGGGCTGGGAAGGTGGCTCAGTGGTAGAGCGCTTGCCTTGCATGCCTTAGGCCCTGGGTTCGATTCCTCAGCACCACATAAGCAAAAAGAAAAAAGCCGGAAGTGGCGCTGTGGCTCAAGTGATAGAGCGCTAGCCTTGAGCTGAAGAGCTGAGGGACAGCGCCCAGGCCCAGAGTTTAGGCCCCACGACCAGACCCCCAAAAAAAGAATACTCTTAAATAGTAGTAGATAGTGGGGATGGGGAAAGAATAATGAAGATGGTTAATGTGATTAATATATTTACTAAATTTATGTGTGCATATGAAAATATATACATCTATTGTATTATGTAGTAATCTATATAATGTATACTTATATAATAAGTTATATATTCATGTATCACACATATTATAAAATACATATTATATAATAATATAATTACATCATATATAAAATACACTATATAATATAAAATCTTTATTACATAGAATACATATCATATAACAATATAATAACATACAATGATATGTAATATATCTTTTAAAATAAAA